>NC_051079.1:69535871-69875871 GCF_004664715.2 Peromyscus leucopus | reverse complement strand
ATGCCTGAGGCAGGTGGGAGAGCTGGCCCTGAGGTCTTGAGAGCAGGAGAGCTGCCCTTGCCCCTCACCAGCTGCAGCACTGTCGGGAGAGCAGGCCCTGCACCTCACCTGGGCAGCACAGTAGAGCTGACCCTGTTGGTGGAGGTGTGGGTGAGCCAGCCCTGAAGTTGTGAGCATGGAAGAGCTGTACCCACAGCACAGGGCAACAACAGAATATCCAAGAGGAGTTCCAGTGAGGGCCCAGCATCAATAGTGTAGCAGGAGCCAGAGGCCACAAACCAGACCAATGACTCCTTGCAATGAACAAGTGCAAGTAAAGATATGTGGATAAAAGGGTTTACTGCGTGACTCACTGTGTCATACTACAGCCTCCATGATGAGATTGATTTTTCCTTTTTTTTCTATTAATTTCTTTTTTTATTTTGGGGGGGAGGCTGTAAGGGCAGAGGGCATCTTTGGGGATGGGGAAATGAATGAGATAGAGATGTATGATGTGAAAGACACAAAGAATAAATAAAAAGAAAGTTAAAAAATAAAATGTCTCCAAAAATAAATAAAATAAATCTAAGAAGAGAAAACGGAGAAAATTGTTGGCTTTCAAAAGTGAGATTCATCTTACAATTTTAGCGATTTCTACTTAACCAAATTTTGTAAACCCAAGACTAGAGCAGATTCCAAAAGGTTAAGGTTAACCTTTCTTTGGTGCTTTCTAATGGTGAGGATCTGTTTGTTTGAGACAAGACCTCACTATGTTGTTGCCCAAGCTGGTCCTGACCTCACTCTATAGACCAGGCTTCAAGATCAAGATCTAAATCACATAGTTATACACGTTGAAAGAAACATTTGTATTCTCCTGGAGAGATGCATGTTTCTCTCTATAAATTCCAGTTCATGAATACATGCATACAAAGTTATCTTGATCTTTAAACAGACAGAATAACTTGTCTTACAACATATTTACAAAGTAACATGTGCATGTGCTGAGAAGCTTCAGAGGAACACTTGAGTTTCCTTTTGAGCTGTCTTGAGGATCCTTGTGAAATAGCACTGATCTGAGTTTGAAAGCAAGCGGGAAGGGTCCCTGATGTGTAACTTCTCATAGAACAGTCCCATAAGGGCAGAGCACTTACATCTATGCTGTAAATAATTGGGTTTCCTGAAGAACACCATGGAGATTGTAACATGTGGAGCTTTGATTTTGTGTTTCTTCATCCAAGGGCTCGCACAGCATGGCCCAGTCTCGCCTTCAAGGCCCCAGAGTGAACATCATCTGCAGACATCAGGAGAAGGTTTAGGGGCAGCTGTAGCCTACAGAAATCTCCAGTAGAGAGCCAGCCAGCACAGCAGCCTGCAGGGTGGACAAGGTTTCTGACGCACTGAGATCAAATGATACATTGATTAAAATAGTCAGCATGTTGGACCAGTGAGGTGGTTCAGAAAGTAAAGGTAACTGCTGCCGAGCTTGGAGACCTGTGTGTGGTTCTCAGGACCCACACAGTGAAAGGAGAGAACCACCTCTTTCTAGTTGCCTCTGATCTCCACATTCATGCATGTGCCACTCTCCCAATAAATAACTGCAATAAAAATAACTGAGCCTTTTTTTCTGTAACCTGACTGCTTGTAATTAAGATAATATATGAGAATGAATGTATGACTGGATTTTTGAAAATATCATGACTGTTACTCAGGCTGTGGTGTCAACAGAAAGCTAATGTCTGCTTCGTACATGTCATCACTTGTCACATGCACACATATTTTCAGGTCTGTATTATTATTTTGAGGCAGAATCTCATACTGTTATTCAGGCTGTACTTGAACATATTATATAGCCCACTTGGGCTTTAATTAGCAGGAATACTTCTGCACCAGCCTCTCTGTAATTACAGGCATAAACCATCATGCCTGGCCCATTTATAGGTAGAGGATTCTATGTGTCCTACAGATACTGTGCACTGATTGTATTAAACCACTCAGCAAATGGAGGAGGAAATGAAAATGCCTTCTTCTCAAATCTCCAGCATCTCGGGATCCACTTAGCTCCTGCAAATACACGTAACTGCAGATTTGTAATGTCTGTAAAGGTAAGATAAGGAGTAGAAAAGAGGGGCTTTGCTTAAAGAATGTTTACCAGGCTTCATTTCCTGTCTGGCACTGCTGAAGACAATCTCAAGGTTGCCAGAGGTTCCAAACACCCCTGAGTGTGAGCCTTTTCTATAGTGAGATTCAGATGGCCTTTTCATGCATTTTTTTTTTCAATCTTGTCAATTCTCAGCTTCTCAGGCAGCTGCCCCAAGAGTAAGGAAGATGGAGTTAGATTCTTGAATGTCAACAGTTGATGCTCTTATATGGCCTTGGGCCTAGTTGCAGGTGCACTGGACAGGAGAGGGCATTCTTCATTGTGTGGTGTGTCAGTAGCTGAGGAACTCACTTAGCCAACACCAAAATGCGGAAGCCCAAGGATACAGGCAGCAAAACAAAACAAAACAAAACAAAACAACAAAACAAAACAACAAAACAACAACAACAACAAAACAAAACAAAACAACAACAACAAAACAATAAAAAGCTGTCATACAAAAAAATCACCCCAGGATTTAAGTTTATTTTAGTATGATGGCATGATCCCAACTCATAGTACATGTTTCCTTCCTCAGCCCCAGGGTCAGTGAACTTTTCATGAAGTCTTGGCTCTCCTATATTAAAAGATGATATTAGAAAGCACAACTGTCAGTCATGTTCATAGCCATAGGCACGCTACTGTTGCAAACCTTGTTCAGTTCTCAGAGTGAGGAATTATTGAAAAGTAGACTGACCACTATGTGCACACATTTATACACGTTTCTGTTTATGAGCACTGGTGTGTTAAGGCAGTGTGATTATGTGTTAGTGTTCTCAGCTCCAATCTGTTACTATTTGAATTAATTGACCCATAGCTCTTTATCATGGCCTCTGTCTACAAGAGCAAGAAGCCTGACCCCCCACCATTCCCTTCCTTTAACTTCACCATTCAAGTTCAATGCATGGGGGCTATTCACAGTGCCCTTGTAGGAAACCATGAGCCAGTCAGGACTCAGTTACACAGTGTAGTCTCTCTTTGGTGTTGCAAGCTGTGGTCATTGCAGAGTTCCCAGGTTAGCTCTCCCCTGCCCCTTCCTGGGAGGAGGCTACACAGCTGTACCAGAGTCACATCTCTTCTCCAGACCCTGCGCCAGGGCTTTTGGCTCAACGTGTCTATTGGAGTCTTGATTCTGAAGTGCGCTCTTGACTGTAATTCCAGTTGTCTTGGTTTTCTTATTTTATTCCTTCCCTGATGACATTCTCGAAGAGGAATTTAATATCTCCTAGAGACTGAATGGCCACTGGTAACATCTCTATGAGTTTGGAATTTTGTTTGTTCATTATTGATTAAATTTGTTTTTAGACCATTTGGTATGTATACTCAGTGTATACTGAGCACTCTTACCTGCCTACCACCCTACCAACTCCCCTTCTCCTGATAAACTGTTTCTTCACATTCACGACTATCATTTTGTGACCCACTGAGAATGAAAGGAAGCATTTGCATCTTCATTTTGAAGGATAATTTTATTCCACATGAAATTCAAAATTGGCACTCTTCAGCGAATTTAGATACTACTTTGCTTTCCTTTTTCCCTCTAACAGTCTATTTTAAATTTACCTATTTACTTTGGTTGGGGGTGGGCACGCTGAAGCCTGGGTGGAGACCAGGCACTGCCTGTGTGAGTTGGCCGTCTTCTTCCACTGTGTAGGTTTTAGGGATTCAGCTCAGGCTGTCAGACCCTGTGGACATTGCAGACAGGTACTTTTTCTTTCAAACAACCCCCTCTGCTTTCTTCTCACTAAAATCATTTCTCAGGAGATGTCTCCCCTGTGTCTTCTGTGGTCTTCAGTGTTGCTCCTCGCTTCAGCAGCATCTCTTCTTTGTCTTTGCTGTCCCCTGAGTTGGCTATGGCATGCTGATAGTGGAAAGAGGGCCAGGTTCAGTTTGTGGCTTTGAGATGTTTACTTCACTTTGGGCTTTCTAACCACCTTGGATCAGTGCTCTGGGTCCTGTACTGATTTTTGGGGGAAGATTCTTGCCATTTTAATGCTCTGTTCTTTCTCAGACAGTCCCATGTTTCTTACACTGCTGAATCTGTCATTTAGATCTTAGATGTTCTGTTCTGTGCCTTTCCTTTATCTTGATTGCATGTTTCAGGCTGGACAGCTTCTGTTGACCTTTCCACTGTCTGCTGGTTTTCACTCTTCTGACCTCTTTAGGAGCCTTTTGAAAGCTATCACTTGATGTTTTAGTTTCTTTCCTAGCTTGAGTGTCTCTGTTGATAGCAACAATCCACTCTGTCTATCAGAGCCGTTAATGAACTAACCATACCTTTAAGTTTCTATTTGATAACTCCAGCATCTGTTCTTTCTCACATCTGCTTCTAACAATGGCTCCTCTTCATGCTTTTGTATTAGAAGGTAGAGCATGTTGAGGATGCATACTGGGTCTCAGGTGAGGACTTGGTCTAGCCGGTGGGAGCTAGGCTATGGACATGCTCATAGTATGGATGCTATGGATTTCAGAGCTACCTAGTATTTTTCTATTTGTCTCTTTCTTGGCTTTGGGAGTTTCTGGTTTAACCTTCTCTGAGGAACTCTTGGGTAGGACACATTGTTTTCACAGAGAGCTTGCTGTATGAGGATGAACAGAGCATTCAACAGTCCTTGAACATGATCTCTGCACATCAAGGCTTGTACCTAAAGCTGAGATTGACACAGTTTCCTCAGTGTTCAGCCATTTTTCCTCATGACGTGAATGACTTGACTGTAAGAGAGGAAGCTGTCTGGCCCTGCAGCAGGGAGTGTCTGTCTCAGCTGGGCATGGCTCTCTCAGAGCCTTCTCTTTTCTGGAGGTGGTCTTTGTCATGATGGAGGCTCAAGAATATTATTCTCCAGTCCCTTTTCCAAAACTGTGGAGGGATCATTGGTAGATCTCTACTTAGAAATTGGTGGTTTCTGAGAGGAAAATACAGAACCAAGGCCACTCATGTCTGCAGACTGCAAAGGAAGTCTGACACGTTCATGGCTGGTTTCCTGTGTGATCTTGGTTCTCTCGTAGCTCTTTCAGCTTGCTCTTTTCTTATAAAACTAGAAGTGGTGACTTCCATGCCCCTCATGGGCTAGAGTGTCATTGCAAAAACAGAATATCAGATAGCATAGTGTGACCCTGGCCTGGGAACACAGTTACCTGAAGTTTATATAGTGAAGGATCAAAGAAAGTCACACATCAAGACAGTTTTCAATACCTTCGTGGGAACACTAGTGTCCTAGCTGGGTTTTCTGTTGCTGTGATAAAACATTGACCAAAATCAAGTTGAGGAGGTTTATATGGATTGTACTTCCAAACCACAGGAAAATGCAGGTCAGGCACTCCAGCAGCAGGCTGGAGGCAGGCACTGAAACAGTTGAGGAATGCTGCTTACTGGCTTGCTCTCAGTCTCACGTTTATCTACCATTTCTTTTTTTCTTTTTTCTTTTTTGGTTTTTTCGAGACAGGGTTTCTCTGTGTAGCTTTGTGCCTTTCCTAGAACTCACTTGGTAGCCCAGGCTGGCCTCGAACTCACAGAGATCTGCCTGCCTCTGCCTCCCGAGTGCTGGGATTAAAGGCGTGCACCACCACCACCTGGCTCTACCATTTCTCATACTGCCTGGGACCACCTGGCCAGAGGTGGCCCCACCCTGTATGGGATGGATCCTTTTACATCATTCATGAATCAAGAGAATGTTCCACAGACATACTCACAAAGCCAATCTCCCAATTGACATTTCTTCTTAACAGGTGTCTCAAGTTGACAAAAGACTAACCAGCACAATTAGGTAGGCACTTCCTATGGGTCCAGGCAGGCACATGACAGCCTGAGTGTTCCAGGGGGCAAGTATTAGGAGTGAGTCTGGAATTGGAGTTCAGGGAAAACCACATGGGGAAAGAGATCAGAGGAGAAACAAAACAAAACAAAACAAAACAAAACAAAACAAAACAGTGCCAAATTCATAGCCCCAAATCCATTTGAGCCTGTCTTGTGAGCAGCAGGAGACCATAGGTATAGATGAAACCATCAAGGCCTCCCGCCCAGGCTCCCATGTTGGTGACCAACTTCCTGCCTTAGTGGTACAGATGGGTGCAGCTCATTTGGGCCAAGTTCATTGGAGAGACATTAGAATACTTGACTCTGTATTGATTCATTCATGTTTCTACACTGTGTGTTTGTATTCAAATGATATGAGTATGAGTGCATTCAAATGATGTGAGTACATGTGTGCATTTGTGTGTATTTAAATGATGAGTATGTGTGCATTCAAATGATGTGAGTGTGTGTGTGTGTGTGTGTGGTCAAAAGTCAGTCTCTGGTGTCATTCTCCAGGTGCTTTCTACCTTATTTTTGCTTTGCCTTTCCAGTGGGTTGGAACTTTCCAAGTAGGCTAGGCTGGCTTACCAGACAGCCCTAGGGATTCACCTGTCTCCACCTCACCAGTATCAATATTACAAGCACAAGATACTATCCCCAGCTCATTTTTTTTTTTTTAAAAAAACATGGGTAGCAGGCACTGAACTCAGGTTCTCAAGTATGCAAGGCAATCACTTTACCAACTGTACCATCTCTCCCTTCAGCTCCTATGTCCCTGCTTATGACAGCTGAAACTCTGTCTGTGCTCCTCCTTCCATAGCCATTCTCATGGCTATAAGAGGATGTTTGTGATCTGCATCGTGTTTCCTTGATGGTGCAGGATACGGAGCAGATGTCTAGCGGTAGCATCTTCCTGTAGAACCACTTACTCAGCTCCTTTGCACATTGTGTGGCGGGGGCGGGGCAAACTCGAAGCATTCCCATTAAAGACAGTAACAGATAATGAAGTCCATGTCCTCCACTCTTATTCAGCACTACAAGTCTTAGTTACAGCAATAAGGTAAGAGATGCCAAAAGAGAATGCGAAGGGGAAAGGAAGCAGTCTAAGTTTCCCGATTTGCAAATGGTAGAAACCTATGCATAGGAGACCCCAGGGGCTTTATCAGAAAACCCTTAGAACTTACTCAGCAAAGTGGCACGTTACAAAACTAACACACAAAATCAATATCCTTCCTATGTATCAAGGACAATCCTGCTGAAAAAGAGATCAAGGAAACAATCCCATTTACAACAGCAATAATAACAAACAAACAAACAAATAAAAAAAATAAACAGTAAACCTAGCTATGAATGTGAAAGATCTCTACAATGGAGAGTTTAAACACTGAAGAAAGAAATTGAGGAAAACTGGAAGATGGAAATGACCCCACTCCATCCATGCTGATGGATCAGAAGAATCAATATTGTGAAATGGATAACTGCTATCAGCATTCCAGGGCCATTCTTCACAGGAACAGAAAGGCCACCTTGAAATTTGTATGGAAGCACAAAAGTCCTTTGCTCAATTTGAAATCAGAGTAGAGTTTAGATTTTATTACTGAGGTACAGAGGCTTTACGTGTATTCTACATATGGACATATTTCTGGGTATAAATTTGCAAACGTTTCTCCCACTCTGTGTTCTGCTTCTGCCTTCTGTCGAGGGCCTGCGGGATTTTTCAGGTTGGATGTCATCATGCTGCTCAGATGGCTCTTGTCCACCTCTACCTTTGGTGTCCTTCTACCACACCCAACCCCCAAAGTCAAATCCAAGTCTTGAGGCCTCTTGCTTGTAAGCGTTTCATAGCTACAGGTCTTACATTTTATTATACCATTGACTTTTATATTTGGTGTAAGGTAAGAGTCTAATTTCACTTCCCTAACCCACAAGATTTTACAGTTTTCTTAACTACTGTTTATGGGGAAGGATGATCAATTTTCCACCATGTAATCTTAGTACCCTTATCAAAAATCATTTGGCCATATACACCATAGTTTATTTCTGGGCTCATAGCTTATCCCATTTTTGAACAAAGCATGACTTCCCATCTGTACTAGTTTGCTTTCTATTTCTGTGATGAAACCCATGACCAAAGGCCACTTCAGGAGCAAGGGGTTTATTTTGCTTGCACTTTCTATCACCAATCCTAGTCCATCACCGAGGGAAGTCAGGGCAGGAAATCAAGCAAGGCAGGAACCTAGAGGCAGGAGCTGAAGTAGTAAACATAGAGGAATGCTGCTTAGTGGCTTACTTCTCATGGGTTACTCAGTTTGTGTTTTTTTTAATACACTCCAGGCCTACCTGCCTAGGAGTAGCACCACCCATAGTGGGCTGGGCCCTCCTGCATCAATCATTCATCAAGAAAATGCCCCCACAGACTTGTCTGTAGGCCAGTGTGGTGGAAACATTTTCTTAGTTGAGGTTTTCTTCTTTCAGATGACTCTAGCTCATGTCAAGGTGGAAAAAATAACAACAACAACAACAAGGCGGTGGTGGCGCACACCTTTAATCCCAGCACTCGGGAGGCAGAGGCAGGCGGATCTCTGTGAGTTCGAGGCCAGCCTGGTCTACAGAGTGAGATCCAGGACAGGCGCAAAGCTACACAGAGAAACCCTGTCTCAAAAAACCAAAAAGAAAAAAAAAAAAAAAAAACAACAACAACAAAAAGTCCAGAAGACTAACTGGCACATCATTTTCATCTTCTTGGGTTATTTCAGCAAAGTTTTTTAGTTTTCTGTATGTAAGTCATCATCTTCTTGGGCAAATTTATTTAAATGATTCTATTCTATAGTAAGTGGAAATGTTTTCTTATTTTCTATTTGAAGTTCTCACTGTTGTTGCCAAAAAATGCCACTAAGTTTTTTTGTGTTGGTTTTATATTCTGTTGCTGAAGTCATTCATTAGTTTTGACAATTTGTGTGTGTGTGTGTGTGTGTGTGTGTATGTGTGTGTGTGTGTGATACTTATAACATTGTGTAATCTGAGAGCATAGGTAATATTACTTTTCCATTTCCAATTCATGTGCCTTTATTTTCTTGCTTAATTACTCTGGCTGGGATTCCTAGTTCTATGTTAATACAAGTAGCAAGAATGAATACTCTTGTTTAATTTGTAATATGAAAGTCACTCACTGTGAAGTCTGAGGCCCCCTGTGACTTTTCAGCCTGGTTTTTACTTATGTTGATGTTGCTTCCTTCTGTTCCCAGCTTTGTTTTGTCATCAAGGTTGAGAAGATGCTCTGCTGTGCCTGTTAAGATGACTGTGTGGCTTTGACTCTTTATTCTGTTTATGTGGCTTATTGTCAGGTAATTATTTTTATTTATTTCAGTTATGCACATAGATACATGTCCTGGCAGTGAACAGCCTTGTTGATCACTTTTCCTCTTCTAGAGTTGGTACTATTTCTTGCAAGTCAGCTGGCCTTTTCTCCCTCACATCTACCAGGCTTTCATTCAAATGAAACATTCTAGTATGGCCTTCCTTGAATGAAAATAAAATTGTACATCTCCTAACACATGAAGTGGACATAAGTGAATCTCTGATACAATAACTTCATTGAGAAAAAAACACTTATTTCATCTTTGATGACTTCTTGTTACTGGGAGAAATGTCTTTCCTCTCTCCTGAATAGACGGAGAGCATTCAAGCGCCCTGCCATTCAGTGCCTTCACAACTAGGATGCAGTGGCTAAGGACGCAACACACAAGAGGGTGTACTGCTTGGCGCTGCTCTCTGTCTAGTTGAACCCCTGCTCCCTGTGCCCTTCTTTTGAAGGAGGTCCAAAGGATACAAGGCAGATTTTTTCCCATTATTTCTCAAGGCAAACCAAGGGTTGTGTGTTTGTTCCAGGCTTCTGTATCAGATGAAATAAAGCCATATTTACACCTCCCCCCAGTTTCAAAGGGTAGCTTCTACCCCGTACCCCTAATCCAGAGAGCATGTTGTGTTCTTTCCCCTGACCTGATTTAGGTGGGGCACAGAGGTGAATGAACTGGGACTCGGGGAGAGCAGACAGACACAGACGCTGGACTGTCCAACAGCCCAGTCTAAGGAGCATGGCCTTTAGAACTGGCGAGGACAAATCACGAACGTTTGTGATCTGACACAAGCCACGCTGTGGTAAGATGATGAGGGTAATAAGATGCAGGATGCAGTGATGGACCGCAGTAGAGGAAGCTGTTTACCATGATCTACATGCCATACTCGGGCATTCCTTGATGTGTTTTCTCCTCTTTCTCTCTTCTTTCCTTCTTCAGTCTGTCCTGGGTCCTTGACTGTTGGCCACTGTCTCCTGGTTTCCTTCTCTCTCATTTCTGCCGCAGTCTACCAGGTAGCATATGTATTTGCATTAAGAGTTGAAGTCACCAAGGGCAAAAGCAAGTATCTATTCTGAGTCTCAGTCTCTTGTAAACAGACCCAGAAAGCCTGCTCCACTTGGGGGCTATGGACGCTTTAACAGTGTTAAAATTCAAAATGAGTGTGAGAATTAAAAGTGTGACCCATCTCAACACTCATTTCTCACTTGCAAAGGTGATTTAAAAATCTTCCATTGGAACAATGTGGTCAAAATGCTTCATAAGAACTCTGGGGTTAAAGTATAACAGAGCTCGTATTTGGTTTTTAATATAAACCTAGCATTAACAAACATTCAAACAAAAAATAAATATTTCTGAGATGACCAGATTGTCTCAAAACCAGTAGAATCTACCTGGACTGAATTGATGTTCCTCTGCCTTGTGTCTCACTGTCAGTAAACAAGCTGGGAGGAAAAGCTATCTTCTCTTTTATTTTCTTTCATCAGAAAAGTGGCTACGGGGCTTAGTGTATTTATCTTCATCTGGTGTGGAAAGAACATGCCTATTGATTTCCGCTGTGGTTGCCCATCAGCACAGGATGCAACATGGATTTGCTGTTCACACTTTCTTGGTGCATTCTGTGAGTGGCCCTCCCAATGACACAAGATGCAGCATGGATTTCCTGTTTACTCATGATAGACGTGGTGACTGGACCTCTCATCAGCAGAGGGACTCAGCATGGGTTTCCTGTCCACCCCTTTCTTTGTACACCGGTGGCTGGATCTCTAATCGGTCCAGGAGATAGCATAGCTGGCCACTCTTTCTTGGTACACCGGTGGTTAGACTTCCAATCAGCCCAGGACTCGGCACTGATTTTGTGCTCACTCTTAGTATACCCAGTGTGTGACCCTCTGGTCGGCTCAGGCACTTAGAATGCATGCCCTGTCCACTCTTTCTTGGTACATCAGGGGTGGAACTCCTGTGAGCACAGGACTCGGTGTGCATTTCCTTGTCACGATTTCTTGGTACACGAGTGGGTGGGCCTCCCGTCAGCACAGGACTCTGTGCATTTCCTGTTCTCTTTCCCTTGGAACACCACATGGGTGGATCTTCATCCAGCTCTAGACTGAGGCCTTGCAGGTACAGCAGGTCAGAGAACCACAGAGGACACACTACCCCTCACCACCTCCTTGTTTTGGCAGTGAGACCTCCTGCTTCTTTTTTTAAAATAAGAATAGAAGCTGTGATGCCCACTTGGAAAGAAAGCTCCGGAAAGCGGAATGTGAAGTACACAGCACTGGCTGGTCACAAAGGGCCGCGTTTCTGTGCATAAGGCTTCTGCAGCCAGGTAGAAACTGGTTCATGTACTCACCAGACCACTTGTTTTCTGTGTCATTTGAAGATGCTTAATATGTTGTATTTTTTCAGTGTGCTTATCTATACAATGAGACTAGTCATGCTGTGCATGTCAGGCTACTCTTAGGGCCATTCACAGTGTGTACAAGCCACTGGCCATGGAAAGTGCTTTATTCTTATAATACAGTTTGATATTTCAGTCAATACAATGCAGGCTTTTCCCCCCTGTTATCCTACATGGACAGCGGGCTTTTATAAAAATTGTATAAAGAAGTCTTTGTCTTTGTCACAGGATACAAAGGTTAGCCAAATTTAACAAGTAGAAATACAGAAGGATTCTTACTTATATTTGAATTTCAGAGCAGCAATGAATGTTTCAGTATCTCCTACTGTATTTGGGATATAATATAAATATATATATAATATAAAAATAGGATATATATATATATATATATATATATATATATATATATATATCCTATTTTTAATGCTAAAAGATTATTGATTGCATGGCTAAAACTGGAATTTCACTGTGTGTTCTGTGCTTTCTATGGCCACCCCAGTAGTAGATTGTATTAAATGAATAGTTTCTTTCCTTTTCATATACTATTCTAAGGTCTCTTATTCTTCCTCAACCGAATCAAACTGTTTCACAAGAGGTTATCTTGCCGCAACAGTGAGTTAGATTGGTAGCCTGGGCATAAAATGTCCCTCATTATCTGAACATTTCTTGTCCCTGGTTCATAAGTGGGGACAATGACTTGGAAGCTATGCCTTGCCTTGCACATTCTTAGAACTAACCAAGCGGCTGAATAGGAAGGAATGGGATACGTGCCCAGTGCGCTCCTGTGTTGACTACTGTCCTGCCTTCGTTTTGCCTCAGGCATGCTTTAGTTTCTTAAGAGCTCATCATTGGAGAGTGTCTTTCAGCAGATGTCAATTTACAGTCACTATTGGCCTGGTGGAAGCTGCAACGCGGGTGCATGCCCGAGCTTGATCCTAGCTGTGCGTATCATGAGAGCGTCGATCTGTATTATAGGCATTATGTGAGAAGCTAACACTTCTTAGGACAAGAGAATTCACAAGCATAGCAGGGAACCTCAGACAATGGGATAGAGTCTTTCTCTGGGAATGAATTCTTCCAGGGCTCCGGAAGTTGATGGGAAAGACCAGATTTTATGGAGGAAAACACAAGGACATGAGCAAGCTGTGTCAGTTCCTGAAGTATTTATATTACCACATACCTGAGAAGGTAAAGAGAAATCTATTGGTTAGTCCTGGTGGCATCCTAAGGCATCCTACAACTTTTGATTCCTAAGTCAACAAACTTCCTATAAAACTACTGGCTGGATCCAGCTCAAGAGCTCTGTGTAAAGTGAAATTAGATTTGTTTCTATGAGTTTTTCACATTTACTTTCAAGAGAATGTGTGATGTTCTGATGCCAGTAACCATTGATCTCTAAGTCAGGTTGATGTAGTTGGACTTTCCTTTGGGCCACCAGCTCACAAATAATGACACGGAGACTTATTATTGATTATCAAAGCTTGACTTTTAGCTTAAGTTTGTTTTCCACTAGCTCTTATAACTTAAATTAACCAATATCTTTATTAATCTACATTCTACCCCAGGGCTTTTACCTCTCTCCCATTCTGGGTGTCCAACTCATCCCGCATCTTGCTGGCATCTCTTGTGTACCTTGATTCATCTCCTACTTCCTCTCTCTCTGTTCAGAAGTCCCACCTATACCTCCTGCCTAGCTATTGGCCATTCAGCTCTTTATTAAACCAATCACAGCAATATATCTTCACACAGTGTACAAATATCCCATAAAAATTGAACATATCTATTCCTGCAAATATTTATTTATTTATTTATTATGGAGAAAGCATTCACAGTTCTCCTAGGTTTTAAAATGCTAACTACATTATTGACATCAAGAACTCTCTTTTTGTGTCTCTGTATTGGTGTGACAATGCTGTACATGTGTGTGGTACATGTGAATGTGTGGGTACAGGTATGCATGCTCTTGCAGACCAGAGGAGCACGTGGGGTGTCCTGCTCCGTAATTCTTCTTCTTTTGAAATAGCGTTCTTACTGCAGACTGGAGGCCAGCAAACCCTAGCAGTCTTCCCGTCTCCATCCTCCACAGTGCTGAAAGAGCTTTTTCATGGGTACTAGAATCTGAACTCAGGTCTCATCTTCACGCTTAGGCAGCAAGTGCTTTTACCCACTGAGTCCTCTCTCTAGCCCCAAGAGCTCTCATCTGAGCATGTGCATCTCAGCACTGCTGGGGCCAGACCAGCACCATTGTTGCTCTGGACATTTGGTGTTGGTGTCGCTGTCTTTGGCAGCCTCCCAGCATCTTGCATGAGACAGAAGGCAGACATCACACAAGAGTGGGGAAATTAATGGCTTTGGATCAGAAAATGCCAGTTCCCAGATGAAGATGTTTCAGAAATGCTTTAGTCTATTAATTTTGCTCACATACTTTATATGAACACAATATATTTGTGACAACAATATGTCCCTAGGTGAGTCAAAGAGGGTTTATAAATGCAAATAGCATAACAAATCAAAGGGGCGCAGAAGTGTTCTGTCAGTTCATCTGGTAGCATTATTTTTGCAGAGGTGCAGGATTTGGTGTGACTTGGATCAGTGACAGTTTAGAGCCTTCCGAAAAGATACTATTTATCTCCAGTCTCCAGCTTTGAAGGGATGGACACCAACACTGCCCAAGGGGCCTGATCAGTGTCTGTCTGACATATCTAGTGTGGGCTTCTATGTGAGAGGCACCATGTTCAGACACTCACACAGAAGTCAAGGTAGAATTGAGCTTGCCAGGTAGATCTGTCCTCTGTAGCTGAGGCCATGTACTTTTCCTGAGCAGGAGCAAATGCTGACTCTCTAAGCTTTGGGTGTTGGCTGCTACTGCTCTATCCTGCCTTGCCAGCACTCAGACTGCTGCTGTGTGGAACACTGTGTGGTCAAGAATCAATTCTAGGATACTGGACTTTGAACTTCCTGTGAGTTTGTATGTGTTTCAAAATGCTATTTTTTAATTTTTTCATTCCTTAGTACAATATAAAATCCTTTTCTTGGTTCTCCAAATTTGCAGAATTGAGTAGTTGGTCAGATTTTACTCACAGGTCATAGTTTACCAATTTTATATCCAGGGTTCAAGAGAAACAAAACAATAAACTAACAGAGAGTGAGGTAAGTCCTCATAGGGAATAAAGCAGAAACTGAAAGACCATGCCTATCAGAGAAAGAAAGGGAGAATTGTACCAGGCTAAGGAAGCAGAATATTCAAAGACAGGAAGCAGCTGCTCTGCAAACAGCTGGGCTCACAGGCAGAGGAATGAACTAAAACCCAAACCATCTGGCATGAAGATACCTGTATCACCTGAAAAGACAGTGCTGCTGAGGAAAGTATAGGAATGTGCAGAGCTCCTGGCTGGTGATGGAGGTAGAACAGGCACACAGAGACTGCCTTCATCTGCCAACTGGCTCAGTTTCTTTTCTATTGCTGGTAAAACACCATGACCAAGGCAACTGCCAGAAGAAAGCATTTACTTTGGCTCACAGTTTCAGAGGGTCAGAGTCCATGGTGGTGGAGAATGACTCACAAGTAGGAGGCAGAGAGAGAACACTGGGAATGTCATGAATCTTTTGAAACCTACCTATCCCTTCATTTGTAAGTTACACCACTAAATAAACCTCCCTTTTAACTATGTGGAGTGGTCTTAATAATTTCACCAATAGGTTCCCCTTGGGCCCTTAGGAATGGTGATCTGAAACAGAGTGTGGCTTCTTGTGAGGCTGTCCATGGAGCAGGATTAGGATCCACGGGACCAATAGGAGCCATTGGCCCATGGGGTTGCTGCAGAGTTTTATTCACTTCCCTCATCTTGAGGACGACAATCGTGTCCGCCATTAGAGAGCATCTTACTCACAGACAATCTCCACTCACGGTGCTGCCCTTGCCCATTGCTGGCTAACGATGGAATGCAGCTGGTTTGCAATGGTTTGTCCTTGGTGAAAAGACAGGCATGGAAGGCTGAGTCTGAGTTTGGAATGGTACACGGCACACCTCCTGCGCTATTCCCATGAGCTCCTCACCATGGGGAGGAATAGAAGGGAAACCATGAAGAACACTGGCAAGATCGGAAGAACGGAGTGTGTGGGCAATGCTTTCACAGCAGAGTTGGTATGTCCTGGGTTTCTCATCAGCATTCCCATGATAGCTTACTTTAAAGGTCCTATGGATTTCCTTGTGTAATTCAACCTAGAACTGCCTTTACCCCATCAATATCACCTCCCCATAAACACACTTGTATTTGTTATTTTCATCAATTCCATTGACTTTTAGATTAAAATAACTGAAAGTTTCTTTAATGTGTTTTAAGTGAGAACAAAAAAAGCCTGCTTTAAAAAAATCAATACTTTCTTGATGTTTGAATTTTACTAGGAAGAGTACCATGGCTTTTCCAGGCAACCTCCCACCCCCAACATACACACACATATACACACATACACCTTCCTCCTCATCACATGGAAAAGCAGAAACAGGAGCTTGGCTCACAATCATGGCCACCATGGTGTCAGCTCTGCTCTTTCTGACTGTCATCTTGCCCACCAGCAGCTGGATTCCAGATGTTTTTCTTCCTCTCCATCTGAATGAGCCAGAGATACTAGTGCTCCCTTATTTCTAAGATGAAGATCCCTTAGCCCAAGCCCTCAGTTTCACAGTGTGTATGAAGAAGTTCCAAAAGATATTCACAGGGGCCAGGCTCAAAACTGACAAGATATAAAAGGAGGTGGCGACAGAAACAACCCCTTCATGGAGGGAATAGGGACCCTCAGCTCTGAGTTGTTACAGTCACAACACTGTAGGTGTTGGGATAGGGACAAGACCCCCAGGATGTGAAAGTGACCTGTATAAAAATGGATAGCACGTTAGCCAGGAAGCATTAGAGAGAGGCATGAGTTAGATAACTGACCTAGTGCTTAGGAGGAAGATTCTGGAATTCTACAGGTAACCTGGGTGGTTAGATGGTATGACATTTACATTTAGGACTGTTTCTGAGACATGGGATGGATATTGGGAATGGCGAGGCTGTAATCCAAGCCCACTGTTCTGGGTGCAGTGGGACGGTGCTGGCAGAGCATCAGTGTGTGCAGGAGAGAGATGACAGCTGGCAGCGAGGTCCTTTAGAAGTCAGCATTTGACGTGGTGGTCCAGCCACCCTGCAGTTAGGGATGGCATCTTGCCAAGTTGACTATGGGAACTTGAGGGCGACTCAGAGCACTGGGATCCTAACTTCCTGAAAGTTATTTCCTAAACAAGCCAGACCCTATTGAAGCTGGATGAGCACTTAATAATCTTGTGTCCCCTGCACTCTGTTTTAGCAACACTGAAAGTGGGGTGCAAGCATGCCTCCCCGACTTCATGTTCCTTAACTCAATAGCAGAGACAGCTCATCTGTTCTTACTGTATTTGGATCTAAAGATATCATTTCCATTTTTATTTCTCTCCACAACTGACTGCCTTGATGATTCATCCAATGAAGTCTCAGATTAAACTTTTCCCATTGTTAATTGTGTGGGTCAGTTTCTGTCACCTTTGTGAAAGGTCAGGCACAGTTGCCTTAGAGAGAGGGAAGGCTCAGAAGTTCCAGCTGAGGTTTGGCTGGTCCCATTACACCTGAGCCTTCTGGTAAAGTGGTACATTGTGGTCAGAGTTGTGTTAGAGAAACTTCAGCTATGGCTGGCAAACCAAAGAGAAAGAAAGTGAAAGAATTGGTAAGACCCTATATCCCACTCCTATACACAAATGATAAAAGGGCTGAGAAAGAAGTTAGAGAAACATCACCCTTTACACTAGCCATAAATAATATAAAATACCTTGGGATACCACTAACAAAACAAGTGAAGGACCTTTTTGATAAGAACTTTAAATCTCTAAAGAAAGAAATTGAAGAAGATATCAGAAAATGGAAGGATCTCCCATGCTCATGGATAGGTAGGATTAACAGTAAAAAATGGCAATCTTAACCAAAAGCAATCTACAGATTCAATGCAATCCCCATCAAAATCTCAACACAATTCTTCACAGACTTGGAAAAAAAAATACTCAACTTCATATGGAAAAACAAAAATCCCAGGATAGCTAAAAGAATCCTGTATAATAAAGCAACCTCTGGAGGCATCACCATTCCTGGCCTCAAGCTCTACTATAGAACTATAGTAATAAAAACAGCTTGGTACTGGCACAAAAATGGACATACGGACCAATGGAATTGAATTGAGATTCCGCCCTGACTTCACTTAGTGATGGACTGTGTCGTGGAAATGTAAGATAAAAATAAACCCTTTCTTCTCTCCTAGATTGCTTTTGGTCAGAGTGTTTCATGACAGCAACAGAAACCAAACTAGAACAGCTCCAGACCTCTCCTAGACTTTTCATGCTAAAGGCAACCAACGTTTCACTGGGACTGTATTTACCACATAATTCTTTGGGGGGACTTAACAGTAGCAACAGTACGTAGGTGTCTCATTCTATGCTGTTGGGAACTCTGGGCACAGCTTAACTTTCTATGGGACAACTCTCATGCCTTTATTTGGGGGTCACTGGAAATGCTTGGTCTGTGGCTTTGGTGTTTGCAGATGGTTGATCCCAGGGGTGAGTGGTCTCAGGGTAAGCCAAGAAGGTGGGAGAAACCTAGCCTGGCTTTAGCTGATGTCTCTCCTGGGCCCAGCTCAGGAGCTCTGCAGAGTAATTGACAGCAGTGTTCCTTACTGCAGGGGGAGCAGTTATCTGTTTCCCTAAGATAGTCATGCTTGGCTGGGGACCTCCAGTTTGGAGGAGGGCAGCCCCCCTAGGCATCTAGAGTGAGGTGGTTCTTGATGGCTGAGATTGATTCTTTGGGAGACAGGATAATTTTAGTCACTAGCAGAGAAACCTAATGACTTAGCTGAGACCACACAGTATGTGTCTGGGCTAGCTAATACCATTATCCATATTCACAACTGTGCTCTCACCTTCGTGCTTAGCATCACCTAAAAATCTGACTGTTACCTTACTAGATGGTGATCTGGAGGTCAACTTCATCTTGTGTAATTGGTACCAGGCTGGTGCTGGACCTTAGCCAGTGAATAGCTCATGTTTCAACTCTAGCAAAGGGGGTAATGGGATGCATTTCCTGTTTACTGTGGTCCTGGATGATGAGCAAGGCAGAGGTAGTTAGATGTTCATGGACTGTGGCATAAGTGCATTTAGCCATTAAGTCATATGGTTGTTTGAAAGAAAATGTCCCTGCAAAGGGAGTGGCACTCTTAGGAAGTGTGGCCTTGTTAGAGGAAGTGTTTCACTGTGAGGGTGAGCTTTCAAGTCTCTCTTTCTCAAGCTTCCCTCAGTGTGGCATCCAGTCCACTTCCTGTTGCCTGTAAGATGTAGCACTCTCCGCTCCAGCACCACATCTGCCTGCATGCTGCCATGCTCCACTTCACGGTCATAATGGACTGAATCTCTGAAACTGTAAGCAAGCCATCCTAAATTAAATGTTTTCTTTTTTAGAGTTGCCATGGTCGTAGTGTCTCTTCATAGCAATAGTAAACCTTAACTAAGACAAATTAAAATCCCAAAGACGAGCCAGGAAATGAGTATATGGCAGGAGGGGTAGCCAAAGGCTAGGAATACCTACAGAAAATTGACAGCTGTTTTTAAGACTGTCCCTCGCTTGGCCCTCCCACTCAGTTGTACACTAGTGTTAACCTCCTCTGAGTTCTACAGAGGTGCTAATGAACCATTGGTTTCCTTGCCACAACTGAGTAGCAACCCTGGGGTGGTTGTTGGGTATGAGTGTGCTCAGGCAAAGTTATTTCAGAGGATGATCTTTCGACACGTTTGAGTTTCAGACTTTTGACCACACTGTTAAAATGAATTAACCATTTGTACTGGCCTCCTTAGAAACACTGTTTTCATTCTTTGGTTCGCCTTACGTCAGCGAACTTAGCTAATAAGCACCATTAGGAGATGTTAGTGGGATGTTTTAAAAATTGCTATGCATGTTGACTTCATCAGGAGCTGTGACTTCTGCTTAGGAGAGATCCACTTAACATTACATTTTATGAATATACGCAATTATATGCCTGAAAAACATACAAAGCACTATCACAAATAAGGTATAATGCAGAATTCAGGAGTATTAAAATTATCCCAGCTTCTGCCTGCTGCTCAGTATCCCCAGATCTTATTAGCACCAATGTGTCACCGGAGAGGCTGAATGCGAGGAAGCTCATCTGGCTCCTGTTAAAGCTCATTGTCAAGGACGGCTTCACAGGAGAATACATTACAGTGTTCACAGTGGGTTCCAATTCAAGGCTTCCTTCTCCAGTGTTTCTTCTCGGAAGAATAATGATTTACTTTATAAGCTATAATCTCTCCAAGGCTTTCCATAATCTCGCAAATGGAAAAAAAAAAGTGAACTTTAGTAATTTATAAAACTCAGAGAAATTATGACAAAATACTGTAATTTCTCCAGTAATGTGGAGTTAACACCCTTCAGAGAAAAATAGGTATTTAATCTTTTTAATTAAAATTGCTGAAGATTTAGACAGAGAAATCTGCAGTAAGCCTGGGATTTTGTGAGTTGTGCAGTTAATTCTCTGCTTTCACAGAATATTGTATGTTCTTTGTACTGTGGGAGAACTAAGTGTACATATGGTTGAGTAGTGGTGATGTGGTTGAGTAGTGGTGATGTGGTTGAGTAGTGGTGATATGGTTGAGTAGTGGTGATGTGGTTGAGTAGTGGTGATGTGGTTGAGTATTGGTGATGTGGTTGAGTATTGGTGATGTGGTTGAGTAGTGGTGATGTGGTTGAGTAGTGGTGATGTGGTTGAGTAGTGGTGATATGGTTGAGTACTGGTGATGTGGTTGAGTAGTGGTGATGTGGTTGAGTAGTGGTGATGTGGTTGAGTACTGGTGCAGATAACTCTTGAGGAATGTGAGGCCTCTTTGTCTATATAAGAACCAGTATTAGTTCTTTTATTTGTTTCTGTGACTAAATACCCAGCATATGCAGCTTAAGGAGGAGAGTTCATTTTAATTCACATTGAGAGTCCAAGCCATTATGAAGAGGATGTCAGTAGCAGGAGCATGATGTGGCTGGTCACATTGCATCCACAGTCAGGGAACAGAGCCGTGAATGCTGATGCTCAGATTACTTTCCTTATGAAACCCAGTCCCCCACCCCATGGAATGCTGTCACCGATGTTTAGAATGGGTCTTCCCACTTCTCAGGCTATAAAACCCCTCTTGGACATGCCCAGAGATTCATTTCAATGGTGATTCTAGAGCCTGTCAAGTAGAAAATTGATATGAAGCCTCACTGGAGGGTAAACCACACACAGAATATGCGCCTGTGTTTCAGATCACAGCATAAAGGTGTAGATGGATTTCTGTTTGTAAAGAGAATGGTAAGGGGAAAGCTGCCCATGGGACACAAGCAGACAGAGCAAGCAGAATAGACAAATGACTAAAGCTTCCTGAAGTTCAAGTTCAAACCAAAAGCCACCTGGGGGAGGAGCTACTCCCTGCTTCCCCACTGAGTGCACCAGCTCTTTGATCATGTGCCACTAGCAGACATTTGTGTTATGGTCCTCTGGGCAATTTGTTGCATGTACAAAGGTAAACAAGACACAGTGCAATAGGAGAGGGGACCATCAGCAAGCAAGTGTTGCTAGTGGAAGTCTCAAAGCACCCACGGGGTGATGTGACTTGGCCATATTCATTTTTTTCTGGGCTCCCACAGCCATTGAGAGAATAGTCATTTACTGGAGGGAAGAGGAATTAGGAGACATAATAGCTGAATTAGTATTTCCAGCAATTTCTGAGATGGTCCTAAACATGCCTCTTGCATGATATTTTGTATGTGTTCTAACAAATAAACCAGCTTGGAGTCAGAGGGCAGAGCTAGCCACTACTTAACCATAGAGGCCTGGAGGTCTGTATAGAGAGGAACAGGAAGTGATAAAGCAGGGTTGAGACAAGATCTCAGCCTTTTTGGATTAGAGGAAGGGAAGAGGAAGGAAGCGACTGTGGCTGCTCTCCTGTTCCTCTAATTTTTCAGGTTTTACCCCGATATCTGACTCCTGTTTTTATTGATAAGGTTAATTAGATTCACACTACAGCCTCTGTCATTTTGTACTATATTTATGCAAAGTGACATTCTAAGCATTGGTGATTATAAAATTGAAATGGTGATCGATCAACTCTCGAGGACACTGAAGATTCCTTGCTTCCTACAGTATCAAATACTCAGCCAAGATTTAATGCTTTTAGAAACATTTTGCAGTTCTTCATTCATTATTTTGTACATGTATGTATGGGGCAGGAGCACATGTCCCACATGCATGAAAGTGTAGGTCAGTTGATAACTTGTGGGAGTCAGGTCTCTTTGTCTACCATATGAGTTCTGGGGACTGAACTTGGGTTGTCGGGCTTGGTTGCAAGCTCCTTTACCCTCTGAGACATTTTACTGTCCCAAGATTTAGTTCTTTGTGTAAAAATATGTCCACCCTTCTTATTAGCATGAGGATTCACTTTGGTCTTTAAGAATGGTAAAATTATACCTATGCCAATGAGTTGTCTTAAAATAATTATCTTTATGATTTATTATTAACAACAATTTGATTTGCATACCTATTTTGAGGTAAAAAAAGACCTGGAGGGAACAAGGACTCAGAAACCCTGATTCAGGCTGCTCAGTGGAAATCAGTGCTCATGAGTGTTCAAGAGTAAGGAAGCTGTGAGCTGGTGAGGAGGAGACAGAGGGCTGGCATGGTGAGCGCTGCTCCACTGTCTGTAGCTGGAATTACAGCAAGTGAAGCTATTTTTGGCATGCTGAACACAAGTTCTGAATAAGAAGGAAGGTCCAGGCCTGGCGAATGATCAAGAAATGAACATCCTTGAGAGCTGAGCATTCTGGGCTGGCCTTCTGAGGAAGAGCAGAGTGTGGGCATGGGCTCTTGTTACAGGGATCAGGGCCAATAAAACTGGGCAAGTTGACCTCCGAGACATGCTGGGAAGGAAGGACAGAATGGCATTTCTCTTCCGTGGAAATGACTCAGGCTTGAGTTCTCTCACTGTCTGCCCACTCTGCAAGCTGAAACTGCTGCCCCTCAAGGTGAATGTCTTCTGGGATCTGTTCAGGGGCGGGTAACTTTCTTAAACTGATCCACTCACTCCAAGCCTGTGTGTACATACCTGGAGCTGTTACTTGACCCAAACTCTTTAGATAAACATTTGCAAGGGATCTGTTGCCATCATCGTTGAAAACTTTTCTTTCAAAATAAGAAAGTATAAATTCTTTCTTAGGGACAAAATAAGACATGCACAAATGCTTCCAATTTCTTTTATTTATTTTTTGGAAAAAAATTATACAGTACATTTTGGTCATGTATTCCTTTCCCCCAATTCCTCCCAGATCCTCCCCAATTACCTAACCTAACTTCTTAAATTCAAGTTCTTAGTCTCTCCCTCTAAAAAACAAAACAAAACAAAACAAAAAGCAAGAAACACACACACACACACACACACACACACACACACACACACCGGAATACAAGCAAAAGACAAATAAGACAAAAGTTGTTCAAACAAAAGAAAATGTCTACAAAATTACCATTGAGTTCATTTTGTGTTAGGCATCTATTTCTGGGCACCGGGCCTACCTGAAGTGTGGTTGACACACCCATTGAGACTCCTGGTTGACACACCCATTGAGACTCCATTGGATAGAACTGTCTTCCTCTGCTAGCAGATATCTGCTACAGAAAACTTCTTGGTTAGAGGTAGGAGCCTATGTCCACTTCTCTTTCTCCACTCTGGGACCACATTTGGCTTGAACCTGTGTAGGCCTTGGCATGCAGCCACAGTCTCTGTGAGTTCCTATGCGCATCAGTTCTGTTGTGTCTGGAAGACACTTTCCTTGGAGGTTTCTGGCTCATATACTCTTTCTGCTTCCTCTTCTACATAGATCCCAATCCTTGAGGGGAGGAGTAACAGAGCTTTCCCTGGACCACGGGCTCCCAAATGATGACACAGAGATTTCTTATTAATTATGAAATCTTGGCTTTAGCTTAGGCTTGTTCCAAGCTAGCTCTTAAGACTTAAATTAGCTTCTTTATATTAATCTACTTTTTGCCATGTGGCTTGTTACTTCTCCTCCATACTATACGTCCACCTTCCTCCATGTCTCTCTGGTGAATTCCCTACCTTAGATTCTTCCCAGAGTTCCTCTCTCTGCCCAGAAGTCCTGCCCATCCTCTCGTGTCTAGCTATTGGCCATTCAGTTCTTTATTAAACCAATCAGACGGTGCCTTGGCAGAGACATATCTTCACAGTTTACAAAAATATTATGTATTTAGAGCCTCCAAAGTCTCTCACTCTCTGCACATTGTCCATTTGTGGACAGTCTAGTTTCTATCTACTTCAAAAAGCTTCTCTTATGATGGCTGAGTGAGGCACTGTCCTATGGGCACAGCATAATGACATTAGGCATCATTTTATTGCATGCTTGTTTAGCAGAGTAATACTCTTTGATTTTTTTCCCCCTAGGCCCATGGTCTGTCTAGTCTCAAGTTCTTGATCACTTTATCAGTATCAGGTATTGGTTACATCTCATGGAATGGGCCTTAAATCCAATCAGAAAGTGGTTGGTTACTCCCATGCCATTTATGCCACTATTATACCAGTACATCTTGCAGGCTGGTTACTATTGTAGGTTGCACGATTTGTAGCTGGATTAATGATTACCTTTCTCTTCTGGTAGCATGCAGAATACCTTCCAGTACCACAAATGCTAGTCAGTAGCCTCTAGTTAGGCAACAGCTTGATTTCTCTGTGTTCAATGAGATGTGTATTGTCTTTAACATCAGTACCAACTAGTAGCCTTTACAATAGCCTGTGATATTTGGGGGCTCCCATTGGACCCCTTTGGCCAATGATTCAACAAGATATAACCTATTCCTGGCACTGGTTCTTTTACTTGGTGGCAAAAGATGTCTAGTTGGGGCATTGTCTCCCCCATCATTTGGTGACTCCATTTAGACTCCTTTCGTATATGTATATATTTCAGGAAACTTCTACAGGAGTAGGTTTCCACGTGACCTTTAGTGTTAGTTGTTCCTTCCCATATTCCCTCCTTTACCCTCTTCTCCCACGCCCTCCACTAATTAATCCTCCTATTCTGGTTTTCCCTTTCTCTCTCTCTCTCTCTAACACTCTGTTCTATTTCTCCTTCATTGGGATATCCCTGCTTCTCCGCCCACCCAAGTCCCATGTTAGGTACCTAACCCCTGTGGTTATAAGTATAGTAGTATGCACATTGAAAGCTTCAATGGGTCATGGGAGGGGAGGGGAGCAATGGAAGAATCCGCTGCTTTCCTAAACCCAGTTCCTTCTCCCTGCGTTGTGCTGTCTTGCCTGCCACCTCGTTTCTCATCCCGGATACATCGTGAGCCCCATCCATCCCTTTTCTCTGCTCCCTCTCACAAAGGCAGGCTGAGGAAAAGAGAGGAAAAGCCAGTGATAGAGTCCTGGCTATTAACGTCTTACTGCTGCTTCCAGTGAGCATTTCTGCTCTCTCTGTCCGGACAACTGGCCCCAGATTTCCCATTTGCACTCTCAGGTGTTTTTATTGGCTGATTCTTAATCAGAGAACCATTCTCTAATGAGTATTCATTCATTGAACATCTACTATATCAGTGCAGAAGGTCAAATAATGTGGGAAATATATTCTGCTTCCAAAGCCAAATCATTCTCTCCTTTTGAGACAAGGTCTTTACCCACAATCCTCCTCCTCTGCCTCCTGAGTGCTGTGACTCCAGGCCTGGACTACCACAGAGGGCTAGAGTAAATGTTCTTAAAGGGATTTGGAAAAACAAGCTGTAATTTGCCATGGAAAGGTGTGAATTCTGCACAGGGAAACTGGACTTTTGCTCATTATGGCTCAATTATACCACATCATTGCCAGCTCCTGGGTTTTATGCACTTTATCTAAAGAAAAGGTCCAGTCACTCCCCCTGCTTCCTTCCCATTTTGTTTGCAAATTAAGTTCCAGGTGTTCACATAATGAATAATTATGTAATGCTGAAGAACACATCTTTTAGCACCCAATTAACGTTGTTTGTATCTTATTGAAAAGGGCCCATCAATAAGATGAATGTCTTTCATTTGGTCTGGATTATAGCTTTGTATTGAAACAGGTACAACTTATTTAAACAGGAAAAACAAACCCAAGCTTTAAGGTAAGTGGTGCAGTGAGGCACTTTCCAGCAGACTGAACACTGCTGACTCCTCACTGAATCACACAGGGTGAGGATTTAGGCTAGTTTGGAAGCAAGGCACATATATTGCCCTGTTCCTCATATTGATCAGTGTGAATCTTTTGAGCTGATAGGAAGTTAATGCCTCTCTTGCTGTATATTTTAGGATTGCTTTACTTTCTGCCCCAAGAAGTGAGAAAGGTTTAACTAGCAAGAACAAATGTGATGCTCAGCTACTGACAGAAGTGAGTGACTGCCTCGCTACAGTAAGCCCTCAGCTTTCAGAAATGCAGCTTTTAAATGATCTTTCTGAAAACGTAAATTAAAAAATACGTTTTTTTTTTTTTTTTTTTTTTTTTTTTTTTTGGTTTTTCGAGACAGAGTTTCTCTGTGTAGCTTTGCGCCTTTCCTGGAACTCACTTGGCAGCCCAGGCTGGCCTCGAACTCACAGAGATCCACCTGCCTCTGCCTCCCGAGTGCTGGGATTAAAGGCGTGCGCCACCACCGCCCGGCAAAAAATACGTTTTTATTCTGACTTCTTAGTAACAAAGGCACCACAAACCACACACTAAACAGTTCTTATCCAAGTCTTATTGTAGCTAGAGTTTTCCTGCCTGACCCACAGTCAGGACAAATCTCTGTCATCCACCAGTCCCACAGTTGCTCAGACCCAACCAAGTAAACACAGAGACTTATATTGCTTACAAACTGTATGGCCATGGCAGGCTTTTTGCTTTCAGTTGTGTGTGTATGTGTGCTTTGTATATGTGGAGGTGTGTGTGTGAGTGTGCGCGTGTGCATGCACACGTGTGTAGCTGAAGTTTTTTTCCAGTCCTGCCTGGCCCATGGTTAGGACAAATCTCTCTCACCCACCAGTCCCGCAGCCGCTCAGACCCAACCAAGTAAGCACACAGAGACTTACATTGCTTACAAACTGTATGGCTGTGGCAGGCTTCTTGCTATCTAGTTCTTCTGTCTTAAATTAACCCATTTCTATTAATCTATAAGTTGCCACATGGCTCATGGCTTACCAATATCTTTACTGAGTAGACACCAATGTTCAAGAGCAACTGGATGTTTCATGTTCTAGGAACTTAGGGTGGGAGACACTCAATGGTCACTGAAAGTCAAACTGAGACAATAGCTCTTGAGTTTGCTATTCCTGACTAAAGGTGTGGGCACAAATGGGAGTAAGCAAAGAAAGAAAGCTTTATTAAAGAGAAATAAGGAAAAGGAACTAAGGAGAAGTAAAAGAAATTCCAGAGAGTTGGGAGGGGTCTCAAGAGAGAGAAAAACTGTCGAGCTATTTATCCAGGGTTTTTATAGGACTAGTGGCAGAAACTGGACAAAGACTGAGTTATGTTCTCTTGCAATTAGTTAATTCTCTGAGCCTATCATAAATTGAACCAATTGGGGAGTCCCCCACTCTATGCAGGTCCCCCGGCCCAGCCAGGAAGGTGATCATATGCCCCCCACTCTGTGCAGGTTCCCTTGGCCTGGCTGGAGAGATGATCATATGCTTTTTATATGCTGCTCACCCAGCTGGGGGTGGTTGAAGCTCCGCTCTCTCCATTTCTAACTTCTGTTTTGATAGCTGTGACCTTGATTCATCTGCTGACCCTTTGCCGTGGCAGGCATCGCTACTCTGTGACCTTATTTGGTGTCTCCTATAGAGGCTGTCAATCATGCTATGCTCTCCTGGTTCTTGCATTTATGTGAGCAGGTTGTAGTTTTGCCACAGTGTAAGGCTGCCTCCTATCACAGAACAGATAATCATAAAACAGAAATGTGGCTACAATTGCCTCATTATCTCATATCCAGATCTGTAGGGGGAAGTTTCTCAGTCCCACCTAGCCCTATGGTCCAGATGAATCTCTCCTACCTGAGCTCTCGCAGCCGCTTATAAAATAATCACTCAGAGGCTTTTATCAATTACAAACTGTATGGCCTATGGCTCATGCTTCCTCCTAACTATAACTTAATTCAGCCCATTTCTATAATCTATGTGTTGCCATGTGTCTTGTGGCTTTACCTGTGTTGCATTACATCTTGCTTTCCCAGGTGGCTCTCAGCATCTCCTCTGACCCTGCCTTTCTCCTCCCTGTATCTCTGCTTGGATTTCTTGCCTGCCTCTAAGCTGCCTTACAATAGGCCAAAGTAGCTTATTTATTAGCCAATGAGAGCAACATATATTCATAGCATACAGAAAGACATCCCAGAGCACTTACCCTTTTCTGTATAATCAAAAAGGAAGGTTTTAATTTTAACATAGTAAAATTATATATAACAAAAGAGTTATTAAGCAGGAATTACAGTTAGAGTATCTAGCCTATTTATATTTGGCAAAATTAAAGAAACTATTTTATCATCTATCTTATCTTTGTGAGTCTAAAGTTTTATATCTAATTTACCTTTTTTCATGATTAAAGAAAACTATAACTATCTAGTCTTCAACTCCATCAAAGACCCCAGAAGGATATAACATTACCTAAGTAAACAGGAAGTACATTGTAAGGGATTTCCAAAATTCTAGAAATGACAGAGACAGCTGGCTGCCTGACAGTCACCCAAATTCTTCTGCGACATTAGTCATCCATCTTCAGCCTACAGGCCTAGTCTCTGGCAGACTTTTTAGTGAAGCAGGAAATTTGCAGGATTATCTTACCTATTGGCAAAGTTCATCAGTCATTTTCCTCTATGTCCTGCAGAACGTCTGGCAGTATCTTCTGTGAAGCAGGAGTTGAAGGACCATCTTGCCTTATTTTGGAAAAGTTCATTGGTCACTTTCCTGTGGGTCCTGTATGTCCAGGTTATACAATAAACAGTCAAGCAGTCCAGGCCAGAGTAGTTTCTTACCCAAATGGCTAGTTTTGTCATGAAAAAGATAAACTCCATAATAAGTTTCTTCAATGCCCATATCATCTTTGAAGCAATTGGTGTTGCCAGGAGCAGACGTGTCTCACTGTCCAGAAAATTTTTAAAACATTTTAAATGCCATATTCTGTAGGTCTTTGGAGTGTTTGAAGATTACCTAGCTAATTGAAATATATCTATGTATACCTAGAAAACTTAACTAACATGACTATAATTTTGATTATCATCAATGAATAATTATTAATATGTATTTCTTAATTATGCATTATAATTTTAAATGAGTTGCATAAGCATAATACCTTAAACAAGAGCAGAAATATATATACAGTATAACAAAATTAACTTTAAATTTGTATCAATAAACTAAAATTTATAGCAATGTAAAACATTTCAAAGAAGTTGTTGCTTTTTAAAAGTAGATTCAATAAACTACCCTTTAATCCTATCATAGCTATACAAATCCTTATGAGAAAAACTATTCTTGAGAAATTCCAAGAGAATAGATGTTCAGTGTTCTCATTGCAAGTGTGACAATCAATGAAGTGCTGTATTGTCTGGATGGCTGAGCCTAACCATTACACAATGCATACATGCTTCATGGCACTGTACTGAGTCTACTGGACACACAGTTCTAGCTGTTAACTGGAAAAAAGAATAAATTCAAAAAGAGAAATGAACTATTTCTACCGTCCTTCAAAGTTCTACTTTCCAACTCGGATCTTCCAGTGGCAACTGCCATTCCAGCCTCTGTAAGCACAGACATTCTACTTGTAGTTAATATTCATATAAATACAGTGAACAAGCATGGACCTGCATGTGTCTGGCTTCTTTCTCTCAGTGTCTGTCTGAAAGTCTTCTCTTCCCAGTAAATAAGTCACTGCTTCACACTTACAATATCACGCAGTCAAATGACAAGCCCTAGTCAGTTTTGAGTTGTTATAAAAATCTGCCTCTATTGCGTGGTAAATTTCATATCAGTTCCTTCTTAGTGTAGAATATTGATCTTTAAAATGAAGACAACAGAGAATGCCACATATCCAAGCAGACATGCTGGTCCTCTTCTATTACCCCAACACTCAAAAGGCAAGAGGAGTTCAAGTTCAAAGACAGCCTGAGCTACATTTGAAAACACAATGAATGCCACAAATCCTGATTCAGAGAAAACCAGGAAATCCTCCTGTTTTATACCCCCAAGCCATGTGAGCACATGGTATTGGGAACTAACTTGATTGTGTCTATCTATAATTCTATAAATTTAATAAAAATGGCACATGGCAATTCTTATTTCTTAGCCTACTGCAATTTTTATACATTTTCACCCAAATTCATGACAGCTATGAATTTTCTAAATAAAATTTTGGATTCTCAATATGACTTTTTTATTCAGATCTTATTCAAGGCCTCATGTGAGGCACTAGGAAAGTCTTAGAAGAATGTGTTAGACTATCTCAGAGCACTGTGGACAGGGAGGCCACATGCCTGAAATTCACCAAGTCTGATATGTTATTCAACTTGATTCTTCTTGAACTGTGATTTGTGGTGAAGGATTTGTAACTGAGTTTAGGATCATTTGTTCATATATTATACATTTTCCAGGATGTCAGAGTCTCTTACTATCTGAACTTCCATATTGAATGTGGCTGTCACGTGTCCTTCACTATGGTGGGGTAATGTGCAGACAAGTGACGGTTGGACCCACAGGAGTAGCTCAACTTGAGGGGCAAGTGACCTTGAAATTGGTCTTGGTAGTTCTGTGTGAGTCTCCAGGGGTCTAACATTGTGCCACCAACCCTCCACAGAAACAGAATGAAACCCTAAGGTCTGTGCTTACTGCAAATGTACAGTGTGGCACTATCTGTGGGTTACCAAGTCACACCACTGTCCACACAATGTCTGAGATATTTGAGTTTATTGGTCAATGTTTTCCTTGATGGCTCTTTGGTCACCTTCATTATTAGTATGTGGAAAATGCAGTGGCTGCATTTAAAAGATGAGGACTTATCTCCTGGTTACTATAAACACTTCCAGAAGATATTTAAGATGATTGTTCCAGTGACATCGGGGAACTCCGTTGTCTCCTCATATAATACAAACTCAAGGAAACCATTTCAAACCATGGAGTCACAGTATGGAGAAGGAGGGACCATGGTGGAGACAGAGATGGTGACATCCTTGCAGACTCCATCTTGAGTGGGTATGCAGTGACAAAATCACTTAGGTTCTTGGAACTCCTTCCTCTCTGGAAGCTAGTGGAAGATTGATCACCAGTCACTGCACAGGCTGTTTTGGGTCTTCCATTCTTCAAAGCCCACAGCTCTGTTCATGGAGATTTGTCTCATTTGCTTCATGGAAAGGAAAGGTGATACTCCACATGAGGACTCAAGAAGCTTGTGGTTCTAGCAAGGCTGGGGTCTACATTTCTAATCAGTGGTTTCAAGTCAAATAACCACAGCTCTGCCAGACTGAAGGCCATGGATGGCAGCTGCCTGTGATGGAACTGAATTCAGCTAGAACAATGGCCACAGTGGATGATCGATTGTGGGAACAGAAGGGAATTAATTGATTAGTTAATTAATTTGGTACATTTTTCTCAAAATTACCCCAGAACATAAGCCCTAATAGTTCTGTAAAATCTCACTTGAATATTCTCCAACCTAGTTTAGCTGCTGGTAAAGGGTCAACTAGTAATTGCATTGGTGTTTCTGGGTCATTTGATTGCTGTAAACTGCCTACTCCTGCCTGTCAAGAAGAATAGCAGTCAGCCCATGTTTAAGTGATCGGCAAGGCCATCTTCTACCAAACTCCATTTACAAAGAAGGTGATGGGCTGAGCTGAGTTCGCAGTCTGGATTTCCAACCCCTGTCCATCATCTTTCAGATAGCAGTTCAGAGGCTCTGATGAGCAGAGTGCAACTAATGTGGAACTGCATCAGGCCATTGCCACCAGGAGGCTCTTCTCCAGGCAGGAGCTGTGATCAGTTCTGAGTCAAGGAAACTTCTACTCAAGTTGTTGGACTATGTCCCTCATTTGAGAAGGGCTTTTCATGTTTCATGCATCTTTCATTTTAAAGCTTGGAAGTGTCTATAGTGAAGACCTCTGTCTTGAGTCGTGCAATAATTTTTGAGTTAGTAGCCATGGCACAGTCTATAGAGAAAGTTTTGTTGAATGTGCCTGTGAGAATCTAAACACACCTGTAATCCCAGCACTTGGGAGGAGGAAACGGGAAGTGCTGTGGATATTGCTCTGTATAAATAAAATGTTGATTGGCCAGTAGCCAGGCAGGAAGTATAGGCAGGACAAGCAGAGAAGAGAAATCTGGGAACAGGAAGGCTGAGTCAGGAGACGCTGCCAGTCACCGCCATGACAAGCAACATATAAAGATACCGGTAAGCCATGAGCCATGTGGCAACTTATAGATTAATAGAAATGGGTTAAGACAGAAGAACTAGATAGCAAGAAGCCTGCCACGGCCATACAGTTTGTAAACAATATAAGTCTCTGTGTTTACTTGGTTGGGTCTAAGTGGCTGTGGGACTGGCAGGTGAGAGAGATTTGTCCTGACTGTGGGCCAGGCAGGACTGGAGAAATCTTCAGCTACAAATGGTGTTCAATGTGCCATTCTTAAGATGTAAGAACTAGATAGCTAGAAGCCTGAGCCATTAGGCCAAACAGTTTAAATAATATAAGAGTCTGTGTGTTTATTTTATAAGTGGGCTGTTGGACTGCCAGGGCTTGGCGGGACCCGGAGAGAAAACTTTAACAACAGGGAAGTGATAAGGTGAGGTGGAGACAGGAGCTCGGCCCCTTTTTGGTCTGAGGATTTGATAGAGGTAAGAAGTCTCTCTAGTGGCTGGCTCCTTTACTTCTCTGATTTTCAGCCTTTTCCCCTATAGCTGATCCCGGGTTTTTATTATTAAGACCAATTAGAATTCAGGCTACATCTGGTGTCCAACTTTTGGAGCACTAATTCACAAAATAGCTGCTTGCCTGTGACTTTGTAGCCACTGGCACACGCTGGAGCTGCAAGAGGGGCTCCTGTTGGAGTCAGTGCCTCACTGGCTAGGTTCTCTAAGCCTCTGAATGGGTCTGGGATTTTTCTGTTGCAGTTTCTCTGCAGCAAACTCTATAGGCATTTGGCCTCCAAATTTGAGATTATTTTTGTTAGAGCACACTACAGATACATATACATTTCTACTCTAGTTCAAGGTATTGTACCTCTGCAACTCATTTAACAATGTGATGCAAATTTTTAGTCCTTGAAAGTTATTATTACCAACTATTAGGATAATAATGAAAAGCAGATTAGTAGTCACCTATTACAATTACCCTTGTAGTCATGTTAGGTATGTTTTCTAGGTCAAACAGAGATATATTTTAGATAGACAGGTTGTCTTCAAACACTTCAGAGATCTACAGAATATGGTAGTTACGATGTTTTAATAACATAGATTATTAATTTTTTTTATGACTATGAGACTTGTCTGCTCCTGGCAGTGCCAATCTACTTCAGAGAAGATGATGGGCATTGAAGAAACTCTATATGGAGTTTACTTTCTTTATAGGAAAGTTAGCCACTGGACAAGAAAGGCAGGACACAAAAGAAAGTGACTGCTGAACTTTGTCAAGACAAGGTAGGACAGCCCTTCAGAATAACCTGCTTCACAGAAAATTCTGTCAGATATTCTAGACCTGTAGGCTGAAGATGTATGCCTCAAAGTTGCAGAGGAACCTTGGGTAACTATCCAGGCAACCAGCTGTTTCTGTCATTTCTCACATTCACTTCCTGCTTACTCAGGTAATATTATTTCTTTCTTGTTTTCTGATGGAATGGAAGACTTTATAGTTACAGTTTTCCTTGCTACCAGATTCAGAAAAGAAATTCATTAAAGAGGTGTAAAGTGTATAAGGTTGAGAGACATTAAATGATAGCTTTGGTAATGCAAGTTATGATAGAAGGTGACTTAGATATAACACTTTGGACTCACCAAGATAGGATAGATAATGAAGTATTTTCTCTGAATTTGTCAAATGTTAATGGACTCAACATTGTTAGTGTAATTATTGCTTGTATATATTATATATAGTTATATTACTTATTGTATATAGTTTTTCTGATATTAGTTATAACTGTTCTTTATTTTAGACAAAAAGGGGGAAATGTCATGATATTTTGTTTGTGGTCTAACAAATAAAGCTTGCCTGGAGATCAGAGTGCAGAGCTAGCTGCTAGAGGGCAGGCAATGGTGGCACACACCATTAATCTCAGCACTTGAGAGGAGAAAACAGGAAGTGATATGACTGGGCAAAGAAAGGAAGTGATAAGGTGGGGTGGAGACAGGAGCTCAGCCCCTTTTTGGTCTGAGGATTTTGTGGAGGTAAGAAGTCTCTCTAGTGGCTGGTTCTTTTACTTCTCTGATCTTTCAGCACTTCCCCCTCCCCCATCTAACTCCGGGTTTTTATTATTAAGACTCATTAGAATTCGAGTTACACATGATCATTAACATTTGCTGTGTTTCCCCCCCTCTTGTCATACCATCACACATGTGATTTCACTGTCTCACCCCCCTTCTTTTCCTCATTTTTTCCTCTTTTTTTTTTTTTTTTTTTTTTTTTTTTTTTTTTTTTTTTTTGGTCAGGGAGCTTTCATTCTAGAAATTCTGAATCTCCATCCCTCAATATCTCAACATGGTTGTTCTTTGAACTGAACTGCCACCCACAAGACCACACTACATTTCCTATGATTAGCAAATAGAAATTGATTCTCACTTTAGTTCCCATTTTCTTAGTTGTCTCCTTCTGCTCACACTTGAGTGTGCACAACTGCATGTGTCTGTGTTTGCATATGCACGCTGCACGAGAGCAGCAATTCCTCAGTCACACTGTGGTCTGCAGTTACCTGCTGTGTCTCTTTAGCCTTCTTTTATCTAGGACTGTGAGGGCTTTTACTTTTGTGGCTTGATATTTTAACCAGTCCAAGCATGTGCCATACAGGATTAAAGGAAGGTACCACCAAATACAGTCTAAAATAATTATGAGATAGAGGCAAGACTCTTAGATATGTAAATGATTAATGATTTTTTGAAGACTATGATAAACATTATCAGCATTTTTCCATCCTTACAATGATCTAAAGTCACTGAGACAAAGAAGGAACCATGATGTGAAATTATCAAGAAACTTTGATCCATTTTTAAGGTGACATCCAAGATTTTTCTTTTACTGACTTTGAAATAGGAATGCAAAGATTATTTTACACTTCAGTCAAATTTGTAAGGTGTTTTTGTTTTCCGTTTGCTGTGAGTGGCTCCCCTGGAACCAGCAGAACTCAACATTTCCTGGTTCATTATCCTGCAGGACTAGGTTGGTTTGGAACCAGCATTTACTCTTGAACTAAAATAGACAGATTGTTATTCATTTGTAGATTGAATTTCTGTCCACAAACCTTCAAAAATCACATTCAAAATTCAATATCTAAAATACCAGAGACTGGAGCTTTAGTTCCTGGCCAGCACATGCAGGGTTCCAGGTTTGATCTCCAATACCATACAAACAGCCAAAATCAAAACCATAAGGACCAAAGCTAGCCGACAAAAAGAAAAACAAAAAGAAAAAAGCTAAAACATAAAACAGAGTGAAGTAATTTGCTTTGAAGACAAGCAAAAATACTGAAAAATGAAAATTTAGGCCAAAAGGGAAGTATGCAGTTGTACCCTTTGTGGATGCCTAGAGAAAGGGGGGTCTTCAGAAATGCACAGATAAGTATGGCAAAGACTTCAAAGGCTTGGATAGTGGGTTATTCTTTAGCCATAACTGAATGACAGGACTACTGTCTTTAGGAGATGAGAGGGAACAAATGCATCCGGGTGCTAGGGATTGAGCGCAGGGCCTCAGAGATGCCAGGCAAGTGCTCCGCTACTGGGCTACACCCACAGCTCAAGAGAGCAGATATGTACAGGCATGAGTGCAAATGGAGCCAAGAGCAGCGTGGAGCCTTGGAGCAAAAGCACAGCTTTCTGGGACCGTTGGGAGGACATCTCTGGGTATGAACAAGGGAACTGAAGTGGGTTTTGAGGAAAGGTCAGAATTCACAACAGTTGTTGTCTCCATCTCCCTGGAAAGGCAGCCTAAGGAGACTGGAGTCTATCTTAATGATAATGGGATGTTAGCTATGTGCTGTGTGGCAGTGTTCAGAAGTGAAGATTATGATTAATGATTAATCACCAAGGGAGAGATTCCCCGTAAAGGTCCAGCATGGAAGGGGTCACTTGAGCATCATGAGGACCTATTTAGTGCCATTCTTCTTGCCTACACTGGACATGCACCTGCTCCTGCTTCTCAGATGGGTCCTTACCAGGGCGGACACAAGGAGCCCTGCTTTAAGAATTCACGCAAACACGGTGTTCATCAGACTTGTTGCTGTGACAAGTGCCCAAGACAAGCGGTGTAAAGGAAGAGAGCCTTCCTTCGCTCACGGCTTCTGAAGTTACAGTCCCTGGCTGGCTGGCCACTGTCTGTGGACCTGCATCTCTGGAGGGGAAGGGGAAGACAGAGAAAAGCTGCTCACCTCGTACTAGCAAGGCACCAGAGCAAGGAGTGACCAGGGAAGGAAGCAGGGCAAGACTCCATGAACCCTCAGAGTGAGGGGTGACCAGGGAAGGGCTCAGGGCAAGACACTCAATGAAACATGCATCTAGCTACCTATTTCTTCCAATCAGACTCCACTCTGCAGTTTCACCACCTCCCAATACTCCATTAAGATTCTGAATCTATTTGTTCGGTAATCCATCAAGGAAAACAGAAACCTCGTGAGCCAATCACTTCCAAGATGCCCCAGCTCTCAGAAAGGCTGTACCAGGGGCTGAGCTATCTCAAGAATACCTGCTTTACAAACTAACATTCCTCCTCTGGTTGCCATAAGCCCAATATACATCTCAAATGCATGCATTCTACCCCTAAAGGGCCCTATAAAGACACCTGTTCCAACAACATTCCAAAGTTCAGTTTCTATTGAGATTCAAGGCAAACTTTAAGCTTCAAGCCCCTTCAAAATCAAAAAGAGAACAATACACTTCCCACATAGGATGACATGGGGTAGACATACTCATTCCAAAACAGAGGAGGAGGAAGAGTGTAGAAAAGGGGGGTGGATCCAAACATAGACAGATCACAGCTCTATGTAGATCTGTATTATTTAATGTTTCCCCATTATTATTTAATGTTTCTGGGAACAAACACTGTGCAAAGGGTACCAAGGTCTGCCATCAACCCACCCACCCCCAAACCGCCCATGCTCAGATGGATGGATATAGGGAAATACTTCTGTAGGTGGCGCTATGTGGGGAAGGAGCCCCAGAGACCTCTCATCAAATCTACAAGTCTTTCAAATCCGTTAAAGCTTGTATTCCTTTGAGCCTACGAAGGAATCCAGAGGGATTTCCGGGTTGACTTCACAATGTCTTTTGTTTTGTTTTAGTGCAAAGTACTTGGGTTATTTTTTAATGGCCGCGATCTTTTCACCAGCCACAGTTTTCCTGGCACCAGCTCCTTATGTGTGTCTTTCATCGCCAATGGCAGCTGTCTCAAACCTTCCCAACTGGCTTTTCCTTTACTGTCGTCACTGTGAAGTGGCTAAAAGAAGCCGGCACTGTCTGTGCTGTGTTAACCATTCCTCATTCAGAGGAAGAGGACGCATTTCAAAAGGCATGGAGATTAACTCAGGCACAGAAGGTGGTGGCTGAGACAGAGCTCTGTCGGCCTGATGAAGGCTTTCAACTGCTCCCTAAGCAGGGCAGGGAGCCTTCCTTAGGACTCAGTACCCAGCCAAGTCTCTCTCCCGTTTGCCCCTTTCTTATTGCAAACATATTATCTTGGCATCTTTAGGTCCTGCCCCCTTTCTTACAGATTTTAGAATTAGTTTATCAAAATGTAAAAAGTACTCTCCTGGGATTTTGGGGGGAATGTGATGAATTAATAAATATATTTCTGAAGAACTGATATTTTAGCAATACCTAGTATTCTACTTTATAATTTAGAGTATCTACTTATCTACTTGTATTTTTAATCAGAACTTTATAGTTTATCATAAACAGATTGTGTGCATTTTTATTAAATTTATACCTAACTATTTTATTCGAGTGCTGTTGTGAATGGCATTTAAAAATTTTAGTTTCTGATTATATATTAGATAATGGTTTCAGCTGAGTTTCACTTAAGTAGACACGATTCTCTTTCATCATCTTTTTAACTATATCTTCTAGTCCATTGTGCACGTGTATTTATATGTCACATGTGCATACATCACCTTTTATATTCCCTCTCTTGTCTTATCTCAGTGTTCTCATCCTGAGGCTGAGGTGGCTTCTCTCGTCTCTGCTTGTTTTGTGTCTGTGGTTTCCTTTCTGGTCCACTGTCTCCAAGGCTGGTTGTAAGCCTCTGATTTTCCTCTACTAAGGTGGATGTATTCGGCCCAAGCCTTATGAGAAAACAGTCACAAACAGCATTTATTGATTGCTCTTGACATGAATGAGTGATTAATTCCTCCCATTACCTTTCTGTAGCCATGAAATTCCCATTTGTCCTTCCTCACTTTTGCAGGATGCGTGCATTTAGAGTTTGTAATAAACCCTCAGACTCAGAGAGCACTTATTTTTCAGACAGGATTTTGTCTTTAATTCATTTCATAGCAGCTGTGAGTGAGGAAGAGTTGCCTGGAATTCTTTCTGTTGCTCATGTTTAAGGTAATTTTTTTCTTTATTTTATGAGAGTAGAACTGAACCAGATCCTTCCAGCCCCCAGTCTCAGAGCTCACTGTCTGGCCAGGGAGCTTTCATATGTGTTTCCAGGGCATGATGACAGATGTGGATCCATCATTTCTGGACCCTTTACTTCTGATCTTCGCTGCTTTCATTCTCTCTCCTTTGCTGTGTTTGATCTGCTCATTGGAGTCTCCCTTGGGAAGAGTCTGTCCCTGAGGCGTCTGATTTTCAGGTCTGAGATTCTCACATTCTTGACCCCAAGACAATTCCATGGTGTAAGAACTCCCTGCACGGCCTGTACAGGTGCATTTAGATTTGCATCCGAAAAAATGGCCACACAGAGTGTAATAGGTGATGCATGAGAGATAAGTGCCTTGCTGAGGACAGCGTGAGAGTCGCAGAGGTGAGGTCACCAAGAGGACCACGTAATGATGCTTTGCTGGTGGTAGACACGAGGGTAGGTAAACTGGTACGCCAAACTGTGTGCATGGGACACACACTCCTTTTCCTATGCATCTGGAGACTGAGAAACATCTGGTGAAGGGGTGGGTGTAAGAGATGGATACTGGCTCAGGACCCCCAAGACCAAGTTCTCAGCACAAAGGATTTTTTTTTTTGCCCCAGAGGGACAAAGGGCAGGGAATAAGAGACAAAGACAGAAGACAGAGAACCAGGGAGAAGGGGAAGGGAACCAGGGAGAAGGGGCAGGAGATTTGCTCTGGAGGGACAAAGGACTGCTTCTGGGTACAGAGGAGACAGACGTGGCACATAGGAAAATGGCAGTTTATAAAGGGGAAAGAAGAAACTCCATGTTAAGATAAGGTGTTTAATTTTAATTGGGAGTGTTAATTAGATGAGTCAAAGGGCCTTTTGATTGCTGGATTTCAATACTTTGATAGCTGGACCTTGGTAGTCAGCCTCAGGAGGAGGGACTAGACCTTGGTGGCTAGCTCTAGGAACTGTAATCTAATGGGTTTTGGCAAGGCAGAGGGAATGGGGGAGAAAGGCAAGGCTGCCAGAGCCATGCTCGCCATGCACAGGCTAGCTAGAGCCCCTTCAGCGGGGGACAGCCTCAGCTGCTGCCTTAACCTTTATTTCCTGTATTTTGTGCCAGTCTGTGCTGAGTAAAACCTGTTCATCGGATGGTGTTCTTCTTTGTTCCTGTCTCTCTAAAAGAAGAAAATATTGAATAAGCTATGACTGCAACACCTTAGAGGTTGAAAATTCCACCTTCGTTTTCACTGTGCCTTCCGAAGCCATACCGTGACGCCTGATGTCACACTCTGTGAGGAGTGTTAGTGTGTTTGTGTGTAAGCCAGAGGTTAACCTCAAGTATCTTCCCCAGCCACTCTCCATCTTGTGTTTTGAGACAGAGCCTCTCACTGGTGTGAAGCATGCTGAGTCTGGTAGGCAGGCTGGCCTGTAAGCTCCAGGGATCAGCCTCCCTGGCTTTCCCCATGCAGGATGTACCCGCACCCAGATTTTCATGTGGATTCTGGGCTGAAACTCAGGTTCCCACACTTTCACTATGAACATTTCCCCAACTGAAGTCATCTCTCCAGACCTGGGGTTTTATTTAAGCACTTATTATTCACAGCTGTATTTCAGTTTTATCAGTTTCCTTTATTTTACTCAGACTTCTAAGGCTTTTCTTTTTCTTTCTTTCTTTTCTTTTATTTTGCTGAAAAATTCCCTGATCAAAGCTTAGGGAAACCTGCATAAATAAAATATGCATCAGATCCAAGTGCTAATGGAAATGAAGTTTTAAAATTCATAAATATTAAATTATTACATCAGGAATTTCAGAATACATGCACTTGATCAGAACCATGAAAGATACTCTAATTGAACCACAAGTTGAGCCCATTCATTATTTATGGACAATTTTTTTTTTTTAATTTAAAAGTGTTCTGATCATTTGAGAGAGGTGTATAGAGAAAAGGGACAAGAACTGTATCGGTTGCATCTTTTGTCGCTATGACAAGATACTTGGCTAGAAGCACTGAGGATAGGAAGGGTTAATTTCCTCTTACGATTCAGGGGATAGAGTCCATCACAGTGAGGAAGTCGTGGGAGCGGGAGCATGCGGTGGCTTGTCTGCTTTATCCACAGTGAGGGATCACAGAGATATGAATGATGGTATTGAGCTCACTTCCTCTTTTTTATGTAGTTCTGAACCCCAGAACGGTGCCGCACAGTGCGGGTGGGTCTCCTCTCCTCCATCAGCTTACTCTAAGTATCCCTCACAGACATGCTCATCTTTTTAGTCTAGATCATGTCAAGTTGATGATCAACAGTAACCATCCACAGAGGTATGAGAATCTTCAGTGTGTCTGGTACTAGATATGGCTGGTATTCTGGGACTAAGTCCTCAGTCCATGATTTCTTGTGTATAGTCTATAAAATTTTACACACAACTAGATAGTAATGTTGATGTCTTGAAAACTTGTCTTAGATGGGCAGGTATTTAATTTAGCATCCAAGCAAAGGCGCATTTGAAAGTTAAATGAAGGCCAGTCAGTGCCCCTCTACAGAAAGAGGGGGGCTCCAGAGTTTGACAAGCTAGCCACTTTGGTCTTCATGGTCTGTACCTAGGTCTTGGGTTTGGAGTTCCATCTCTCACCTCTGCTGAACACTACCACTGGGACATAGCATTCTGGTCTCTTACTTACAGTTCAGTTGGCCTCAGCACTTCAGACCTGTTGTTGGCCTGGCTCTGCCCTGAGACTGAAAGCCCAGCAAGCCAATGAAGGTTCCCCTCTCCCAGATGTTACCTTAAGTTTGCCTTTCCTCTTTGTTGCTACTTGTCTTCAAAGTGCCCCAAGTTGAGTTCTCTGGTCCTCAAATGTAGATATCAGTCCTTGTATTTCTACCCAGTGATTTGTTTACTCTTGCCAAACTTATACCCTGGATTTTCCCAAACCCGCTTTTCCCCAATTCTCTGACCTGCCTCCTCCTAAGTGAAGATGAATGCTCATTCCTTACAGAATATTTCCAGACCTCTTATCCTGACCCAGAGTCTCACAGTTTCACGGCGAGACATTTTGCACTCCACTTTCCACAGGTCCTTTCAGAGCCCTGCAGTTGACCTCTGCTGTGCACCAAACACACCACCCAGCTTGATTGTGGGCTCTTCTGCGCTGCCCACAGATGCAGCACTCCAGAGCCTCCGAGCCGCCCACTGCTGTCTTGACGGAGCCCTCCCCTCATCTGACTGTGGCTCTATGACCACATAAAGGAAGTGGCTGGGTCTTGCGCTCAGACCAGGGAATGTCAGAGCCTCAGTGGCACACAGGCAGGTAATTGGTGAAGCCACTGTCTGTGTCTTCAAGGAGAGCTTGTCACAGTCACAGGATCCTCAGGGAGCTCCCACAGCTTTAGGTAATGGCAGCAGCGACTTTATTGGTTCCAAGTGTCGTGGATGACAGGGCTGGTGATGGCGGGTGGGGCTTGCTGAAAACAAATCTGTGCCCCGTCTTTCATCAAAGGCTCAAACGGAACCCTGACAAGTGAGTGAAGGATTGACAGCACAGTCATGCCCGAAGCCGTCCCTTTGTACCTACTTTAAAAACTAGTATTTAAAGTTAGTCTGCAGAGTAAGAGTTCCGTATGGCGTTTCCATACCTATGTTGTTGTGGTTGATTTCTCCCTCCACCCCTGCGGCCCCTCCTCCCCCTCATCTCCCTGCCCCTTTCCTGCTTTGCCCCCCATTCCCACTTATACTTTAATATCTCATGCATTCTATTGTCTTCCTTATTCCATCCTTAAGTGCTCTTTCCCCCCCCCATCCCTTGCCTCTTTATATTTCCTGGCCAGTACCCACATGTATTCCCATCCACCCCCCACACGTGTCTTTAACAAGCAGATGTTAGGACCCATGTATGAGAGAAAGAACATAGAGCATGTGTCTTTCTGAGCCTGGGTTGCCTCACTCAATGTAATGTTTTCTAGTTGCACCCATTCCCCTGCAAATTTTAGGATTTTAATTTTGTTTCCCACTGAATAAAATTCCACTGTGTGCATAAAGCACATTCTCATGATCTGGTCCTCAGTGGTGGACATCCAGGTTGATTCTGCTTCCTTGCTGCTTTGGAAAGATCAGCAATGAACATGAATATGCAAATATCCCTGCAACAAGATGTGCAGTCGTTTGGGTAGATGTTCCGGAGTGGTATAGCTGGGTTACCAGGTACTTAACCGGTATTTACTGCCCCTGCCATTCAGCACACAGACTTCCACTCAGGGCGCTTGCTCTCTCCTAGCAACTAGGCCCTCCCACTACATCTCCACTGTAAGACTCTGAAAGACCTCATGTGGCCTTCTTTGTGCTATTGTAATTCTATCTTGTTTTTGCTATGTACCCACTTATAACTTGCTGACTGAATAGCTACAAGCTCATTAGCAGCAGATATCCTCCAAGCTTGACATGAAATCTCTGGGTTCCCTTTCCATGGAATTCTGCAGTCTTCCTGGCTTCCTCTGGATTTTGCACTGATCTGCCTGTGATCTGCTTTTCTGCTCATCTAAAATGTGAGCTTTTTTTTTTTTTTTTTTTTTTTTTTTTTTTTTTTTTTTTTTTTTTTTTTTAAATTCCAGACATAAACTTTGAGATCCTCATGGGAAACTTTCATAAAGTAATTCTGTTCCAAAGAGGCAGGGTGGAAGATTTGTGAAACACAAAGCATAGGAATTCTTTTCTGTTCAGACTTCAGATTGGAATGCTGGTATCTATGCTCTCTGTCACATGTGGAGAAAATGCTTCCATCCCAGTCCAAATCCAGGTTTTATTGTGATGGTGACCCAGTGTTCTTTCAAAATTGCACTCACATTTTGTCTCTGTAGTTACTGCAACAGAAATACTTATGTTTTGTTATTTCGAAAGGGAAAGTGCCTTTGGTCAACGTGTCTCATCTGGAGCTTTACCACAGTGCATGCTCACCAGGAATGGAAGTCAAATCCTCTGGGTTTCATATTAATTCTGCCTAAGAAACAATGCACATATCCCTTAGTGTTTTGGGCTGGTGCAGGCTCAAAATTCCTTATCTGCTACTGAAAAGTCAACAACGAACAAACAAACAAACCCCCAAACAAAAACCTTTCTTGAGAAATTGAGATTCATATACATTTTTACTTTTAAGTCATTCTTTAATTTGTGTAGACTGGTTACAATCTGTTACCTATACCTACACATTCAACAACTGATAATAGGGTACTCTCAGCTCTCATGGGATGCTCTCTAAGGTGAAAAAAAAGTCTTAATTGCAAAACACATCAAGCCCCAAGAGATTGAGTAGTTGGAATATGGAATTTTAATGTGCAACTATACATTGAATATCTCAAAACTGTAGAATAATATTAGGCAGAAAATAAAATGTTTCTGTCTTCAACTCCAGTCTATAATGCATGAAATCCATGGATTACTGAGAAAGGGAATATTTATTAATGGATTATATGGGGGAACAACTCATGGTACAGGATAAGGCCAATTTAGTCTCCGAGTCCCTGGAAGGCTGAGACCTGGTCCCACGCTGCTTCATGCTGCCTGACTCAGTCTTCACCATCCAAGAGCATGAGAGGGAAGGGGCTCCACTTATGTGCTCCCCAGATCTCAAGCTAGCCAAGAGGCCATACCCTAGGGGCTGGTACGCCAAGGCCAGCGGAGGAACAAATACCCACTACAAGTCTACTTCTCTTTATATACATAAATGTATTAGTCAGTTTCTGGCTATTCTAATGAATTCTTGGGGGCAACTAATTTACACAGAGAAAGGTTACTCTGACTCATGGTTGTTTCCAGTCTGAAGCTGGATAGTCCACAGCTTTGCTTTCTGGCAGAGGACAGACATCATAAGAGGTGCAGATGTGGAGCAAGCCCCTCAGTCCACGAGACAATGAGAAGAAGCGAGATTTCCAAAGGCGGGGAGGGAAGTGTTCATAGACTATGGAATATCCCTTGTACAGATGGCCTTCAGGTTTCTTTGGGGCTCTGTTAGGACAGATCTTTCTGTGTAGCCCTGGCTGGCCTAGAACTTGCTATGTAGAGTAGGCTGTCTTTGAAAATTGTACTGATATACTGGGTGTTGGGATCACAGGCATGCACCTCCTCCCCTGGCTCAAATTCTGATAATTGGAAAGGTTTAAGATCTTCTTTTCTGACCAGAGGGAAATCGCCTTCCTAGCTGAATCACAGGTCAAGGAATCCATTGGAAAATGACCCAAACTAGAAATGTCTCTGGTGCCATGAAGAACAACAGATATCCTTAATAGAACAGCATCTCAGGGAACAGATCGCAAGTTAGCTCCCACTCATTTAAAATGATTACATAATCTATCTTAAGATTTGAAATTTGGGGTTTTACTGACATTGTAGCTCCCTTTTGTTAGTGAGTTGGTTTCACATACACAAGCTGCTTTCTACAGAAGCCCAAAAGACAATTTAGAAAAGCCTTATTTTAGGAGTTCTTCACTTATTGTTGAAAAAACCAAAACCTTCCAGATAAGAAGATGAAGCCCTTTCCATGGTTCATATAGTCGTTTTCACCATCCTTCCTGACTCCAAGGTGTGGTGTAGGTGTAGACGCTGCACAGAACTTAGCTCCCAGCCATGCAGTCTAGGGTCGCCTTTCTGTGCTTGTCTTGTGCCTTTCAGGCAGGGCTGGTGGCCATTTTCTTACTTCTCAGACCTGTTTCCACCTAACTGTACAGTCACATACTGCACACTTCGCCTGTGAGTGGGCAGCTGGTCTTTGTGAAGACAATCTTTGCCTTGAGAAGGTGTGGTGGTTTGAATGACAGCGTCACTCATAGGCTCATATAATTGCATGCGTCACCCCCAGCTGATGAACAGTTTGAGGAGGTGTGTCACTGTGAGCAGGCATTGAGGTTTTAAAAACCCACGCCAGGTCCAGTGTCTCTCCCTGCCTGCCTGTGGCTCAGAATGCAGAGCTTCCAGCAACAATGCCTGTCTGCAGAAACAAGGTGGACAGTCCCTGAAGAGCAGCACCCCAAGGTCAACTCTGGCCTCACACACATCCCCACAAGAGCGTGTCCTCACACCTACAGCCTTCGATAAGGGTTCTCTCGTCTAGCTGAACCTCCTTTCCAGCTCATTTGCTTGGTTCTGAGAGTATACCTCTGGCTACCCTGGAGCCATGTAAGTCCCTTTCTCCATCACACAGGGCCTCCTAGGCTGAGCCAAAGTCCTGGCAGATATCGAGTGTCCTAGCAAGAAAGAGGGTCCAAGCCAGGAGCCACAGAGCTCCAGACTAAATAGGACCCTTGCAGAAAGTGAAGGAATGTGTGCTAAAAGGAACCCTTTGCTCAATGCAGCCAGCATGTATTGAAAAGACAATATTAATTTTTGCTCTTGCATGGTGGGAAGACTCTTCAAGGCGATTGAGCTCTATATTAGCACAACAAAGAACACATTTTGCTGTTGTTTTTATTGTACTTGATTAATAGTAGTTTTATGCTTACCTGACAGATATCATAGAGTTTCAAATATTCCTTAACTTTTAGGTTCAAAGGGAATCCATTTTCCTTCATCGACTTTTATGAATATGAGATCAAATAAATACCAAAGGAAATTTGGAGTCATATTAAAATCACAATCAAATTAAGCTGCTCAGATCACACAGAGTACTGTGTGGCAGTTCCATTTACATTCTGCTCTTCAGGATGGGGCTGGGGGTTCTGGGTTTCCACTGAGCTCCTTCTCGGTGAAAGCCACAGTCAGGTTCAGAGACCATGATTTCACAACAAGAGTACTTGGCAAGCTAGATGGAGAAAGTAGAGTTAACGATGCTTCTAGAAATGCATGTTGCTTATTTTCCAAGGAAATTGACTGCAGAACCCATGTACTATCTGTGTGAAAAGGTGGTGTGCCTTCTCCCGTTTCACCCCAAAGCGTCCATCACAAACACAGAATTCCTTTGTTTTACAACTGCATTGTTGGCGGGGGCCTGACACCTGCAGGTTCTCAAGGGATACTGGTTAATGTTTGACCCAGCGTGGGCAGCACATGTCAGCATTTCATACTCTCTACCCTAGGACCAATTGACATTGGAAAGATTAATCTCCACACATGAGGGCTCCTAAATTGGATCAAAAGATTAGAAAGGCCCACTCTAACTATGAATGGCCCCATTTCATGGTCTGGGGTCCCAGGCTGAATCAAAAGGAGGTGAGCTGAGCACCAGCACCCATCTTTCTCTGCTTCCTGACTAAAGATACAATGTGACCAGCTGCCTCTTGCTTCTAGTCTCCATGGTGATGGTCTGTATCCTAAAACTGTGAGCCAAAGTACATCCCTCCTCAAGATTTTTTGTTCGTTTGTTCCTTGGTTTGTTTGTTTTTGTTCCAGCAGTGCAAAATGTAACTGATGCAACAATCACACTCCATGTTAGGGCATCTTCGGTAACACTGTAACAACTATGAACTTTCTGTTCTTCATTTGGACAGTCATGTGGTCAGTTAAGCTTATTTTAGCAGGTGTTTATTGTGACTCCTTGATGCTACAGCGTTACCTTCACACTGCAAGAAGATGCACACTGGCCAGTGGGTCCTTGGGTTTTGCTGTTGTTTCGTTTTAATTCCATTGGTCAAAGCAAAACAAATGTATATACACACAAAGATGAATCCATGAATGCTATGGATATCGCTCTATATAAATAAAACACTGATGGCCAGTGACCAGACAGGAAGTATAGGCGGGACAAGGAGAGAGGAGAATTGGGGAAACAGGAAGAAGGAGGGAGAGACACTGCAGCCACCGCCAGGACAAGCAACATGTGAAGATGCTGGTAAGTCACAAGCAACATGGCAAGGTATAGATTTATAAAAATGGGTTAATTTAAGATATAAGAACAGTTAGCAAGAAGCCTGCTGCGGCCATACAGTTTATAAGTAATATAAGCGTCTGAGTGATTATTTTATACGTGGATTGTGGGACTGCGGGGCTTGGTGGAACCTGGAGAGAAGTCCTCCAGCAACACATGAAGAATGCCAAGTAAGGGGTACGAACTGTGTCCACCCACACCAAGGACAAGAACACCATCTGTGGCTCTGGGAGCATTTCTCGTCTGTCCAGCTTCTATGGTTGGAAGAACGGCAGTGGTGGGAACTGAGTTCAGAAAGTGGATCAAAACATGGAATATAGGAAGATCTTCATGGCACAGTAGACTTCATTAGTCCAAGGGGGCGCCATGACCCAGGCTAGAGCAGAGTGCACAGTGTAGGGTCTCAGCAGGGTTTCATTAGTGACAGAATGGGGAAGTGAGTTATTTCTCTAGAGAAGTTGTTTTTCAGAACTGTGGATGGTAGATAGGTGAGCGGCTTTTTCGTGGACCTCTGGACATTCTATGGATATTAGATTTCCTGGAGCTTTGAACCTGTTTTATGGTCTTGGCTTTAAGGAGATTTCCCTTACCAATAGCCTCATAATTTCTCCCAAGTCTTGGCCCTCAGGTTGCTCTTGTAGGCTGGAGTCTGGAGTCAGCAGTCACCAGGGGCATTGAAGGGTGTGTATTAGGGCTCTTTAGAGAAAGAGACCAACAGCAAGAACACACATAAAAGGGGATTTATTATGTTGGTTTATACAAGTAGATCTGGATAATATATAGTCACTGTCTCTCACCAAAGGGGCCAAGAACCTAGCAGTTTCTCAGTCCACAAGGCTGGATGTCTCAGCAGTCCCTCTTTGGCACTGGAGGACCGGAGAAATCCAGAAAGGCCACAGGTCATCAGTTCACGTTGGAAGCTTGAAGCTGGGTTCTAATATCAGTGACAGAATACAGTGGGAGCCACAGCACCAGCAGCAACTGCCCAAGCAACAGCAAAACAGACGACCTTAGCAGCGAGAGTGAAGGCAAGCAGGCGAAACCAAAACCTTTCCTCTTGCATGTCTTAATCTGTGCTGCCGCCAGAAGGTGCCACCTACCTTTAGTGGGTCTTCCCAGAGAGGACTAGGCAGCGCAGGTTGAAGTGATTCCCAGTTGCCTGAGGAAGAGGCATTCAAAGTGGCCTGCACCGATGGATGCACCCTGTGCTGACTGGCAGCTAAAGGGATCTTGCCCTACAGAACATGGTAGCTGATGAGAGGGCTTCACTCATCTCATTAAGACGCGTCACAGAACAACCCCTGCTCCCTCCACCCCACCCCACCCCCCTTCCCCCTTCCCACCCCCCCTCCCTGCCACCCCCCCCACACACCAAAAAAGAGCAGGGTAGTGGTGCATGCCTTTAATCCCAGCACTCAGGAGGCAGAGGCAGGGGGATCTCTGAGTTTGAGGCCAGCCTGGTCTGCAGAGTGAGTTCCAGGAAAGGAACCAAAGCTACACAAAAAAACATTGTCTTGAAAAACCAAAAAACAAACAACAAACAAAAAGACTTGCTATAGCATCCTTTCTGTGGGATGTGCTCTCAACCCAGTCCCACTGCCTGAGGAATGTTACATGTACTCTGTTTGGCCTGGAGAGCCTCTTTGTTTGTGGGAGATCTTAGTGCTCTCTGATTTGAGAACCCTCTGCACATTGGGGAAAGAGCAGCAAAGAGTCTGCTTGACTCTTACACAGCCAGCTTCCGCTGGGAGACGGTAACCCAGGATCAGGCAGTGGGACATGATTTGCATGACGAGAAACGGTATCATGTCACTCAGAACCATTTATTTCCACTGACCTGGATTCTAGCAACTTTCTCACTGTTCATCTCTCACTTCCTGGGTTTCCTGTAGAATAATAGATCAATATATATATATATAAACATGTGGGGCCAGGATTTAGGTGCAACTCAGTCCTGATGTAACCCCAAACAGTTACCTTTCAGAAGAAGACAGACAATAAATGAGGCCAAGAATCTTCAAGCCTGTCATCCACTCTTCAAATATATTAATTACAGTTTTCTACAAAAGTTTCTTTTCTTGGCCTGGAAATCTTTAATCTTACTGATGCAACTACTTAGGGGTAAGTTAGCGGCAAAGGTGACCCAATGCTGTCCTCTTGTGGAAGGGCCACCATTGTGATCAGGCAAACCCACAGAAGGGGAGTCTTCCCTGTCTGAGACTGGCCCTTCATCACAGATCCTTCTGGAGAAATCCAGCTTCTCCAATGCATTGGTTCTTGTAAGTAACTCCAATAAACCCATTGCTTCACAGGCTAGACTTGAATGGACTCTCCCCCAACCCCCGCCCCCCAGTCTATCTTCAGTGCCTTATCTGCACTCAGTCATTTGTTGATTAGGAAAAGTCACACAATATAGTATCCGAAATCTTACAGACTAGACTTTGTCTGGATCACTTGTTTTGACACTAATACAGACAATAAATAGTTCAGGGCATGGACCATCTCAGGGAATTCAAAGCAGCCTGTTAATTTATGTAAAATGTCTAAGTTCTGGCTAAAATGTTTTGCTTCATTTCTGTTGATATGGCACAATTAGGTGCCGGGACAGCACAGCTTCATGAGTTCTCTCTCACTGCGTCTCCTGCTCTGCATCACGTGATTTGAACTGTTGCACATTCACAGACAGAATGTACTGGGATGTCTTCCACAGTCATGGTTTTTTCCTTTTTGAAAGCTTATTGGATCACAGCACATCCCATCAGGTATGGATCTGAAATGTCACAGAGATGAAAATCCTTAGTCAAATCCTCTGAAGAGTGACCCCAGTGATTCTGCATGAGGTTCTCTCTCACTGTGTTTTATAAATGGGACAAAATGGCTTCCCTGTGTCCTCCCTGTACAGGGCTTCATAAGGGTCTGCCATGCTCCCAGCAGTGGCTTAGATGATGAGCACATCGATTATGGTTTTTACTGTGATGATACAAATCACACAGGACATTTCCTACAAAGCCAAATCATTCTGTAAAACATTTTAAATATTTGAAACAAGATTCTTTTAATTACCTTAAATCCATGGGAGGGAAACTTGGTAAGGTGACAGCGCTGGTCGTGGCTGTTGCTGTGTGACTTCTGATGTCTTGCTCAGACTACCCAGGGCTTCCATATTCTCTCTCCTTGGTGGCAAGCAGTCTGCCCCACCCATCAGGCCTGCACAGAGTCACACACAGATGTATGCGCCTGGTGTTGTGATGATCCTGAGTACAGTCTGTAGTCTCATTCCATCATCAGCATAAACATCATCAAGCCTTCTCCATGCAAAAGTCAAAGACTTTAGGCATCCGAAGTAGAGAAACAGGCATGTTTGCATCTGTTCTGGGCCAGTTTTTCCTCTTTCATTTTCTTCATGTCCTCATTCAGGGCTGCTGGAGCCTACAGACTTATCTCCCCAGCTTCTGGAGCAAAGGGACAGCAGTCCTTGAAGCATGTGGAGTGGTCCCCATGCCAAGACCTCAGACAGCTTCTGTGGTACCAGGTGAAACCACCACCTTTAGTTTTGAAAACATCAAATAATACATTTTTTTTCTCCATTGATGGAACTGTGTTTTGATTTTCTGCAAAACAACTTGTATGTTGTCATTGAAAATAGTCTCACTTTGTGAAGACAGCTTAAGCCTTTCCTGGCCCAGCTCTTTGTCACAAGTGCTCACCTCTCACCTTTCCATCCTGCCCCACCTGACAGGAACAGTCCCTTTCTGGACATGACAAACACTGCTGGCAACTTACAGCTATAACTCACACGCCACAATCTTCAGATTCCACATCCATCAGAACTTGACCTGTTTGGGGCTATAGCCAGTGAGAATACAGAGATCCCAAAGTCCAGAGGTCATGGGGAGTTGTCAGGACACTGCTATGGTTCTCTTGTTCATCCAGGACAGAGCTTAGCACCCCAGGGATTATACCAGCCCTTCTTTCTGTACACCACATTCTTTTCACCCAGAAGATGAAGCCCACGTGGATTTAAACCTTCGAAGTCTTTGCTCACTGTCCTTGCTCTACAGAGACACCAAAGTGTCCCAGCATATAAGTTCCAGATGTGCAGATGCTGGCATGCCCAGATGTGCAGATGCTGGCATGCCCAGATGTGCAGATGCTGGCATGCCCAGATGTGCAGATGCTGGCACGCCCAGCAAAAGCACCATCTTCCTCACATCCTGTGTCTTTGGACCACTGAAGTGATTCGTTTATTCCATTAACTATGCCGCCCGTCCATGAAAGCAGCTCTAACACCACAGAGAAGTCTGAGTGTTTGTGGTGTTCTGAGTTTCCATGGGAACCAGGACCCACAGCTCCTCCTGGGGTCTTACACTTGTGCCATCTGTTCCTCTGAGGCAAGAAGGTTTGTGATGAAGTCAGACGCCAAGCCTGCAGAAGCAGCAACGCTGTCAGGCTCTGGCCAGGGATGTGCTTCCCATGGTGGTGAGAAAAGAGAGCGCAACTCCAGATACAGAGTTCTAACTGAAAAGAAGCCAACCTCAGTGACCATGGTATGACCTCTGTCCCTCGTTCTCAAAGAAGGCTGATGGCATTGGCGACAGAAAACCTGACTGTATTAACGATTGAGTGGAGTGCTCTGAGGGGTAACTCTCTTCCTCCCTGTGGAGAGGAGGTTGGGTGGAGCACTCAATATCCTTTATCAGAAGTATTTCACCCCCACCATGCATTCTAGATTTTGCTGGCCAGTATAAACTACAGCAGTTCATGAAACTGGTGCCCCCTTTGTACATTGAGAAGTTAACATGAATTGTCTTAAGTCATGGGTGTAAATCATTGTGGATCACAAGATAAAAGCGAGAGCCATCACGTTAGTCAGTTCTCTGAGGCTTCTAGCCCACTGTGATGGATGACCTTCTGTGGTGGCTGAGAGCATTCATCGGTGGCTTTAGTGAAGTTTATTCCAGTTTCCACTCAAAGACCACTATACTAGAGGTTTCTTTAGTGTCTGGACAATAAAGATGAACCCTTAGTCTCCAGACACCACAGAGAACATGACAATAAATAATTGAAATTTTAAGTAGATTTAATTTTTTTGAGACATTGTATTAGTAAAATCATAAGCAATATTCAGTAGGCAAAGATCTTTGATTTCAGGATAGTCAATGAGTTAATAAAATAACTTTTTAAATGTTGTTTTTTGGACATGACAGGGCCATAATACTCATGAATTCATTGTTCATATAGTTACCTTGCACATGGTCAAGCCAATGAGATCAGTCAATAGGTGGAACTAGCCTGATTAAGTGGATTACAGAACTATAATGGAAAGGACATGAGTGTGGGAAGGGGACATGTTAGGGGTGTCAGGGGGTAGGGAGGGAGAATTAGGAATGATTACAATCAAGATGCATTATATATATATATATATATATATGTGTGTGTGTGTGTGTGTGTGTGTGTGTGTGTGTGAAAAGGTCAAATAATAAATAAAAGATAGTCTGAAAAAAAAACCCATCTTTTTAAAGAATGCCTAAAACTTTTTTCAAAGAATGGCTAGGATCTGGTTAGACAGAGAAGAAGAGGGCTTCCCCAGGTACCAGAGCTGCTACAGGGACTCCATATGAATTTCAGAGTTTTTGTTATTTCTCTAAAAATAGTGTAGATGTTTGTTAGGAACAGCATTGAATCTATATGTCAGCTTGGGTAATAAGGATGTTTTAGCACCATGTCTTCTCTTCCATGCACATGACTTCTGAGATCTGATGACATTATGTACTTTGATTCCAGAGTATGTTGCAATGCTAGGGTGACTGAAAACTTGTGGTCACAGAATAATAGAACATACATGGGCCAATGGAATAAAAAAGAGAGGCCAGAGAGAATCCTAATATACATCACCAACAGGATGCTGGGAACATCTGATGTTAAGAGAATGCTGTCCTTGTTGACTGGTGTGGGCAATTGGATATCAGCATGCAAAAAATGAAAGCTAACATTTGTCCTATGTAGACAAATTTCTAAACAGTCTTATTAAATAAGAAACACAGAGCCAAATAGAGGGGTAATAGCCAAAGAGATCAGAGAACTAGCGAAGAGCCACTGACTAGCCTTAACCACAACGCTGTAGCTTCCTAAGAGAGAGCTTCTTCCTGTCTAACCTGTGCTTTTATTGCCTTCCTGTTCTGCCTTCTCATTGGCTCTAAGCCCAGCCACATCACTTTCTTGTCACTGCTTGTCTATACAGACCTCCAAGTCTCTATGGTTGGTATTGGGATTAAAGGTGTGTGCCACTATGCTTGGCTGTGTCCTTGACCACACAGAGACTCTGCCTGCCATGTGATTGGATTAAGGGCATGTGCTACTACCACCTGACTCCTGTTTTATGGCACCCTGTGACCTCTGATCTCCAGGTAAACTTTATTTATTAACATACAAATAAAATATCACCACAGTCCTACACTATTAAAAAAATCAATGAAACATAGACTTAAGACCGCCAACTATAAAAACTCTGAGGAGAAAATAGGTGAAGCTTCCTATCATTTACCTTGGCAGTGATTTATTTACTGGACTTCACACCCAGATCACAGGCTGCAAAAGCCCCCAATGGACAGGCAGGGCTATGGTAAGCTGGAGAGTCATGTGGGACTGCAACAGACAAAAACCGATGCTGTGCAGTGAGACAGACAGTCAGCCGAAGCTGGAGGCCGCAGCTTCATGCATCTGAGTGCAGACCTACAATTCAGAAGCAAATATTTGCCAACTGTGAATTGATAAGGGTCCTCATCCGAAATATACACTTAAGTTCCCCACCAGGGATGGTTGGTCTTAATACAGACTTGCCACAAATTAGAATCGGTGAGTAGGGAGCTTCACCCGAGGAATTGTTCTGGTTTGCCTTCATGGATGTAAAAGACCCACCCTTATGGTGGCCACCCTTTGGTAGCAGCCAGATTATAAAGGGGCCTGGCAGAGGGAGATTGCTCTAGTTAACGCCTAGGCTCCTCCCCTTTGCTACTGAATGTATTTGTCCTGTTGCGGCTGCTGATGGCTCCCCTGAAATTAGAATCACCTTTCCAGGCTTCCGTGAGGGGCTTTCCAGGAACTCTCCAGGTTTTGGGTGCTATATTGGGACTGCTGAGGCACCCAGCCTCCTGTCTTGAACCTCTACTGGGTTCTGAACCTCTCAGGCAGAATCTTGATTATTACACTTATAAAACCCAGTAACCCGACTAAAAATCAGACAAGGGGCTTGAACAGCTTTTTTTTTTTTTTTTTTTTTTTCAAAGTAGATTTATAAAAACCCAAGAAGTGGCTGAGAAGATCCTCCATAGGACCATTTTGTATTCTCAACTTTGTATTCCAGACTTGCTGGGAATGAGCTGGAATGCAACCACAAGAGCACACTTCCAGGCGGACGGAGGTGCTCTATTATTCCCACGACTTGTCTTTCTGTGAAAGCATGCCTTCTTATGGTAGATGATGTGCTATAGCAGGGACTCTCAACCTGTGGCTTTCAAGTTCTCTGATCCTTAAAGGTTTCTCCAGAGCCTGGGGAGATGATGCAGTAATTCAAGCCCTTGCTGGGTGAGCCTAGGGAGTTTAGTGTGGATCACTAGAGTTCACACAAGAGCAGGAAGTGGCAGTGTGCATTCATCTGTGGTCCCAGTGTCCCTGGCGAGAGATGAAACGTGGAGACCAGAGGCTCCCTGGAAGGTCATATGCCAGCCAGCCTGTGTAAGCCATGGTAAACATCAGGAAAGACTGAAGGGAAAAAACAGACACCAAAAGTTGTTCTCTGACCTACACACACATGCTGTGGTATATCTGCAGTCACACATGCACACATGCATGCATGCACGCACACACACACACATGCATGCATATAAATATAAATCGCAGAGTCACTGTGCTGGTGGAGTCTGTATCAAAGTTTCTAGAAGAAAGGATTAAAGAACATATCTTCGCAGCTGATCATAACACCTCCTGTAGCATACCACCTATAGGAATGCTTTCCCAAAGGGCAAGGTCCAGGGATCACAAATCACCTCAATCTGCCTGGAAGTGTGTTCTTACGGTGGCATTCCAGCCAGTTCTCAGCCAGGTTTGGAACACAAAGCTTAGAATACAAAACGCCTGTGCTGCGAATCTTCTTAGACAGTTGAGCTTTTGTTTATCTTTGAAAAAAAATAACTATCCTTGCCCCTTTCCTGGCTTTTAATTGTCTTATTGTTTTCTACTACAGAGAAGGTGTGGTGAAATCCTCATGAGTGCAGGGCCATCCTGCATTACATAGTGAGTTCCAGGCAAGTCTGAGCCACAGAGTAAAACTGTGTCTCAAAAAATGAAGGAAAAGAATAAAGAAAAGAAGACATCATTGTTCCAAAGAGAAGGAAAATGTTCAATTTTGTAAGTGAAAGAAAACTTGAACCCATTCTAAAATGACTTCAGAAAAGCAGCAATTTTGTAATCTTACGTTAAGTAGAATATCTGCACCCAACCTACGTTTTCTTTTTACATTTTTAAAGATTGAGACATTTTGAAATCTAAACAGACATTTAAATCCACTTCAGAGAATGAAAACTGGAATATGTGTTTTATTGCGTTGAACTTCCATGTGGACCCATGACAGATAGGCCTTAATAGGCCTGTCTAAATGGGACGGCGCTGTCTAAGGAAGAGCTGTGAACTGATAACCCCAGTGGGATTCTTCTGATTGTGGAATAATGCAGGCCAATTGTGTATTAGCACTTCTCCTCCCAAGAGGACTCCTTTTCCTGGATAAAAGCAATATGACCTTCCTCCACTATACTGGTCAGGAACTTAAAGAGATATGCTGTAGTTGCTGAAGTAGAGACTCTGGTTGCTAGGCATGGCCTGTTGCCATGGAGTCTAGGCCGAAGTCTCTCTAGTTATTCCATTCCATTTCCATCTTCAGTTAACACCACAAGATCACAACCGACACTAGCCATGGCAGTTCTGCTCTGGACAAAGACCTTGGGCATTTCTGTCCTCTAATTATGTTTTTCCTCTTTTCTCACTCTGGGGCTTTTGGTTAATTAAACGCCAATAGTTAGATCACATGGGAGAAAGCCTTTATTTCAAAACACCAAACTATACATTTCAAATATTACATTTTCTAAACAGCTGACTTTATAAAATCTCCACTATTACCTGACAAGTTCATCTATGTGTTTTTAACATTTGTTTTACCTTTTTTAAGATTTATTTTTTAATTATATGTATTTGAGTATGGTTTTGTGTGTGAATGAAGATGCCCTTGGGGGCCAGGAGATGGCATTAGATTCCTGAGAGCTGTAGTTACAGGTATCTGTGGGTTGCCCATCATGGGTGCTGGGAACTGAACCCAGGTCTTCTCTCAGAGCAGTATGTGCTTTGCTCTCAACCATGGGGCCGTCTCTTCGGCCTTCTTTTTATTTTTATTTTTTAAACAAGAACAATGTGATGTTTGGGTACATGCTTATATTAGGTTCAACTCAGCATAAGCACACCTAGCTCCTCAAACATTTATTATGTTTTCATGGTGAAAATACTCAGAAATCTTTCTTTTAGTTTTGGGGAAATAATATTCCATTATCCAGTTATCAGAATATAGTAGCAGCTGTAGAAATGCTGTACATAGGCCTGTTGAAATGGGATAGCGCTATCTCAGGAGGCCTGTCCTACCCTAGTGGGAAAGTCCTATGCCTTTCCAGTTCACTTAACTCCTGCTCCTTTACACCTGTAACTTAGTGCCCACTGACATGTCTTTCCCCATTCCCAGGCCCCGCTGTCCCAAGTCTCTGCTGATCCACACACTACTGTCACCTGCTGTGAGAGTAGCACTTTCCACAGGTCAGTGAGACCGTGAGCTGCGTTTCTGTGCAGGACATATTTCACTCAACATAGTGATGTCTACTTCCACCCGTGTGGTTGAAAAATGACAAGATTGCATTGTTTTCATGGCAGACACACTCCATTGCTCCTTTACCTATTTTTTTTTCATCTAGGTGGAGTCTACCACTTAGCTGTTGTGCACAGGGCGTCAGAACACACAAGGATGCAACCGTCTCCCCAACACACTGATTTAATTTCCCTTGGCCACATCATTTCCTTTGGCTTTGCCTTGCATGGCTGGATCATACGGTAGTCTATTCTGTTCTGTAGAGGGACCTCCATGCTGCATAATGGCTGCGCTAATTTATTCCCAATAAGAGCTGTGCAAAGCTTGCTTTTCCACACACGATTGGTAAGAGTCATTCAAAACGTAATGAAGACACCCCTCACTGTGGTTTTCATTTGCATTTCCCTGGTGGTTAGGGATTCTGAGCTCTGATTCATGTACCTGCTAGCCATTTGTACATGTTTTTTAAAATGCCTATTTAAGGTGTTGGGGTTTTTTGCCCAATTTTAACAAGATTGTTGTTATTTTGCTGTTTGACTGAGTTCCTTATAGATTCCGGGTGCTAGCCCCTGACCAGAAGGAAGCTTTGCGTGTACTATACCCAACTCTGCAGGATGGCTCTGCGTCATTTTGAAGATCATCTTCTTTGCAGTTTTTACTTTGATGCAATTTCACTAGTCTTGTTTGCATTTTTCCCCTGTGCTTTTGAGATTGTACACATTTTTTTTCCCATTCCATGTCCTGAAGCATTTCCTGTGTTTTCTTCCAGTGGTTTCATAACCAAAGTCTTTAAGCTGTTTGCAGATACCTTGTGTAACTGTTGAAACATAAGTTCTCCTTCTGCTCTGCTCTCATCCACGTGTGTCTCCAGTTTCCCCAGCACTGCCTATCGATGTCTGACATCCCCAATGCAAATTCTAACTACCTTTGTCAAAGGCTCAGTTGGCTGGACTTGTGTGGGTCTGTTTCTAGGCTATATATTTCAATAAACTGGCTCAGATGTCCGTATTTAAGCCAGCAGCATTCTGCTTAGAGAGTTACTGCTTTGTGTGATGTGCTTTGAAACCAGGGAGTGAAACACTTCTTTCTTTGTTCATGTTGTTTGCAGCTGTGTTGGCTGTTTTAGGTTTTTACCTTTGGTTGTTTTTGTGGTTCCTTATGAAGTTTGAGATTTTTTTTCAAGGTGATCATGATGAATATTTTCTTTCCTTTCCTTTTTGTAATAGTAGGTATTGAAAACAGGCCTTGCTTTTTAGACTAGGCATCAATTTCCCCACTGGGCTCTATCTCCAGCCCCTTTAAAAAGTTTTTAATTTGGTATAGGATCTCATGCTAAGTTGCTCAGGCTGCCCTTGAACTCACTCTGTAGGCAAGCCTTAAATCTGCAATCCTGCTGCTTCATTTTCCTGAGTAGCTGGGATTGTAGGCCTGTGACATTGTGTCTATGTTCATGAAAAAATATTGAACCCCAGTGTCCTTTTTAGAAGAATTCCCAATCCAACTTTTTAGAACCATTTGAGAATTATTATTCTGAAACTGTAAGTCACCCTGCTTCCCATCACCATAGGCAAAACCAGGAACTGAATCTTCAAGTTGTCATTTATTTGGAGAACATGCAAGCTGAGAAGAGAGCAGATTATTAGCCTAAATATCTATCTCTTTGATATTTCTTTCTTTTATTAAACTTTGCGCTGAAAGAAGTTTCATATAATAGATTAGATCATGTGTTTTCCTCGCCCAATTCCTCCCAGGTTCTCCCCACCTCCTTACCCACCCAAGTTTATAATTTTTCTTTCTCATTTGCTTTAAAAACAAACAAAACCCAGAAACACACACACACACATACACACACCCCACAAAAATACAAAAAATGAAAATCAAAATGAACAAGCCAGACACCAATAAGATGAAGAATGCCTGAACACAGCAGAACTGGACAGAAAGTATAGAGATCTGCTCTTGAGTTTGTTTTGTGTTGGCCAACCACTCCTGGGCATGGGGGCTGCTCTGAGCTGTGGTTCATATATTCAGTCAGATTCCATTGGCAAAAACTAAGTTTTTCTTTTGCAAGGGGTATCCATTGCAGACAGCTTCTTGGTTAGGAGTGGTCTTTAACCAGATAATTACATACAAAGGGGAACCAAGGGGAGCCAGTGGTTCTGAACTGTAAGCATTCCCCTCTGGTCAGGCCCTCTCCTGTCTCTGAGATTATAGTATATAGTATTTCTCCATATCATCTCCTCTCCAGTGCAGGTGAAGGGTCCCAGACACCAGAGCCCCGAGTTTTGCATTTCTCCTGAACCAGTTGTTTGGAGGACATTCAGAAGGAAGCTTAACATAGAGTGTGTGCATAGATCCCTTCCTACACAATGAAGTACACATGTGTTCTTATACCATATGGTGTTTCCTTATCTAAGTGTTTGATAGAATTCCACCAAGCAGTTCTTTGATCCTGGGCTTTTCTTTGATGGGAGACTTTTGATTAGTGGTTCCCACATGGAAGGCACAATTGGAGTCACCTGTTAGAAAGGTCATTTCAGGCAAGTGTTGTTTCAGAAAATGCTTCTGAGTAAATTGAGTTTGGAGGTGGGTCACTTTTAAACTTCTTTTGTCTGGTCAGAAAGAAAGAAAGAAAAAAAAAAAACAGGACAAAGAAATTTGAGACAGTGTCGGCCATAGATGAAATAACACTTGGAGAGAAAATAGCATGGTAGCCAACTCTAATTTGCAATGGATTCTCTTCTCCAATAGGGACTTTTTCTGCTTGCTCTGGGTTGTTAGAAATGAAAGTTGGCTTGGCGGATACTTTCCCCCCTTTTATTATGACCTAAATGACTTCAGCTGATAATCTTGTTCTGCGTGAGAGTGCTGCAATTAGGATCCTAAACAAAGTGAATTGAAACCTGTTGCAACTTTATTTTGCAACTGAAAGAAAATGAATTTGAACCTAAGAGCAAAAGACCAGTGGTCCTCTATCTCTTTTGTGTCTACGGATTCTGCCATATTGTCCAGAGAGAACTATGCATAGCAGGTACACAAGAAATCCAAAATACTTACTTAGACTTAACCCTTGCCACAAACGTTAATTTCAATTTTGTCCCCTTCCTTTCCTTTGGTATAAGGTAGGCTGGCTTGCAAATCATGGAAGTCATCCTGCTTCAATCTCCCAGATCCTGGGAGTATAGGTTGTACCACCACACCCAGCTTGATGCTTTATTTCAGTATTAAACACAGATACATTGCCTCATAGATCCAAAGGCCTGTGAGAGATTCTGAATTCATCAGGTCTGGATGTCTCTTGCCCTACCACTGGGTCTATCATGAGACTGGTTCAGCCAGCATCTGCCTGGGACCAAGGATTCTGAATATAGTCAGCCTCCCAGTAGACCATCATGCCATTTGAAATTCTGGAATGCCTTCACCCTGGGTGCCTTCCCTCTCCCTTTCCTTTCTTTCCTCAGGTTTCTTCAGTTAATTAAGACCTGATACAGGCTGGCTTATATAAGAGCTTTGTGCTGATTTTCCATAACTATGAGTTAAGTTGTGCTGGTTAATTTCAACTGTTAACTTGACACAACATAGAGTTATCTGGGAAGACAATCTTACTGAGGAATTATCTAAATCAGGTAATGTTGTGGGCATGTCTGTGAGGGATTGCCTCGATTGTTGATTGATGTGAGAAGATACAACCCACTGTACTGGGCACCACTCCCCAGCCAGGAGGTCAGACAAGGATCTGTGTGTTTTTTTTTTCTCTGTGCTTACTGCGAATGTGATGTGACTAACTGCTTGAGTTAATGTCCCCCAAATGATGGGCTCAGCCTGGACTTATAATCCAAATAAACTCTCCTCCCCAGTTGCTTTTGTCACAGTAACTGAAGTGAATCTAGAACACAAGTCTTATCATCAGATCTTTACAGTAGTGAGGATGCTGTTTATATACAAACTGTAGGACAAAGAGGAGGTATTGACCCTTGTCAATTTGTTGAATCCCATACATTATGAAGGCCTCTAGTGGGCCTGAACATGCCAAACGTGGCCCTGTCAGGTCTTGCCCTTTTCCCTGTTCCCCCTGTCTTGCTAAATTGTTAGGTTGCATTCCTGAAGCTAGTCACCAAAGTCTATTTCCTTATTTGGCCACTTCCTCCTCCTGAGACTGATTACCAAGGTCCAGCTATCGAAGTATTGAAGTCCAGCAATCAAAAGCCCCATTTTGACTATTCAGAATTAACATGCTCAGCCAAAACAAACCAACTCATTCTAACACAGACACCCCCTTTCCCTTTATAAACTGCCATTCACCTAAGGGCCACATCTGTCTTCTCTCGAACCAGAGGTAGTCCTTTCTCGCTCGGGGCAATATCCCTTCCTCCCTATACCTCATTCCCGTCCCCTTCTCCCTCATCCTCTATCTCCTGTCTTTGTCTCTTATTCCCTGTCCTTTGTCCCTCTGGGGGAAACAGCTCTCCTTTGGGCTGAGAGCTTGGTACTGGTGTCCTGGGCTGTCCTTCATTTCACCTTGTGATTAAGATTTTGGAGAATTGAAGATCTTTAACGAAACTTAAACCATAATGAACTTGTACTTATACTTGGGATCAGAAGACCCTTTTTCAAATTCTGGCTCCACTATATTCTGGACGTCTTTATTTCTTTATTAGGGGAATGCAATGATAAGGCCCATGTCGGAGTCTCTTGTGTATAGTGAAGCATTTGAGATAACATTTGAAGTAAAAGAAACTGTGTTCAAACAAGGTGACAGCTGAGAAGGTAACCTTGATCCTATGGTTTTGTGTTGGAAACAAACAAAAGAACAGGTGCTGGGTTTATCTGACGAGGATCTAGAACAGTCGTCTTAAAACTGCCTCAGAAATTAAGTATGGACTCCATTGGAATAAATGAAAAATAGGGAACTTCAGGAAATATATAGAGGCTTAAACAATGATACAAGAATTGAAAAGCAAAAAAAAAAAAAGATCAATGAAATGTTAAAATTCAATTGCAATGAGTTCAATTGACATGAAAACAAGGGGAAACTCACTGGGTGAACCTAGTGATGGGTTTGGGAGGGGCACAGGAAAGTGGATTCAACTGGGCTGTGACACCAACAGGAGGGATGGAACTACAGGACAGATGGACCTACAGGATGGATGGACCTACAGGACAGATGGACCCACAGGACAGATGGACTCACAGGACAGATGGACCTACAGGACAGATGGACCTACAGGAGGGATGGACCTGCAGGACAGATGGACTCACAGGACAGATGGACCTACAGGAGGGATGGACCTACGGGACAGATGGACCTACAGGACAGATGGACCTACAGGAGGGATAGGACATTTCAGGCTTGCTGAGAACCACGGAGCCAGCATCCACTGAGACCCTACCTGGTTTGAAAGAATAACCTTCCACAACAAAGCAGTGTATTATTCCCTGAAAGAACCAACCAGCTGACACAAATGGCAGGAGCTTGTCCAATTTGTTCATTTCAAGATTGGAAACTAGAACTCAAGAAGGTGCACTATTTGTCTGTATTTAGCTGCAGTTGGGGACTGAGTCAACATTCCCTTTAGAGCACTCTTGCTTTGAAAAATGTAAGTTCCCCTAGAGTGTGCCTCAGTTTACCATGGAAAAGGAAGGGAAATGGGCAGGAGAGATTCTTCAGTCAGTAGAAGTATATGAGTTAGCTGAAGTATATCATGATGGGCGGGGATGTTAGCTAAGTGTTCACGGCACTTGCCAAAGATAGAGGGCAGAATATTGGATCATCAGAAGCCAAGTCAATGTTAGGTGAGTGTGGCAAGCCACCTGTCATTCTAGATTTGGAAGGCATACTTGCACATGCCTCCACAGTCTCCACGCACAAGAAAAATAGTAAACATGCAACACACACACACACACACACACACACACACACACACACACACACACGCACATACACGTGAAAAGAAAACAATCACAGTGCTTAGTTAATAAAACTGCCAGATAAAAGAGGATTCCCAGATAAATTGTAATTTTAGATAAAACCCAACCATTTTGACATAAGAATGTTCTAATGTATAGTAATAGTTCAGGTGCTCTTGTATCCAAATTTATTATTTATTTGAGATTTAAACTTAGTTGGGAACCTCTGTTTGGTGTGGTAGCTTTCTTCTTCAAGCTTTACTTATTCTGGGGGAAGGAAAGCTATAAATATCAAGGTGACCAAGGTCACTTAGTATATTGGCAAAGGGGCCACACACACTCATACTCACCACCATTACATTGCTTATTACATTGTCTATGAACTTCATGATGGTTATTACCGGTTGTCAACTCAACAGGACCTAGAATCACCAGGAGACACCTCTGGGCATGCTGGTGTGGGATGTTATAGATAGGTCATTTGAGGTAGGAAGAGCCACTCTAACTGTAGACAGCACTATTGTATGGGCTGGGACTCTAGACTGAATCAAAAGAGGGAGGCACTTTGAGCACAGGTGCCGGCATATTTCTGCCTCCTGACTGCAGTACAATGTGAACAGCTGTCTCATGTTCCTCTGCCACGAGAACTCTACATTTCTCATGGCCTGTGACCCAGAACAAGCACCTCTTTCTTGGAGCTGGGCTTGTCACCTATTCTGTTACAGCACAGAGACAAGTGACTCATGGATTGTTCAATTTACTCCATAATGGCAAGGCATAGATGAGACAAGTTGAAAGACAAGAAAAAGCATCACCCCAGATGATGCAGGATGCCCACACTTGCAAAGCCATGCCCTAGATCATTGTCTCTCTCAACTCTCATAAAAGAAGCTTTGTTTTGCAGGAGGTGGTCATTAACACAGAGATCCACAAGTCAAAGCACTGAGAATAAGAGACTATGGACATGCCCTTCTTCCAAGACTTGGGTACTGTTGGAACACTGGGTGGAAGAATGATAAGAGCCAGAGATGGTGGATGGCTATGAGGAAACAGTGTTCTCCAGACACAACAGATTATCCATCACACCTGGTGTATGCTGACAGCTGGGGTATGGCTTCAGCCTCATCTCTATATAGAACATAGTTTCCTGTGGGGAAGAAAACCAGAACATGAACGGCTCTTTCATATTAATGCACAAACACACTTGTGAACATTTATGGCAATTAGCCAAGTTTGTTCAGAGCATTTAAAATGTGACTTGATCCTTCTCTTTATCTTCCAGGGCTCTAATTTCTGCTTAAAAGTCCCAGGTAACTTTTTTCTTTTTCAAAAAAACTAGTACTTTGTCTTTATCTCATCAAACTGCCTCCCTTGCAATGTCTAGTTGAACTAGAACTATGGAAGGAAAACTGTTAAATTAGATTTTAGTGTGGTGATGAAGGTCAGAGTGCCTTCTCTTTGGGCTTCTGCAGTATTTCCACACAGTCACTATTTTATCTTGATGTAGTCAATGGGCCAGGCAGATGTTGCTCTCCTATTTCCAGCATGTGGAACCTGGAATTAGTAGGTGTCTTAGGGTTTCTATTGCTGTGAAGAGCCACCATGGCAACACTTGTAAAGGAAAACATTTGATTGGCACTAGCTTACAGTATCAGGGCAGGTGGGTTAAAGCAGCAGTCACTGTCCCACAGTGTTGGGATTATCTTTTTGTACACTGTGTGAAGATATGTCTGTTTAACTTCACCTGCCTAAGGAACCATTTAATAAAGAGCTGAATGGCCATTAGCTAGGCAGGAAAAGATAGGCTGGACTTCTAAGGAGAGATAGAAACTCTGGGAAAGAATCAGAGCCATGGGAGATTTGTCAGACAGACACAGAGGAAGTCAGACATACAGTACTGAGGAAAGGTAATGAGCCATGAGGCAGAATGTAGATTAATATAAATGGGTTAATTTAAGTTTTAAGAACTAGTTGGGAACAAGCCTAAGATAAGGTCAAGCTTTCATAATCAGTAAAAAGTCTCCATGTCATTAGTAGAGAACTTACAATATAAAGAAAGACCTGTTATATTTGGTGCCCAACATGGGGCATGCATGTCCTGATCTTTCTGCTTCCTCCCTGCAAGTGCTGGGATTAAAGGCATGAGCCACCACTGCCTGGCCTCTGTGGTTAACTAGTGGCTAGCTCTACCCTCTGATCTCCAGGCAAGATTTATTTGTCAGAATACAAACAAAATATCATACAACACAACTTATTTAAAAATGTAATGTAAAGTTCTATTCCTTTGTTGTTGTATTTTTTTATTCTTTATTTTTTGGCTTTTTACTCTTTGGGGGGCCCACCACCCAGCTCCTAAACAAATATACATGGAGGCTTAGTCTTACTTATGAATGCTAAGCCTTAGCTTGGCTTATTTCTAGCCAGCTTTTCTTAACTTAAATTATACCATCTATCTTTTGTCTCTGGAATTTTATCTTTCTCTACTTTATATACCTCTCTTTACTTCCTATGCCATGGTTTTGCTGTGTAGTTGGGTGGTGGGCCCTTGGAGTCCTCCTCCTTCTTCTCTTGCTTCTTGATCTTTTTCTCCCAGATTTCTCCTTCTCTTTATTTTCTTTGCCTGCCAGCCCTGCCTATTCTTTCTGCTGCTTTGCTATTGGCTGTTCATCTCTTTATTTGACCAATCAGGTGTTTTAGACAGGCAAAGTAACTCGGCTTCACAGAGTGAAACAAATGAACACAACATGAAAGAATGCAACACATCTTTGTATCATTAAACAAATGTTCCACAGCATAAACAAATGTAACACATCTTCAACTAATATTCCACAACAGTCCTTGAAAGCTGCTATTACAAACTGTTTAGGATAATTAAGAAATGCAGATTAATAGTTAGTAACTGTAACAGTCAAACTTGTAGTCATGTTAGGTATGTTTTCAAGGTTAAACAGGGATATATTTTAGATAGATAGGTGGTCTTCAAACACTTCAGAGATCTACAGAATATGGCATTTACGGTGTTTTAACAACATCTCACTTTTCATGACAGTGAGACACATCTGCTCCTGGCAGCACCAATCTACTTCAAAGAACATGATGAGCATTGAAGAGTCTCCATATGGAGTTTGCTTTCAATGTGGCAAAGTTAGCCATTTGGGCAAGAAACTGCCCTTGCCTGAACTGCTGACAGTATGCTGTCCAAATTTGACAAGCAGGATACAAAGAAAGCTGACTGCTGAAATTTTCCAAGACAAGGTAGGCCAGTCCTTCAAAATTCCTGCTTCACAGAAAAGTCTGTCAAATATTCTGGGCCTCTAGGCCAAATATGGATGCTTCAATGTTACAGAGGAACCTTGGATGACTGTCCAGGCAGTCATCTATTCCTGTCATTTATATAGTTTTAGAAATGTCTTGCTCTGTACTTCCTGTTTACTCAGGCAATATTTATCTTTTTCAGGTCTTTGATGGAGTTGAGGAATAGATATTTATAGTCTTATAGTTTTTCTTGTTACAAAATTCAGAAAAGAAACTCACAAAAGAGATGCAAAGTTTATAAAGGTTGAGAAGCATAAAAGCTTAATTTGTTTATCTAAGAAAATGTTTTAAGGTCTAAAAAGATATTTTTAGTTTGGTAATACAAGTTAAGATAGAAAATGATTTAGGTACAAAATTTTGGACTCACCAAGATAGGATAGATAATAGAATACTTTCTCCAAATTTGCCAAATACAAGTGGACTGGACATTATGAATGTAATTCTTACCCAATAATTGTTCTTATTGTATATAGTTTATTGATGTTAGAGAAAGAGCCTTTTATGGGACTAAAAGGGGGAAATATTGGGAAAATCTTTTTGTACACTGTGTGAAGATGTGTCTCTGTTTTACCTCATCTGCCTAAGGCACCTTTTGATTGGTTTAATAAAGAGCTGAATGGCCAATAGCTAGTTAGGAGAGAATAGATGGAACTTCTGGGAAGATATAGGAACTCTGGGAAAGAATCTGAGGCATGGGAGATTCACCAGCCAGACATGGATAAAGTCAGATGTACAGTACTGAGGAGAGGTAACAAGCCATGTGGCAGAATGTAGATTAATATAAATGGGTTAATTTAAGTTTTAAGAGCTAGTTAGGAGCAAGCCTAAGCTAAGGTCAAGCCTTTATAATTAATAAAGAGTCTCTGTGTCATTATAGAGAGCTACCGACATAAAGACCTATTATACCACAGACTGCTCATGGGGCCAGCATTTTCTCAGGTGAAAGGAATCAATTTTCCTAGCTTTGGAAGAATGGGGTCTCAAGGGCGATATAATCATAGAGCTGAGTCATAAAAAGAACATCATAGGACCTTGTGAACAGGAAATACACAAGACCACCCAACAGCAGTTCTGATGTGACTGATTTATCGTGATGACTGCATGTCACTGCTATCTGCTTCATTATAATGAATCTCCATGTGTTTAGCCTTGCAAAACAGGTGCTCCCATATGCATCTGATGTCATACCAGACCCCAAAGCTGATATAATGACAGAAAAGAGCAAATTCTGTTCTGGGATTTTTTTTTGGTCAATTCCTGGAATTTTCCATCTCTCAATCTTATCTCAAGAATAATCCTCCCACCATTCATATTTTTCACAAAATGAGATATCCACACTTTGTTTTGTGTGTGTGTTCATATTCCTGTGTGCATGTGCTGGTATGTGCATGCATGTTTGTATGCAGAGCCCAGATGTCAACATCTGGTATCTTTCTTTAGGCACCATCACTCCTGGTTTTTGAGACAGGATCTTCTCTCAATAGGTTGCCTGGCCAGAAAAATCCCAGAACACTCCTATCTAGCAATTTCAGTTCTTACTTCAACATATTTTATGAATGCTCTTCACTAATGAGCAGGAAAGGGGCCAGGCTATGGGCTATAAACCCTCAAAGCCCAACCCCAGTGATGTTCTTCCTCCAGCAAGGCTCTACCTCCTAAAGGTTCCATAACCTCCCAAAACAGTGCCCCCAACTGGGGACCAAGTGTTCAACACCTGAGCCTATGGGGAACATTTCTTATTTAAAATATCAAGCCCCTCTTCAGTCTTTTTCTCCTAGTTTTGAGGACTTAGAATCATCAAATTGTTGATATCGTCATCAGGTCAGGTTTTCTGTTCTAGGGGCAGCTCTTCATCAGACTCAGTCCTCTCTCAGCCCCTGTGCTCAGGCAGTGGAGCACCCACCTCCGTGCTCCCCTAGGGGGTAGAGCTTTTAGAGAGAAAATACCAGCAGGTTTTAGAAATGAATGCTCTCTCTGCCTGCTGGGTTTTGGATATGACTGTGGATTCTTTTGGAGAGAGGCTATTCAGAAGGAAAATCCTTTGTTGTAAATGTTTGAGTCTTAGGAGCTAATGTTAAAGGCTTTCACTCAATGCCTGCAAAAAATATACAACCGCCAAAGAGCTCTGGAAGCTAAGCTCAGAGTGAAAGGGAGGCATGGCGGTATCTAAGCAAAATGAGCCAGAAACTGGGACAATGTTTTGACTTTTAAGCAGTAGAATTTGCGTACATGTCATGGACTTTCCTCAAAATAAATGCAGAGAAAGAGGGGGCAAAAAAATTGTGGAGAAGGACAATTGCTGAAACCTTCTGTAACAGCCAGGATGAACATGCGCCATAGCAGGGATTTGCTAGATCGGGTTCTATTGCACAGGCTGAAGAGGCTGAGAACCTGTTAGCTGCTAAGTCCAGCAGAACAAATGGCTTATCCATTCCAATTTAATGCTGAAGGCGTAGAGAATTCTTGGCGAGCAGCTGATCTTCAATCCATGCTGGGATGTCTGAGATGCTGGACTCCGACATCAGTGAAAGATAGCAGCAATAGAGTAGATTCATCCCTCTCCAGTAAGGCCAGCTACTCCAGGGCCTAATGACCTCCCCAGCCTTGGGCTTCTGACCAGGTATCAAATCCAATCAGAAATAAATTGGTCATACCACTCTGCACCAGTGAAACTCAACACTGTTTTTGTTGTTATTGTTTGTGTGTTGACAGGTAGTGCAGACTGAGCCTCCTGTCTTCATCTTCCAAACATTGGGATTTCACGCCCATGCCACCATGCCAGATGAAAAAAGAGCAGCTTTTAGACTAAAAGCTGATCTAGGGATGTGGTGAGGCCCTTTCATCTGAACGTAACAGCTATTAGCATCGTCATCAAAAGTGTATGTGACTCTATGTACAATACCTCCAAACTAGGCCCGTTAACACTGACTGTTGACATTCCCTCATAGAATGGAGGTCACTGGATTCTCTTTTGACATTCTAGAGATTCCCTCTTGCACCTCCTAGTTAGTTGTATGTTATTCTACTCTGATTGTTGGAGTATATAGTGTGTAGAAGGTGGGACTTCATGGATGCAACCTATGGGAAAGTCATCCATGCTCAGGTAAGACCTCCAGAGGTGTGGCTTTGTGGGTTCACCCATGGTCCTATAAATACCCTTCACCATGTTTTGTAGGTAAGCCCAGTACCCTCGTTGGTTCACTATTTTGGACTTGGTTGGAATTATGCTTTACTCTGTCATCAATGTCCTCTCTGGGATGAGTAAGAGTTTGTTCACATCTTCCTAGGCAAAGTTCCTGGAACGTGGGGAAATGTTTCTCCATAAATATTAGAGACTCATCTGCCAAAATATCCAAAAGTACTCTAATATGAGTTATGTATGTAAGAGTCATAATTTATTCTCCCAGTACTTACTCCTTTGAAATTTCATAACTGAAAGAGATTCAGCTGCCCACTGCCTCAACAGAGGCATACTGTGTGTGTGTGTGTGTGTTGTGTGCGTGTGAGAGAGTGTGCGTTTATGTGCATGAGCATATTGTGTGCATGTAGAGACTAGAGTTCAACCTACAATGCCTTTCTCTGTCACTTCCTGTCTTATGTTCTGTGACAGTGTCTCTCACTGGAGCTGAAGGTCAGCAAATGGCCAAACCCAAGAGATTCTCTTGTCTTGAGCTCACAGCACTGGGGTTATATATGCATACCTGGATGGGTCTGGGAATGTGTCTTCATGCTTGCACAGGGAACACGTCACTGACTAAACCATCCCCTCAGGCCCTGGCACTCCTATGGTACAACAGGCACAGAAGTTCTTGGTTGTGTGAGCCTTCCTTTAGGTCAGTTAATTCAAAATAAAACTAACTCTTCCACTCCAAATTTAAAAACAAAACAAAATGAAAAAAAATGACAAAAAATCAACCTGTGCAGAGGTGTAACATTTTCATAGCAACAACAAAGGTAAACAAAACTCCTTGGCATTACAAAGAGAATGGCATTTTAGAGATTTTAGAGGTCAGAACTTAATTAGCCATGTGGCCTATTCGTACAAAATAGTGTTATTTTTTCCTTGACAAGTGTGACCAATATGTGGGGGAAATATGAAGATTATTTTCTGTAAGACTTCGCTGCTGAAGATAAGCAGGGTGCTGCAGACCTTCTCGTTCTCTGCACTGGCCTGAGCTCAGAAACACTGCATACATGTTGTTTAGCTCTCAGTATTGAGACTTTGTAGATAGGAGATATGACTCAGTGTGTATTAGGTACTTTTCTTTGCTGTGATAAAATACCACAACCAAAAGCAATGCTAAGGAAAAAGGAACATTTATTTTTCCTATACTTCCCGAGGGTTAGAGTCCCTAATTGTAGAAATGGCATGGCAGCAGGAAGGTGAGAAATCTCATCCTAATCTACATGCAGTGAGGAGAGCAGGGTGGGGTGGGAGAGAACTGGAATTGAGACGAACCTTCTCAGAGCCTGCCTCCCTCCTGTGAAGTGGTTCTTCTATCTAAACTGCGCCTCCTAGGGGCTCCATACTTTCCCCAAACAGTGCCACCACCTGGGAGCCAAGGGTTCAAATATCTATGCCAATGGGGGACAGTTTTTCATCCAAACCCCCATGTGATGAGACAAGTAAGAAGAGGGAATTCCTATACAAAGAGCGGTGCCAGGCATGAAGTGCTCATGCAGCTTAGTGGTAGAGTGCTTGCCTAGGATACATGAGGCCCCAGGTTCAACACCCAGCACCAAAAATAAAAATGAAATAAAGTAATAAGAGAAAGGAATTGAGTCCGATAAGAGTGGCTGCTTCAGTTAAGAGTTGTGACATAGGAGAAAATCTTACCGTAAATGTCGAATTATGAGAAGACCAGGTGCATAAATAGTCAAATATTCATGCACAAGAATAAGCAGATCAGAGTCTTGAGAGGTGGACAACTTTGCCATGTCTGTGGGACACTAAGAAGGCTGCCACCAATGGGGCTATTTGAGAGACGTTCAGTGACATTTGGGGGACACAGCTTTGTACACATGGCCCTGCACCTGAACCTTCTCTTCTCTGGGACAAGTTTCTCCACGCTCAGTGGCACAGATCTTGACTTTAAGCATCAGGAAGACATTTAGCCAAGATCTACTCTGTATCTCCACCCAGTTTTAGGTCGTGGTCTTTGTGGAATGCCACTGCCGCCTTCTTCACATCTCACCTGTAGAATCTGGGCAGCAATGGGGATGAGAAAACTCAGCTCTTGCCTCTGGAAGGTCATGTCAGGACCTTGAGAAGCCATGACCGGGAATGGAGATCTGATGCCCTCTTTCCATCTCTGCTGGTACTGCATGCATGTGGTACACATGTATATTCTCAGTTGCACATGTGTACACAGAAGACAAGGTATTTTTTAAAGATTTATTTTATGTGTGTGTGTGTGTGTGTGTGTGTGTGTGTGTGTGTGTGTTTTGCCTGCATGCGTATGTGTGCACAATGTGCATAATGCGCATGCCTGGTGTCAGGGTTTGTGACCCACAATGTGGATGCTGAGAACTGAACCCTGGTCCTCTGCAAAAGTAGCAAGAACTGTTAACTGCGGAGACACTTTTCCAACACTAAATAAAACTCCAGTGTGGTTTTAAGCCATCAAATATGTGTAATTTGTCATGGTATTCAGAGGGAACCAACATAGATACAATAAAAAGTAACCCGTGGTTAGTAGAGGGTGCCTCTAATTCCATCACTAGGAAGATGGAGGCAGGAAGATCAAGAAGTCAATTTAAAGGTCACCCTTAGCTACCCAGAAAATTAGAGACCAAAGTAGACCACACCAGCACATGCCTTAAACAAACAATCAAAACAAAAACAAAGAAGAAAAATAACTCAAAGAAATTGCTAAGCCTCAGGCTGCAGGCCCTCCTGGTAAGCCTGTGTGTGGAAATCTCTGTCTCTCTAGGGTCTAAGGTAGAAATAGAGTGGCCAGAAAAATAAATTCCTCTTACCAGAAAAGTATGAAGGGGAGGCAGGGGTGAAAACAAAGAAAGAAGCTCAATGGGCATGTCCAAGTAAGGCAGAGTATTGTTGGGGAGAAAGGAAGGTGCCAGCATTGGGGAAATGGGTGGGGCATTTCCATCCTCAAAGCCCGACTCAGACCAGAAGCACTGTCTTTCTCTCTCTCTCTCTCTCTCTCTCTCTCTCTCTCTCTCTCTCTCTCTCTTTCTTTCTCTGTGATGGATGGTGGGGAAGACGGTGTGTGTTTTCATTGCTACACAAATGACTGAACACAAGAAATTCTGACAAACGGAAAACAGCTCAATGACTAAACAGACAAGCAGCAGACTGCTCAGGAAAGGGCAGCTTTGGGCAATCACCGGCTTGGGCAGTATCCTGGGCAAGAGGAAAAGTTACTGGGGCAGAATCTGCTGACGGTAAGGCAGAGGGTAAGAGAGAGGGAGGAGGGAGAGAGAGGGGAGGGAGAGAGAGGGGAGGAAAAGGAAGAGGAGGAAGAGGAAAGAAGGGAGGGCAGAAGGGAGGGAGGGAGGGAGGGAGGGAGGGAAGAAAGGGGGAGGAAGGAAGGAAGGGAGGGAGGAAGGGAGGGAGGGAGGGAAGAGGGAGGGAGGAAGGGAGGAAAGAAGGAAGATGACTAGGTAGGTTGTATTAAGAAATTGGTGTGGATACTGTAACTCTGCTGATTTGGTGGAGTTCAAGGATGCAGGTGATCTTAGGTGGGTCTCCTGAGGTGCAGATCCTGCAGGATCCTCCCTCAAGCCCCTCTAGGTCACAGGCTCACAGTGGGACCTTACCCTCTCAAGGTCGCTACAAGCCAAGCATAGGCTCCCTGTCTACCCTCCCTGCCCAGATGCTCCCTGCATATCTGGTGAGAATCAGGGCTTCTAGAGGCTTTGAAATCATTAAGAAGTATAACTCTACTAGCATTCACTTGCTCTAGGGAGCTACCCTGTGGAATCAAGTGTCTGAATATCTGTGCAGGAGGCCAGGACTGTGCTGATCTTGGGTAGGACCATTAGGGAGCAGGCAGCTGATGCCATAGACCACGTCTGCCTGGGGACAGCTGCAGTGGGTGTTCTCACTCCTGGGAGGCTCACAGCCTGGTAGGAGTGAGAAATGGGGAGGGAAACCTTGGGTTTTCCATTTCTTTTGCCCCTTTTAGCCTTGAAGATGAAGACCTTCCACCTGAAACCTTACTTTCTTTGGATGTTAAGTTTCAACTTGGTCTTGGTCCCCAGATTTTCTGTGCAGGACTTATGATGAAGATTCACAAGCCAAGTGGGAACACCTCATTCTGGAATCCCAGTGCTGGAATAAATCAATACATTTTCTTCTATAGTTAGGTGGGTGCTGTCACTTTATCTTATTATAAGTACTTCTGAGCTTTATGACCATGTCGCCAGATGTACTCGAAATTTTAAATAAATGTGTTTTTGTGCCCACCTGTGTGGTGGCTAATTATTGTTGTCAATTTAATACCTGGGAAGAGGGAACGTCAACTGGGGAATTGCCTCCACTGGAATGGTCTGTGGGCAGGCCATCGGTAGAGAATTTTCTTGATTGCTAATTGGTGAAGGAGAGTCCACCCCACTGTGGGAAGCGCCATCCCTAGGCAGAGGGGCCTGGGCTGAATATGAGAGCCAGTTTAATGTGAGATTGAAAGCAAGCCAGTGAGTAGATTTCCTCTGTGGTCTTTGCCTTCAGCTCACACCCTGCCTTCCCTAGCAGATGGACCGGAAGCTGTAAGTCGAAATAAACCCTTTCCTCCCCAAGTTGCTTCTCGTCACGGCCGCAGCAGTGTGAACCTGACTAGGACAGAAGCTGGTGCCAGGATTGTGGGGTAGAGCTGTGGCGAAGCTGACCATGTTGTTTTGGGAAAGAGTGTTCGGAACTTCGGGCTGGAAAAGCCACTGGTGTTGAGAGCTTACTGAGCTTTTCTGTGGGAACCTGGAAGACAATGCTGAGAAAGGGAGTGGGAGGCAGGGGGCGGAGGAGTTCAAGGTTATCCTTGGCTACACAGGGAGTTGGAGGCCAGCCTGGGGTACACAATACATTGTTTCAAACAACCAAATATTAAAAAAAGTATTAAAATACTACAGGAAGCAATGAGGCCATGTGAAAAAACATTCCCAGCTGTTGTGGGGGGGGCATTAACCAAATCATAACCATTAGAGAAACAAAATATTACTCCACTTGACAGGCTTTGCCAACACCACCTCACAACCTGGTGAATGCTGTATTAGGGAATATTTGAAGCAAAGAGCAAGGTCCTTGAGGCAAACCGCCCCGGATGAAGATGGAGATGGGATTTCAGCCCAGGTTGTAAAGGGCTTTGCAGAACAGTGGCCAGCAGCGGCTTAGGAACAGGCAACAGATGGTACTGAGACGGGCTGTGCTCCAACTCTGTGCTGCAGAGGGCCCTTGGTGTGCAGCCTGGCTGTGTGGACCTGGACCAGACTCATCCCCAGTGCCCTGTCTGCTGGCAAGGATCTGGGTTCCCCGACAATGAGTGGAGGGTTGTGGTTTGAACTGGGCCCCTTCCAAGCCACTCAGCTCGGCTTGGCCGCCGCACTTACCTCCCTTCAAGCCTGTAGATGCGCTTCTGCAATTAAACTCACCAAGGTAAGCGGTCTTCACAAAACCCAGGTGTTTGCAGCTGCTCTCTCTAAAAGGAGAGAGAGAACTGCCGATTTCTGGCCAGCCATCTCATTCCATGCTTGTTGAATGATGGTTGAGGTGAGGTGCTTGTGAGAAAGATGAACACAGAGTCCTGCTTTTCATGAGATGCTCTGGGAATGGACACTAACTCTCCAGGTGTCTCAGGAGTGCCAACATACCATTGAGATGATGAGCAAAGGCGTTTCTGTGCTGTGCCTTCCTGCCTCAGAATCCCCACAGGGTATGAAAATAAGCCGCGGCATGACCGTTTGGAAGCAGTTTTGAGGTGTCTGTTGCCATCAGGCCAACTAAGTAGACAAGCTTATAAATGCACCACACTGTGATGATCTATATAACTTCTGGTTCTCACAGTGGAGCACAATCCGATTACATCCTGCGATGCCCAAAGGTTGTCCTGTACAAGAGACAAAGCCCTCAACTCTAGCAAGCACCTGTGGAAGGTGAAAGCCATCTACTCACAAGGACTCTGGCTCCCAGGACCTAGAACCAAGGCAGGGACTCTATCATCCAGGCCTTTCTTCCATCCTGTTGATTCTTAATTCAGATATGCAGGCAATAGTTTCCTGTGATCTGCTTGTTTCAAGAACTCTAAATTTCATATTTTTAATTCTTTAAGATGCACTTTAAGGAATCATTTGTCATGGTTACTTCCATGATGGTATGACTAAGACAAGCTCAGAGACCACAAAAGACCCAGGAACCCCTCAGAGAGACCCTTCCAGATTTGGGGCTTTTGCTGATACTTAAGCTGTACGGAAAACAGAGAAAAAAAACCCAAATTTAGCAGCTCATATCATCAAACATGTGTCTGCTGCCCCACAAAATGTCCACAACATATCAGCACCAGCAACAGGAAGGCTGACCATGGTGGCTTTAAAAAGAGTCCCCCTGTGGACAGAAAGGATGATGCTGTGAACTCCTAACAGTAGTGACTGTGACTACAGTAGTGTAGTCACAGTCACTACTGCTCAGCTTCTCATCCACTCCTGGATATTTTAGCATGTATCTATAAAGTAAGAACTTTCATCCATGACCATCGTAACATCGCCAGGGTTGAAGTAGTAATCCCCTTCCCATTTCTCAAGCTCTGTGATTAATGTCCCTGTGTGTCACCAGCATTTCTGTGTCTTTTTACCAGAAGCCACACACGTTCTGCACACTCCATGTCCTGGTCATGTCCTGTGTGGCTCTGCCAGCCTCTAGCTGCACTTTCCATTTCATTCCCTGTCATTGTTGACAGACCAGGTCATTCCTCTTTGGACTTCTCATGGACAGATGACCCAAACACAGATCTTTCCCATCATTTCTCAGGGTCCTCTGCTTGGCCACAGATTCACAGCGGCTCCCTGTCCTGTCTAGACAGCATCTCGATTGTGGATGTCCTAGTCCAGCTGGACATTGGGATTTTCTGTGGTCCTGTGCACACAGCCTACTTGACACTTGTCCAGGCTGCAGGGGTGGCATTCATCGGTGTGACTGACTGCTTTCGTTCTTACCGGAGTACTCACTCCAAGAAAGCAAGAACTTTGCTCGTAATCGGGAGAAAAAACATCTATGCCAGGTTCTCAATCACCACTGTAGACGCAGAGCCCAGCACACAACTTGATAGGTACTCAAGTCTCCTGAATATCAAAATACATTCTCTAGCCTTCCACTAACCTCTTCATTCTCTTGGATAAAGCTGTGCTTGCCACAGTAACAAAGAAATGAAAGCTGTGGAGCTTGTTCTAGAATATGCCCTGTCTCTGCTGTCCTTAATGTACCTCGTTGTCAGCACAGTGCCCACAACTGAGATCCAGTTCATTATTCTGAACTTTTAAGTACCAGAGTTTTCCTAAATTTTAAGTAAAATTTCCTTTGAGGGAAAATATATTTTAAGAGAGAGCAGGGAAGTGTAGAGGAAAAGCTAAAGACTCAAGGGGGTTATTCTAAATCAGTTATCATTGCTTATGTATTAATTTGCATAAATATATATATATATATATATATATATATATATATATATATATATATATACCACACACGTACACACCTCACAGCACACACAACCACACACTCAAATCACACACATACTACCACATACACACACATATCATATACCACTTGTAATGCATACACAAAAGTATGTATATACCAAACACATATACTTCACACACATCAGATACCACTATACACACACACACACACACACACACACACACACACACACACATCCCATACACATATCATTTACCACCACATACATCTACACACATACAAATAACACCACACATACAAACAACACTGCCGCCACACACTCCAAACACACACATCTCCCATACACCCCACACACCAGACACCATCACATACATACATACTCTTGCACTTGGCATGCAGCACATTCCACACAACACACACCATCATGCACACACCTCCCATTGTGTGCTACTTTATTAACTGGGTGCTGATCCGGTGCTTAGAAAGAGAAAAACAATAAACAACGGATGTTAGTCCCAGAGCATGTCTTCTCTGTAGATTAGCTTCCCTGCTATCACCTTATATCTCAGAATGCCCACCTGCTGGGTGAGAGAAGGCATGTGGGCATGCTGTGAGGGTCTTGGATCTGATTACTAGCTTTCACCATGTATTCAGTGTGGACCTGCAGGTCTTCAAAGCTGGCACTGTCAGCCACAGAAATCAGACTCTCCCAGCTGGGACCCTCACATCTTCTAACTCTGATCACATTTAGGAGTTACTTCCGAATTCTGTCACCTGGAAATGCAAACAAACCATAATCCCAGGTGAATAGTAAGTATTTTCAGATGGGAGGGAGGGAAGTGGTCCTACTCTGTCTAAATGCCTGCTTTAGGAAGAAGGTAGTGTTTCCTAACCCAAACCAGCACCCTCACCCCCTTCCTGGGTCCCCCTGGAAGCCTGAGAGCTCTTCCTCAGGCTGCTTTGCTAACTCTCACCTGGCCTGGACCAGCAGGTCCTTCTTCAGTGTCAGGGTCCTGAGGAGGAAGGTCCAGGGGATCACAGAAAAGGCAGATAGGAAAGGTGGGCTCCGGAGGTCTGGCATAAGCTGTTGTGTGCCAAGCACGCGTATTTAGAAGTACAGCATCTTGTCTACTACTCTTTCCAGGGAAGGAATGGGACAAAGTCACCAGAACCTGTCCGTCATACAGTGGGACCAAGTCTGCAGGAAGCGAATCAAACAATGTTGCACAAAGGGAACACAGGATATCTCAAGACTATTACAGTCCAAGGCCTTATGGTGGGGAGAGTCGCCTTCAGTATGAGTTTGGGCTCACAGACATGTTAACCAGCATGACCACTGAGGGGACACACACCTACAGACCTCAGCTCCTCCAGGCCCAGCGACCAGCCATAGAGAGGGAAATGAACACAAACGCTCACAGAACAGTCCGATGTGTGTTCAAATCTGTATGCAGATATGCACACAGTCTGTGTTTACCGTTGTCAGGGTAACACTGCTGGAGGCTGATCGTCTCAAACCAAAGATGTCTTCCCTCAAAGACATTTCTTCAGAGTACCCACAAATACTCGTCTCCATTCCCACTTCTACAAGGAGGTCATCAGACTTAATCTTGGTTGTCAGCTTGATGGGCTCTGAAATTGACAAAGAGGAACACCCCTCGGCGGGGCTGAGAAGGTGACACCCCTCAGTGGGGCTGTGAAGGTGTTCCCTGGAAGGATTAACTGAAGAAGGGAGGCCCTCCCCCAAAGCAGGCAGCACCTGGGTTCAGCTAAAACAGAATTTCCATCAAGACGCTTCTGTTGCTGTGTTGACTACAGCGCTCAGTCACTATATCACCCCCTTCAGGGCTCAGGAAAATTCATATAAAAAGGAACAGAAAGACTGTAAGAGCCAAAGGAGGGTATAATGATCTGCTGTGTCTATTATTATGCATATATATACATATATAATAGAGTATATGCTCATCAAAACATTAAAATTTTAAAACCCACCTTTTTTGATTGAACTAAAAAATTTTTAATGATTTGTGACTAATCAATCACTAATTCTGTCATGTCAAAAGTATCCTTAAGAAAAATGATTTATAAAAAATAATATTTAAAATAATTGAATTCAAATGAAATACTACAACAATGGTCAAAATAATATGTTATATATATGTTGCTATCATTATATGTCTCATGACAGTGAAAAAAATTCTGCAGCACTTGTAACTCAAGAAGCAGAGAGAAATGAACACATGCTCAGCCACTTTCTCCTTTTTATTCACTCCAGGATGCTAGTCCAATCTGTTTTAAACATGCAAAGATTTTTGATGAAGGTAACTAAAAGCCAGGAGCAAATTAGTTGTCCCCAGCTGCTTTTTGATGACCAGTTACATGCATGTAAGTTTGGCTTCTAGAAACTTCCAAATATCATTTTGCTATCAACTTGGTGTTACAAAATGGATATGAGAAAAATGACTTATTTATTTTCTAAAGATGTTGGCCTAAGTGGCAAGAGTCTTCGCTGATGGGGAAGGATGTGGACAGCCCCACCTTCACAGCCTACTTCAGGCAGATCTGCAGAAAGCTGAAGGACTAAAGAAGCCTGTAAGAACTACTGCTTGTTGATACACACTTTGTATAGTTAAAATCTTTTCATCACGTGTATTCATTGTACATGATCCTGTGTTACATAAGGTCTTTTGCATACAAGGGTTCAATATCCTCTGAGTGTATTTTCAACATCTTCCTACTCTGTCTTTCTTCAGTTCCATTTCTGCTCTCATGTCACATGTGCATACATGATTGTATCTATCTACATAAAATCTAGACTATCTCTATGAAATCTAGGAACTGCAAACAAGAAAAGACACAGTATTTGTCTTTCTGAACTGGCCCAGTTTGCTTAATAGGATTGTCTCCAGTGATATCATTTTCCTGCAGATAATAAAACTTCATTCTTTGTTATGGTTGATTGCTAACAGAATGGTCATCCTGACAAAACATAAACAGTAAAACATTTCAGTTAAATGACATTATCAAGCAAACGAACCCAAAAGACATCTTCAGAATGTTCTATGTAAAGGCTGTAGAATATATATTCTTCTCAGGTGCCCAGAGACCTTTCTCTAAAACAGGCCATATTCTAGGACACAAAACAAGCCTCCTAACCAACGTAGGAATATTGAAATAATTTCTTATATTCTATCTGACCACAATGGAGTAAAACTAGAGATCAACATCAAGAGAAATTACAGAGATTGCACAGACTCATGGAGATTGAACAAAATTCTGTTGAGTGATAGATACATCTTTGAAGGAATTAAGAAAGAAAGACAAATTCCATTAATAGAATCAAGTGAAATTTTCAAAATACAACATGCCAAAACCTATGTGATATAATAAAGCAGTTCTAAGAGGAAAGTTTATATTTATAAGTGCCTACAATAAAAGGGCAAAGAACTCTCAAACAAATAACATAATGGTGCACCTTAGGACATACGCAAAACAGGAACTACCCAACCCCAAATCAGTAGATTAATGCACATTTTGTTCCCTGATGTTCCTTCACTCATTAAAGCCATGACTGCAAGGTTGAGGAAATGGCTTGGTGACTAAAGCACTTGCTGTGCAGCAAGCTTGAGTGTGGCCCCGAGTTTAGATGCCCAGCACCCATGTAAAGAGCCAAGGATGCCTGACGGGAGGAACCACAAAGGTTGATAGACTAGACAGGATGGCTGAATAGGTTCAGTGAGAGACTCTGTCTTAAAGTACTAATTAATGCTAATAGTAATAAGTTCAACAGCCATTGGGAAAGGCATCTAACATCGATGTCAAGTCTTTATGATATGTGAATTCACATTCACAAAAACACAGGGCATGGAACACACACACACACACACACACACACACACACACACACACACACACACACGGAAATAAAAAGAAAAGCTGTTCCTACAATTGACTTCCTGAGGGTTTTCTTGGCATGATGATGAATATTTACTGTCTACTTGATTTGATTTTGAATAACCATATAAACACAGCCCTGGATGTATCTGTGAGGGCGCTTTTAGAAAAGTTTAACTGAGCAGAGAAGAACCACTCTGAATGTGGACAACACCATCCTATGGGGTGGCAACTAGAATGAACTAGAAGGAGAAATCAGAGAGCCAACACTCATCTCCCTGCTCCCTGAGGGCAGATGTCATGTGACCATCCACCTCATGCTCATGGCAGCATGGCTTTGCTATGATAGGCCTTATCTTCAAACTGTTAACTCAAACAACACTTCCTAAAGTAGCCTCTTGAGAGATTTGGTCACAGCAATGAAAGAGGTAAACAACAACAACAACAACAACAAAACACTCAGCATCTTTAACTTGCTTTGCTTAATTACATCCTTACAGTCTTCAAGATGAATGTTAATTGAACAGATAATGGATGCTTTCAAATGACCCACCATTTATCATGATGTGCCTTCTTACAAATAGGTACAGTTGTCACTACATCTGCCTTCTGGGGGGCATGGAGAGCTGCTGTTCTCCCTGTTCTGTCATGCCCCACTCTGGAACCCACAATGGAAACTCAGTTTCACTTCAGCAAACACTCTGTCTCAGTGGTTACCACCACTGTGCTACTGAGCAATTGCACAAGCTTGTTGTATGAGTTTCCTCAGAGCTGTGCATACCTCTGGGATTTACTCTGCTGTGTGTTTTCTCTTGGCTTTCTGCCCCACACTGGGACCCTTCCACTTGGCCACAATCTCCATGATATGATCTCACACATCTCTTCAACCTTTTGGAAGTTTTCAACAAGACCACAGCAGTCACAAACACACAAACCCAGTTCTTTCTCTTGGTGTTTCAGTTTACTTCTCTTTATTATTAGATATGCAGAAAAGGTTAATTCTGTTACATCACTGTCTTCTTCTTGGCTCCAAACTCAATGTCTCTATCCAAGATACTTCCTTACTGTGCACATACATATTTCTCACATACTTGGATATGTCTCTCCTCTTATTAAAACCACAGCATTATACTCAAATGTGTTGTTTTTTAAACAAAATCTCAATCATTCAATTTTATCAATAAAGACTTGAGAGCCAGATGCTGGGGTAAAAACCTGATAGCTCAGAGAGGCAGAGAAAGTACCCGGCTGACCTTCAACCTCAGATGGCATCCCAGAAACCTCCTGCCTTCTTCCACACTGTCTCAGACTACTCTCCCCAAAAATCAATGTCCCTCCCTTCTACTTCCTGTGCATCTCTCTGTCCATCCTCCTGACTCCTTCTTACTCTTTATGGCTTTTTCTTGATAATCCTATGTTCACTTCTGGTCAACTGGTTGCTTGCTCCACCTCTTGCTTTTGGCTGACTTTATTTAATCCTGTTCACAATATTCAAGCAGAAAGTTCTTTAGTTAAAGGTATGTGCTAGGGCTGAGCCACACCACAGCTAGAAACAGGTTTTTCCAGTAAATAACGCAACCTCCACAGCATGATCAAATATCCTGCAACACAAATGAAGTTTGTGTCCCAAAGTCCAGCCACGAAAGGAACTACTCCATACATTGTTCTTTGACTAACTCTTTTAACAGTCCTTTTCTGACACCGTGTCCCTGTCCTCTGTGTATGTCCTGTGTAATTCTTGTCCTTGTGGTTATTGATTTAGAATTGAGTTTTAGATGCTTCACACGAATCTAATTTTCTCTTCCGGTTAGATGTTTATGCTCAGAAAACCATCTCTATTCCTATTTCAATAAGCAGTCCTTTCCACCTGTGGGTCTGAAAAATGGATAACTAATGAAGTTTGCATGATAAAAATAAGGGGGAAATAAGAGGCATGATTTCAATATGTGGCTCTGAGGTTTTCAATTTAATGTCATGACAAAAGTAATCAATACACAATATCTTTGAACTATATAAGCTGCACAGGGAGGAAACGATAAACCTTGAATTTGAAATGATAGCTACTTCCATTGGGGGAGGGTGAGGCAGGGAAGTGTGTGATGGTAGAATTGGTGTGGTTACAATTAAATTAACCAAATGTACTCTGTGTTCCAGGGTCTAAGTTTTATTTGGGGTAATGAGCTAATGTTTCTGTGCAATCCTGGTAATTCTGTGTGCGTTAGGCCCTGAGCATGCTGGAGTTTAGCTAGTGTACTGGTAATATCGCCAATTCCCTAGAGACTATGTGTAATGTAAGCTCCTCAGCCTCTAGGCCAGAATGACACCTGATCTGAAGAATGCTCCAGGCGGCTTGGTCTCAGGGGAAGCAACCCCAGGGAGCTCTCTGAAATGGTGACTCTTTGCCAAGACTTCTCACCCTAAATTATTTAATGAACAGGCAATTTGATAGTGTTGTAAGTAGAACTTACTCACAAAATAAATTGCTAAATTGAATATATCTCCCTATTGTCATATAGAAATAAAAGTCATTTTTGACTCTAAGCTACCAATAAACCAGAGAACATCTCTCCATTATTGACTCTTTTTGTTCCTAACATGAGTCACTAGTTATTCTAACTTTATTGCTGAGTCATCATAGACAAAGAACCACTGACAAAAAGTAGACTTCTGTTACTCATTTGTCAAATAATTTACTATCCTAAAGTGATAATTAAAACGGATGTACAGTCTCTTTTTTTGAAGAAAAATGAATAGCTGTAAATACAATAGTTTTTTTACATGTTGAAAATTACATGCCTAAGGTTAGCACTTCAAAGTCTGACTTGTCAGGAAATGATTCAGTAGCTATGAGTCACAGGTTGTGGATTTCCATGTTACCCTGGTTTCCCTGGACAGAAAATCTAACATCCTGGTTCCTCTGTGGAGTAAAATGCCCCTGGAAGAGACTAATGAGTGTGTCCTAAACTCAATCGTGTCCTCCTCACATAAGCAAAGAAGCAAAAACTAAATCAAATACAGGTCTGTAATGAACTCTGTGTGCCTTTGCCCTGGATGAGAAGCTGTTACAGTGGTACACAACAGACAAGTGCTGTGGAAAGGACGATGGGAGTCATCACGTGTGCTTGTGTGTGCATGACAACAGATACCGGTCTGACTTAGAGCCACACCTTGAACCCATGACAACAGATACCAGAAATAGCTCCACACATGCTCCAAGGAAGAATCCACCATTTTTTTAGAGATGCATAGTATTCCTCTTCGTGTCCACCTCCCCCCTCTACACACACACACATATGCTATGATATCTGTACTGTTTTTTAAATATTTTTCTCTTATACACAGTTCTGAATTGATGAGTTACATTACTTCAGTGCAAATCCCTGGATATGCAGATGCTCTATAGAAAGTATGTACACCGTTAGAAATTACTGGAGTCCCCTCCAGAAGTTGTACCAGTTTGTGTTCTGACCAGCATTGTGAGAGCCTGTTTGTTTCTACAATAGCATTATTATTGCATTTTAATTTTCAGTCTAATGTGTGAGAAATAGTCTCCCTGTTTTCTGATACCCATGTCTCTAGCTCTGCATGGCAGGTGCAGAGCCTCATTCATCATTTCCTGCTCCTATGAGTTACCCTTCCTCCTTCCTGGTGGCTTTATTGAATAAAAGCAGTTTGCAATTTAGCAGGGTATGTTGTTGGTATAGAGAACTCACTCGTCTTATGGGGCCATAGCCTGCAGACTGGTGTGTTACTATTCCAGGGGTGTGCATGGCCACAAGCAGCATCGTGATATCATTCTTCCAATGCATTATGCAGGGCTCAGATCTGAAAAAGTAAAACCTAAAACACTTCAGATACTTCCAAAATGTTTTACTTAGACACTATCTTAGTTGGGGTTTCTATCGCTATGAAGAGATACTATGACCATAGCAACTCTTATGAAGGTAAACATGTAATTGCAGTAGGCTTACAGTTTCAGAGGTTAAGCCATGGCAGGCAACATGGTGCTATGCAGGCAGACTTGGTGCTGGAGAAGAAGCTGAGAGTTCTACATCTTGATCTGCAGGCAGCAGGAGGAGACTGTGCCACACTGGGTGTAGCTTGAGCATAGGAGACCTCAAAACCCACCCCCACAGTGAGACACTTCCTCCAACAAGGCCACACCTACTCTAACAGGGCTGCACCTCCTAATAGTGCCACTCCCTATGGGTCAAGCATTCAAACACATGATTCTATGAAGGCCATTCCTATTCACACCACCACAGATAGCTATTAACTCTTCTGATGCTTAGGTGTGTGTGTGGGGGATATCTTGGAGCTAGAGTGATGACTCAGTGGTTAAGAACACTTGTTGCAAACAAACATTTTACTAAAGTTAAAAAGAGGGAGAACTAGGGACTCATCATTCCTCTCCACATTCTATTCTTTCCCTTGTTTTATATATTTTAAATTTTTTTATTGGTGGATTCTGCTGGAGTTTATTGGTGGATTCTGCTGGAGGATCTGATGCAGATAAGGTCCTGTTGCAAATCACCCTCTGGAGCAATGGAAGGATCTTTCTACTAGCATGTGGAGGAGACCCGATCTAGTGTTGGTGTAGCCCCGGAGTTTGGTTTATGTCTTTCCTCAGGACAATGAGGTTCCTCTTTGGATTCCTGAGCACTGAACGTGCCCTGTGGCTGCTGCTGAAGCCCAACATGACAGAGACCTAATGGGTCTTCATGAAAAAATCTACCCTTCTGATGCCAATGGAGATTGAGAGCCCAATATGGCCAGCTTTGGCAAGCATTAATGTAAGCCTAGGAACTGTAGCCATGAGATTGGATTCTCCAGAAGAGCTGCCAGCTAAAGTCATGCTGGGATCAAGAAAAATGGGCCTTGGCGGTTTGTGTTTCTGGAGTTGTATCCATGCCAGTGGATGTCCACACAATCCAGAAGAGAATTTGACATTGCTGCTCCTGCTGTTGCTGTTATAACAATGGCGCACACTGCTGCTACTGTTTCTGGGATTGCCATTTTATAATTGCTAACTACAGCTAGCACAGTGGAGACCCCGGCAACAAAAGTAGCTACCACAGTTAGTTAATCTTTCATTCTATTGGGCATGATAAATTTAATTCAGTAGTTATATACATCTCGATTGACTTTGAAAATTATAAACTTATAAACTCAAGTTCCAGTTGCTTTTGGGAACTATCTTGCAAGGACTCCAACGTACAGTACGGCTCATTAAGGAAGGGAATGGCTCAGTTGCCTTTAACCTACTGGCTATGGGTGAAATAGGACCTCTGTTGGTCTTTACTGTATCGAACACACAGATTGCAAGCCCAGTGCCATTTTGAGATCTTTGGCAGCAATTAACCATGCAGCTCACACATGATTGAGCTGGTATGATAATGAGTATTCAGAGACTGGTAATGCCTGGGGGGCTCTCACCAACCTAAGACAGAGCACCTGTGTGGCCTGGGCAGGCTTCTCCATGATGGGGAAGATGACCTGCTGACATCCCACACAACCCAAGTCAAAAGCTCATTTTTTAATAAAAGGGGGACCTACAGGGCCCTGGTCCCCGTTTTGGGTAACTGTTGCCTTGCTTGTGGACCTTGACCTTGATATCTTCCCAATGCTAATTCCCTGCCAGGTTCCACCCTCCTGAATGCTTAAGGGAAGTTCCTTGTCTGTGTATCCTGAATAATGGGCGTTAACAGCTTAGATGCAAGATTGTAAAAGATCAGTAGTGAACTTCTGCCCTCCGGGGTCCTCCCATTGTGCTGTAAGCCTGTATTTAACCTCCTACCCCCTTCAAGAAATGACATTTGACATCTAAAATTAATATATATATATATGTATATATATAATTGAATGAATACTGCAAATGTAATCTATGAATACCACAAATGTGATTAATATCATGAGTGTAAATAATGAATACCATGAATGTAAATTAAAAAATAAATTTAAAAAAGGAATACTTGTTGCTCTTGCAGAGAATTCATGTTCAGCCCTGAGCATCCCCATGGTGGTTCACAATTATTGGTAACTCCAATTCCAGGAGCTTTGATAGCATCTTCTACCACCATAGGTATGAGGCACACATGTGGTACATAGGCATACATGCAGACAAAATGCTCATACATGTAAAAGAAGTTAAATTTAAAAACTTAGAGAGGGAGAGAGGAGAGAGAAAGAGGAAGAGAGTAGGTTGGGAGAGAGGGGGGGAGATCTACAGGAAGGGTGTCTCTGACTCTTTTGCCCACTCTTGGGACCCTTTTCCTCCTACTGGGTTGCCTCATCCAGCCTTGACATGAGGATTTTTGCCCAGTCTCATTTCATTGTGCTGTGCTGTGTTTGTTTGATCCCCGAGAGGCCTGCTCTTTTCTGAAGGAAAACAGAGGAGGAGTGGATCTGGGGGAGAATGGAGGTGGGGTGGAGCCTGGGAGGAGTGGAAGGAGGGAGGCTGTGTTCTGGATGTGTTGTATGAGAGAATAAATAAATAAACAAATGGAAAGAAGATAGTGAATCAAAGACTTATGAGTATGGTAAATTATATTGAGACATGAATAGAGGATTGACTTTCCTGTGAAGCTTGTCGGGGCCAGCAACAGGGCAGTCCTCTGAAATGGCAGTCAGAGGAAAACTAGCGTCTCTGCTTTATTCCTATTGGATGCTGTTAAGCTTTGTTACTATTGAACACTTTGTTAGTATTGGACATTGACAGGCTTCATCGCTGTTGAACATTGTCTTAGTTACAGTTTCTTTTGCTGTGATGAAACACCATGACCAAGAATTAAATTGGGGAGGAAAGGGTTTATTTGGCTTACATTTCCAAATCACTGTTCTTTATCACCCGAAGTCAGGACAGGAACTCAAACATGGCAGGGACCTGGAGACAGGAATTGATGCAGAGATCATGGAGGGGTGCTGCCCAGGAATGGAACCACCCATAATAGACTGGGCCCTCCCTCATCAATCACTAATTAAGAAATGTTGTATGATATTTTGTTTGTGTTCTGACAAATAAAGCTTGCCTGGAGATCAGAGGGCAGAACTAGCCACTAGTTAACCATAGACGTTGGGCAGTGGTGGTGCACGCCTTTTATCCCAGCACTTGGGAGGTTCATGCCTTTGATTCCAGCACAATCGGGAGGTGGAGACAGGAATATAAGGTGGATGGAAACAGGATCTCGTGAGCTTTCAGTCTGAGGATTCGTAGAGGTAAGAAGTCACTAGTGGCTGCTCCTTTGCTTCTCTGATCTTTTAGCTTTAACCCCGATATTTGACTCCTGGTTTTTATTGATAAGACTAATTAGGTTCATGCTTCAGAAAATGCCCTAGAGCCAGATTTTATGGAGGCATTTTCTCAATGAAGATTCTTTTCCTTTCATATAACTCTAGTTTGTGTGTCAAGCTGATATAAGACTAGCCAGCACATATATGGATGAGTTCCTTATTATTTCTAGGTCTGAATTTTGAGAGGTACCTTAGACAATCGGGATATAACAAAATGAACAGAGACCCAAGGTTTTACAGAAGTCACAATACTGAAGAATAATAATGCATATTTTCATCACAAATATAGTTAACTACCTATTTTAGGTTAACTAATATTGTTTTGCATTTGTTTCTGGATGATTTATGACAAATGTAAGGTGTCTTAGGTTTTTGATGTTGTTTTTTCTCTTTTTTCGGGGGGGCCTACCACCCAACTCTCAAATAAATCACACACGGAGGCTTATTCTTCATTATGAATGCCTGGCCTTCCCTTGGCTTAGTTTCTAGCCAGCTTTACTTAACTTAACTTAACCTGTCTATCTTTTGCGTCTGAGCGTTTCCCGTTCTCTTACTTCTGTAAATCTTACTCTGTGTAGCTGGGTGACTGGCCCCTGGAGTCCTCCTCTTTCTCTGGCTTCTAGATCTTTCCTCCCAGTTTTCTCCTTTGTATACTCTCTGCCTGCCAGCCTCACCTATCCTTTCTCCTGCCTTGCTATTGGCCAGTTCTTTCTTTATTAGGCCATCAGGTATTTTACACAGGCACAGTCACACAGCTTCACAGAGTTAAACAAATGTAACAGGAACAAAAGTAACACACCTTAAAATAATACTCCCCAACAGGTTTCTGTTGCTGTGATGAAACACCATGACCAAAGACAACTTTGGGAGGAAAGGATTTATTTCAGTTTACAGTTTATAATCCATCACAGAGGGAAGTTGGGGCAGTAATCTAGAGGCAGGGGCTAAAGCAGAGGTCATGGGGAGTGCTTGTCACTGGCTTTCCTTGCTTCACTCAGCTTATTACACAAATCAGGACCACCTGCCCAGGGGTGGCATTGCCCACAGTGCGCTGGGTCTGTCCCTGTCACTTATCAATATGAAGTGCCCCGCAGACTTGCCTACAGGCCAATCTGATGGGGGGAGGCAGTTTCTCAACTGAGGTTCCCTCTTTCCAGATGACTCTAATTCATGTCAAGATGACAAAATTCTGTCCAACGCATAAGGACACGCTTCAAGGAAAGTAGATCCATAAACTGAGCGCTCTAAACTTAAAATAAACAGAAAGGAAATAAACAGTGAGAATTTCAACTTTTTAAGCTGAAGAGGAGTTATATGACTAGTCAATACCAATGTTTTCTTTCCCACACTAGTTCGCCAAAATTGACTTTAGTGGCCGCTCCACTAATCTTTGAATATGGGGTTTGAATAGCAATCATTGTTTATTCCTCCTAGTGAATACAGGAGATGCTTATTTGAGTTTTTTTAAATTATAAAACAAGTTGAACTTGTATCTTGTGTCTTGACAGAGGGAATAAATGGAGGTAAATTGGTGTAGAACGGCAGTGTCTGGAGCCAGCTGACTAGCCAGGTCCACAGGTGACTGAGCCGGCTAGAGATGGAACCAGTGGATGAGCCAAGTCCATGGTGACTGACGTAGAGACGGTGAAGATGGAGAACTCAGAACATTTGGAACGAGAAGTGGCTTTCCATGATTCAGTCGTGCTGGTGGCAACATTGTGAAGATGCAGCATGGTGTCTAGGAAATCAGGAAGGAAAGGCGTCAGGAAAAAGCAATAGGGTAGCACCAGCCTGTGGATGCCAAGACAAGATGTCAATGGAGAAACTCCAAAGGAGAGGGCACAGCAGTCCCCAGGGGGAGGGCCCAGGACTGGCATGGGTGTTGAGGAATGAACTCAAAGGAGGTAGGGGTATCGCTCTAGTAGACCGTGACAGCCTTTAACCACCCTGAGGCTGTCTTTTGTGGCACCCTCTTCCTGCCAAAAACCAGTTGGCAAATTTATCATGCAGTGATGCATCTGTCATCACAGACGGACAATACTGAGAATAAACACATTTCCTCAAGGGCTTGAAAGCAGGTGACAGTGCAACAGAGGAGAAAATCATTTTGCAATCATTCTCTCATTGGCCTCACATAGTCCAGAGGCCATGACGCCGGGTGCTGTCTCTGACTCCAGGGAAATTTGAAGAATCACTGCCCTGCTACCTGCCTGAAGCCATACCTTCCCACCACAATGAATTCTAAATCTCTCTGGAACCATAAGTCCAAATAAACCCTTCATTCTTCAAGTTGCCTTGGTCGTGGTCTTTTACCACAGCAAGACAAAACTAATTCAGCTGGAGAGCTAGCTCAGAGACACAGATGCCTTCACTGACCTCTCTCCTCAGTCTCCTCTAGTCTAGAACATTCCTCTAGTCCTTCCCTGACGTCAAGAAGTTGGAGAACAGTGAACGCATAGAAACTAGGCTTCCTTGCAATTCGCCTGCAATTAGATTTAATTTACACATCTTTGGCAGTAGTAACGATGTGTTCCTCTCCATCTGTCTGGAGAAGCTGAGGTGGATTCGCCTCTGACTGGCATCATCACTCAAATGACGGGGGTTTGCCAGTTTTCATGCTAAACTAAAAAGAAACCTTTTCAGTTGAGTACTTTGTGCATAACTGTAAGTGGCTTAAATATCCCATTTCTTATCTTCTTAAAAAATTAATAAGCTATTTTAACACAGATACACAGCTCATGTTTCAATTAGCAGGTTAGTAACATTCTTCCTTGTCAATCTCCATTTCAAAGTCACTGTGTCTTACACCTAGGCAGGTGTGCCCTTCACTGTCCCCACCCCACCACTTGTTGAGCACTTTCTTTCTACCAAAGTGTGCTTCATTTGTACTTTCTTTTGTTTTATTGAGTCCAGGCCTCATGTAGCCCAGGTTGGCCTCAAAGTCTGTATTTATGTGTGTGTGTGTGTGTGTGTGTGTGTGTGTGTGTGTGTGTGTGCGCGCGCTGGGCAGAGGTGGAACACGCCTTTAATCCTAGCACTCGGGAGGCAGAGGCAGGCGGATCTCTGTGAGTTCGAGGCCAGCCTGGTCTACCAAGTGAGTTCCAGGAAAGGCGCAAAGCTACACAAAGAAACCCTGTCTCGAAAAAAACCAAAAAAAAAAAATGTGTGTATATATATATATATATATATATATATATATATATATATATACATAATACTGGGCATGAATGTTTGACCCTTCTGCCTCCAATGCCCAGGTGCTGGGACTGCAAGCATGCAACACCATGCCAGGCTTCTCTCTGCTATTTACTTCTCCAGCCTCAAGCCAGCCATTTCTCCTGGAGGCTGGTGTGTCTTATTGGAAAGTCTCGTATTGGAACCATGATCCCAGCACTCGGGGTCTCATACTGGGGGCTGGAGCTGGAAGTTTGTTGCTGATTATGACATTTATGTGTTCATTCACACACGTCTGTACATCTATCCATGAGGATACCTATTCTGTCCACATGGAAAACTATGAATTCACATCAGTAACTCTAGTTCCAAACAATACCACAGTATTTTATTCATTTACTCTTGTGCCATTTGTAACTCCCCTCCCTACCCTGGGAAACTGGCTCTCTTTAGCCTAAGGATTTACTGATACGATAAATACCCCTTGCATGTAGCTGCCCTGACATGTTGTCTCTGTTCTACTACAACAGTTCTAGGTCCAGCTCGGGCTCTTCCATCCCCTGCCAGGGATCTCACTCCAGGTACCCTTCTTCTAGCCTTCAGATTCAGGCCTTCACAAGGCCCTGCCTCTCAGGGCAGCTTGTGTTTCTCTGGGCAGCTGGAGTTGTAGCAAACTGTGACAGCAGCTTCTAGAAGAAGGGATAATGTCTAACGCTGTAGTCTGATTTCTTTTGCTGTGATAAAACACTGTGACCAAAAACAACTTAGAAGAGGACAGAGCTTATCTGGATTACAGTTGCAAGAAATAATACACTTCCATCACTAAGGAAAGTCAGGGCAGGAACTCAAACAGAAACCTCAGAGGAATGCTGTTTGCTAACTCACTCGTAGGCCCATGCTCAGCTAGCTTCTTGTACAGCCAAGGATCCCTTGCATGGGGAATGGTTCTGCCCACAGTGGGTTGGGCTTTCTTACATCAAGTAATAATGAAGACAGTCCCTCACAGACATGCTCCAAAGGCCAATAGGACCTGGGTAATACCTCAACTGAGACTTCCTTTTCAGGTGACCCAAGGCTGTTTCAAGTGGACAAAGTAAACTAGAACATATATCTCACACAGAGGCCAGTCCAGAAAATGCAAAACATATCCTAATTCCATTTGACAAAGACAAGAGATATTTGTGGGACCATTTAGTAGGCCAACTTCTTGTCAGCCCTCCCCACCCAGGTCTACATCTGGCAGGGCTTTCAGGCAAAGCATTTATCTTCTCTCAGTTAATTCTGACTGGAAACACCCTCACAGACCTTGTGTCTCACTAGGGTCCTAGTGGTGTGTTATCCGATCTAGCTGACAGTGAAGTCCCCACCACACAAGGAGAGGCTCTGTTCTTCGCACCTCCAGAGGGGTTTCTTCTTTGACAACGCTCACCCTTGGAGTCCTAGGTTAGCTCAGGCACAATGGATAAGGGCCCGAAGTAAAGGAGCCTGGCATTTGTATCCAACATTGAAAGTACTGCGTGGCAGAAAATCTCTTGAAATGGACGACTCACATGCCCGATGGGACAGACAATAGGAGAATCTGAACACCTTGACAGTTCACCGTGATTCCCCTGTGCACACTCCCTCAACCCTGTAGATGAAGCGGGCATACCAAAAGCTCTACGTTTTAATAACTGACAACTCGGTGTCGCTCACCAGCCATTACAGTCTCCCCTGGGAATTTCTCCTGCATCGCCATCTGCAACAGGATGTACACAGAGCACATAATAAGATGATACGAGCCTCTGAGTTCAACACTCGTAAAAGTCATTTGGTATTTAGCCATCTGAGTGCAGAAAATTTGGAATCACTTTTAGCTTAATTTTTCCCATTTCACAGCTGATAAGAGCTACTGTAAGAAAACTAATTTGTAAGTTGAAGGGAAGGCTGCACTTTCCCCTTTCTGTTTTAAATTTAGTTGATTCTAGAGTAAAAAAAAAAAAGTGGAATTTTACCTCACATTTGGGCAGTCTCAGGGAATGGCAAGACCACCCTGAACTGATTCATGGGTTTGTTGATGTTATTCTTCTAGAGGAGGAGTTACATCTTCCTGCCCCAACAGGCCTGTTCTCTGAACTCTACAAAAAGATATTTCAGTGAAAGCTACTCATCTGCCACTTATACTGACATAAGCACACACACACACACACACACATCAGAGCACACTAATGCACATGCATACATAGGGCACACATATGTCTTCACATATAAGCATGTATCCACCTGTGTATACACCATTGTTTGCAGAAATACACATATACCCAGAAAAACATGTGTATATGCATATACATACACACACAGATTTACACATAAGTCTGCACACTTATACACATATAAGTATATATGTATATGTGTGCATGTGTATATATAGGTACATATAGAAACACATAGGTATATGCCCATGAACATGTATGCTTTAGATACTCATTCCCACACAAGGTACAGACATGCACCTGCTTGTGTGCACACATATGCACACACAGCCACACCCAGGAGTGCTCATGTATGTAGACACAGGCATGCCCATAGACACATGGATACTAACCAAATATACACACAGAGAGACATATACTGGCAAGCATACATGCACACACACATCTCAGATACGTGTTCTACCTCTTTCACTCAATATCGAGCTCCTAAAATGAAGAAAAAATGCATGGAAATTCACAGGAAAATGCAGAGCTAGAAACCAGAGACAGGGAGGTCTGGTGATACTTCAAAACTGCGCATTTTAAATTTGGGACGGTGTTAGTGTTCAGAAAGATTCCTCTCATTAGACACAGGTCATTATAAGAGTCCACATCTTCCAAGGACACAGGCAGAAGTTTTAGAACGATTCACAACAAAAGCAGAAGTAGCTCCTGGAGGCTGGAGAGGTGTTGCAGTGATTAAAAGCCCTTGTGGCTCTTGCAGAGGACCAAAGGTTGGTTCTCATTGCTCACATCACCAGGTCCAGAGGATTCCTTACTCTCTACAGCCTATGAGGGCACCAGTACACACATGGCCTTTCCCACACAATGTAAATAATGAAATCAATACAATAATCTTGGGAAGGAAAAGGAGCCTCTTTATGGTGCCATGGGCCCTTCATGGAGATGCTGAAGGAGGGCAGTCTGTTTCTTCTTCTGTGTCCTCCAGGACCCTGCCTGGGACTTGGCCTGATGATCACCACCTTTACCACACACAGGGCTGCAGATGTGGGTGGAGCCAGCGAGGCCCCAGGAGGGGAAGTAGGAGCAGCAAGTCCTTCAGTCTTTCAAGTCTGGGATGCTAAAATCTGAAACAGTGATATTCTACATGGCACTCTGTAGACGGCAGTCCTGGTAAGTAAAGTAAGCCACTGACTTGTACAGACTGTGAGGCACATGATTATGGATTGATAGAGCTGTTTCAGATGGTGTGTTCAAGCTTGGCCTTTTTGTGTAGAAAGACAAGCTAAGCACAAGCAGGGGCAACGTCTTAGTAGGATCAAAAGTGTTTTCCTTGTCAAATAAAAAAAAGTGCTATTCCTCAACAGCATCAATGGTATTTTAAAAGCCTAAAAACAGTTCCTGGAATATTTTGTTGTAGATAGTTCAGTCATATTTTCTTATTGCTTTCTGGAAGTTTCTGAAAGCCTTTGATTTGTATATAATGAGTATTTGTTTTGCAACAAAGCAAAGCAATTTTCTCTTAATTATCCAATGAAACGCACGCCCTCCCTGGGGGCTCTTTGCGTCCCAGTCTTTTCCAATCTACCGAGCTGCTCACGGTGACTTATTGGTTCCGTTCATTTAACACAGCACACTTTAAGAATCTTCTTTTCTGAAGTGTTGTGTTTATTTGAAACTCCCTTCTGGTGGAACAACTTTGGTTTTCTGATAATAAATAAAAACTTCTACTTCCTGCTTCAAGCTCCAAAATAGCTCAGCTTCTTAGCAAATTCTCACAGGAGCAGTAAGTTTGGGTTTTCTTTCTTTCTTCTTTCTTTCTTTCTCTCTCTCTCTCTCTTTCTTTCTTTCTTTCTTTCTTTCTTTCTTTCTTTCTTTCTTTCTTTCTTCCTTCCTTCCTTCCTTCCTTCCTTTCTTCCTTAATATTTTTATTTTTCCCATATTACATTAAAAGCATTTTGGTATTTCCCTGATATTTCATAGCCTGATGTACATGATGAGAGAGGATGTCTGTGGGCCACAGAGTCACCCTTAAACTCTAGTAGTGAAAGCAGGAAGGGCGATAGCAGCAGAGATGCCCACGGCAAAAGAAACAACTTCAGATGGAGATGGGAGCTGCCAGTGACCACAGCAAGACCCTCCCTTTTCAGGCGACCCATGTGAAACAGCTCTGAGAGATGGCTTTACACTCTGTCCTCTGGGGGCTCCTAAGGATGATTTATACAGCCTGAAATTGATTTTTTTCCATGTACATGATGTCCATATCTCCATTCTTTATGGGGATATATTTATATCAAACATTCAGCTCCACCCCACCCCTCCAAGCTCAGTTCAAACAATTAACAATCTAAGTTTCTATGAAGATAATTAAAATGGCTTTACTTACTTTCTTTCCTTGTGAAGTTCAGGATAAAATTCTTCAAAGCTGGAGACTACTAGTTTGGTTTTACAGACTTTTAAAGTTAGTTTTAATTTAGTTACACAAATTTCAGTTCTTCCCAAAGCTACTAAAATGTTTAAGTGCCAACTCGTAATGGAATTCAAGTGTAGATTTTTCCTCCTCCCGTTTAGGGACCTGACTTCATGCTCTGATGTCCCTTGCAAGGCTTTAGAGTCAGCTCTGTTTTGTCATTGTCATGGAGATGTAGTGCAGTTAACTCTCCTTAGATGGCTGGTGTCCTAAATCTCGCTCTCTTCCTCCCCCTCCTTAGTCCTTCCCTCCCAGTCTTTCTCTAGATGGTCAGGTTTTATTTATCTGAATAGATTGGCCTAAAGAGAACCTAATCTCTCTTCTCTGGAGAAAGGTCGTGTGTCTTGATGTTAGTCCTCGAGACTTTCACAGGAGAAATCACTTAGATCAGAGAAAGTAGGAAGAGAGACATTCATGTAAGTACCTGTAATGATGAATTTACATCTGTTTACGTATCAGGTAAATCAGTAAAGAGTAACCAGGCACTCTTACTGTCCATTCACAGCGTGTTGGGACCAGTAGCGACACCCTACATAAAAGCAGCCATTTACTTGCCCCCCCTCCCCCAGCACTGGGTTTTCGTGCAGCCCCCTGAGAAGAGTCTGGCTGTGCTGACCTGCGGTGGCTGTTTCTACACAGAAGGTCTGAAGTGCTGTGCTCTGTTCCTTGGTGTGTGCAGCCTGGAGCTGACAACTCTGAGAAGTCCCCAGTCACTGCTATGACTGTTACTGCTGTCACCTTGCTTTAAATAGCATTCCAGAAGAGTGCTCCTCCGTGGGATTCAAGTAAATTTAATAGTTTCTATTCAAAGGCACATGCGTGCGCACACTCCACCGGAAGGCTGCTGCAGTGATGAAGTGACCGGGTCCAAACCTCCCAGCAGCACTGCAGACACAGCAGTGTGGAGGGATGCCTGCCTCCAAGACCCGTGCTTCCAGGGCTCATTTTACTACCTTTCTCCCCGTCTCTCTGCAAAGGCCAGGGTCCCATGTCACCCTCAGCTGAACAGAGGCACACCTTTAGCATCTACAGGTGCTCTCTGGTGTCCTTAGCTTACCCACACTGCTACTTCAGCATCAGGGCAACCACGTGCTACGCCAGCAACACCAGAGTTCCAGGAGGTAGACTGGGTGTGTGTTTGCTTGTGGGCTTTTCTGAGACACAGTTTCTCTATTGCCTGATCTGGCACAGAACTCCTGGTTGCTTTGCCTCAGACTCTGCAATCTTAGGATTTCAGGTGTGCATCAACTCTCCCCTCACAAATGCATGTTTTTTTTTTGTTTTTGTTTTTTTAAGTAGTTTACCTCAAAAGCAGGGTAGGAGACATCCTGGCTGCTTTATTTTAAGATAGGAAATAAACTGCTGGAAATGGTAAATTCTTCTTTTGTGAGCAAAAAATGAAGACAGCTTGAACAACCACGCTTCAGCTTGAGCAGGAGAGAAGGTGATTGCACACGAAGTCAAGAGTACATGTGTGCTGACTTGAAGGTCAAAGTTCTCAGTTAGGATCAAGACTCTGCTGCCGGGCCAACTCTCCCACAAGTTACCAGCCCTCAACACATACTGCTATGGAAGAAGCAATCCTTCTCTTTAAAGGAAAGGAGTAATAGTCACAGAAACCTCTACCTCAATAGTTCAGTAAAAATAAGTGAATCCTGCTGAGGCATCCTTCCTAAACACCTGTGGTGACGCCAGCTCTGTGTACAAGAGCTATGGGCTTTGACGTTCCGAAGTGTTGCAGAACTGCCATGCTCCCTGGAAGGTAACTAGGTATTTCTACACGCAGGGCAGTGCTAATCACAAATACAAACAGAAGTGTTACGAATCCAGTTTTGTTTCTTAGCCAAAAAGCAAACTGTCAAATATAAAGTTGGAAATCCTTAGAATTATATATCATTTGCTCCCCAAACAGAAGACCTACATTGAATCGCCAGCTCCCACTTGATCTCTAGGCACAGCTCAGACCACACTTTGACATGTACTGCTCTAAAGACTGTCACTGGTGACTTTCAGCCAGCTTGCCAAATTCCTGAGAGCCCATTCTGATGGTCCAGCCATGTCCATACATTTGACAGAAAGGTGTTTCCACTTGGGTCATCATGTTGAGCAGACAAGGACAGGGAGAGAGACAGTGTGTGTTTTCTTTCATTTGTGGCCGTTAGAGTTCTTTATAGTTCCTTAAAACCACACACACACACACACACACACACACACACACACACACACACAGGAAAACTCTGTAATAGGAAAGCAACAGGGTAACTAAGCGGGTAGTGTAGGAGGAGAAAAATAGGGTGGGAACACTGAATGGGGTAGTGATCATAACATGGATAAACATATGATCTACTGGAAAGCAATTGTCTATATGAAACTCAGCACTATGAACAATGACTAAACACCAACACACAAGAAAAGGAGAGAAAAGCACTGAGCTGTTTCATCTAAACACTTACACCTAGAAACAAGCCTTGTTTTCTTTCTTCATCCAGTGAATATTTACCCACTGTTTTAGATAGGGTTGCTATTGCTGTGATAAAACACCGTGACCAAAGAAACTCGGTGACGAAAGCTTACCTGTGCCACCCGCATCACTGTCCATCACTGAAGGAAGACAAGAGCTCAAGCAGGGCAGGAATCTGAAGACAGGACCTGATGCAGAAGCCATGGAGGGGTGCTACTTACTGGCTTGCTCAGCCTGCTTTCTTATAGAATCCAGGACCACCTGCCCAGGGATGGCCCCACCCACAATAGACTGGGCCCTCCTCCATCAATCACTAATTAAGAAAATGCCCTACAAGGTCTTATGGAGGCATTCTCTCAATTGACTCTAGCTTGTGTTGAGTTGGCATAAAACTAGCCAGGACACTGTCTTCAGGATGGCCCCCCTGGGAGTGGAAACTGAGGCAGTGGGTGAGGATAATGCTTGGGACTCCGCAATAATGGGGTGAGATAAGTCACATGAGCAAACTGGCGCTAATGAATCATGAAGCAGGTTAAGACAGAAAATTCCAAGATGTGAGGTAGGCTCGAACACTGGCCCACCTTGTGTCGTGTCCCTGCTGGGTGACGAGCAAGGCATTCTCAATGTGAAACATGAATATTAGCACCTGGAGTGATGCTAGTTTTGGGGCAATGGGTCTTGCTAAAAATCACAGAAGTCATAATCATGGTTTGCCAGAGGGAATGTCAGGAGGCCAGTATGAAACACCCAAGGATCCCAGGTGCATTGACAAGCCTGGAAGCAACTAAGCCTTCTGGGAAAAACAGGCTTCCGAGGCCAAGAGACTTGCCAGGAAGTTTAAACTTTATGTGATGTGTGATGTGAATCCAATGAGAACAGGAAGCTGATTCACACTGAATAATAAAAACCACACCCAGGGTGGAGCATGCTGGTGCAAGTCTGTAAGCCTTGTCTATATAGTGAGTTCCAGGCCAGCTTGGGCTACATGAGATCTTGGCTCAAAAAGAATTGTCCAAATAAACAAACAAAAAGCATGCTGAGGTGCGTGTGAAGTGGCTGTTCTTGTTTCTGTGGCCAAACATCTGACATAAAGCAATTTGAGAGGTTCACTTGGCTGTTGGAGATACGGTCATGGTGAGGAAGGCGTGGCTGCAGGAGCACAGGGCAGCTGGTCACAGTGCATCCATAAAGAGGGAGCAGAGAGAAATGAATACTGATGCTCAAAGCACTCTCTTATGCAGTCTCAGTTGCCAGTCCATGGATGGGTGCTACGCACATTCATGATGAGTTTCCTCTGCTCTATTAAAGCATTCTGGAAGCATCCTCTTAGTATACCTAGAAACATGTTTCCATGGTGATTCTAAGAAGCTGACAGTGAAGACCAACCATCACAGAGAGTGGGTGGGGAAAGCCCAGAGGGAACTGGGGAAAAGGAGCCCAGAGGAAAGGGGAAGACCTGGTTGGATTCCAGAGGGGGAAAGACTTTAAGGCTGACTGCATTTTGTCAGGAAAGTAAAGGAAAAGGAGGTCTGAAGTGACACCAGTCACCTGTGTTCCTTGTCCTCCTCCACTGTGGTTCTCTGGATCACGACATGTTCAGGAGGCATGTTGTAAAGACAAATGGAACACCAGCAATGCCCTCAGACCAGAACTTGCCTGCGCTGGACTTGAATGTCCAAACATCTGGCTTATTCCTGGGTTAACTAAGGCACACCTGTTCTGTTCGTGGCTAAGACCCTACTTCATGTGCTCCCTGCCCATTCTACTCTTCCCTCTCCTCAGAGGAGGCCACCTGGAGGAAAAGATTTCTCTCATATTATCTTATGTCATCCTAAAATCCAATAAAATGTGAAAATATGATTACTATGGAAGAAACTATTTTAACCTGCTTATGGAAAAAAATTGAATAACTCAGAGAATTTCTTGGACTGAGTCATGTTGATTAGCACAAAGTTACTCTTGATTCATGACATACATGGAGCCACAGCACACTTAGTACTAGAAGATAAAGATTAATATAATTTTAGACGATTGTCTAAGAGGACGAAAAACAAGTTATAGCAATTCACTAGGAACGTTTCCATAAATAGATGTCTCATCGACCTTTTTGTGCAAACATGAAGACTACATAAGAAAAAATAGAATTTTACAAAAAATTTCATATCAGAATAGGTTAATACATTTCTAATGTAACTGCTGTTTTGTAGAGAAAATGCTCCCAAAGGCTAATGCACTGAAGCATGAGCCCTAGGGCTGGTGCCAGTAAAGTGGTGATTGGATTATGAGAATGATGACCATCTCAGTAGATCAATCCATTGATGAGTTCTCAGATCAATAGCTATTAGGAGGTGGAGACTGTTGTGGGAAGTTACTGGGAGTATAACTTTGAGGGTTATGTATTACTCTTACCCTTTCCTAGTTTCCCAGCCATACAGGGCTATTAGAAACTGGAGTCTATTCATGTTACATTCTGGGAAAGAACTTAGCTATATTTTGCCCATGATCTGAGACTTTGTGTAAGGCTGATGTGGTGGATTTGAAAGAAAATGACCCCAAAGGGAGTGGCCTTGTTGGAGGAGGTGTGGTCTCATTGGAGGAAAAGTGTCACTGTGGAGGCTGGCTTTGAGGTCTCATATGTGCTCAAGACATTGCCCAGTGTCTCAGTCCATTTTCTGTTGCCTACAAGATGTAGGACTTTCAGTTACTTCTCCAGCACCATGTCTGCCTGTATGCCACCAAAACCTACCATGATGATAATGGACTGAATCTCTGGACTGTGAGCCAGCCCCAGTTAAATGTTTTCCTTTATAAGAGTTGCTGTGGTCATGATGTCTCTTCACAGCAATTGAAACCCTAACAAAGACAGCTGACTTTAAAAGCTGATGGACCAATTAATGAGATGGAGGGAATTTGAAGGTGGTGGTGGTCCAGCATTCAGATACTGGCATGGTTATTGCCAGCTGCTTTAATCCATATTTGCATTGAGAATCAGGAACCAAATGCAAAGCAGAAGGATTTTTAAAACTTGCAGGTTTTTTTTTTTTTTTTTTTTTTTAATAATAGGATCCAGTTTAAAACCGGGACCAAGAAGACATGATTGGTAGAGATATTAGCTTCATGAAAAGAGATTAATCAGGGATTATGAAGAATAGGAAGAGGAAAGAATGTGGTCACTGGAGGATGGAGATAGAGAGGCACTATGAAATGCTGTCTTCTGGACATGTCATAGTCACTGCATTCATGACTCCCAACATGGTTACCCATGTTAGCATTCAGACCCACCTGGCCTGCCCAGTGTCCTGACAATGCCATCCTATGTAAAGTCCCCTTTAAGAACCCCCCTCTTCTTCTCTCTTGCCATGAGGTATTGCAAGGCCTCTCTCCCTTTCTCCCCTTTTCTCTTTCTCTTCTTCTTCTTCTCTCAGTCCTTGCCTGCTTTCCATCAATTCCCTTCTCCCTTTCCCCCAATAAAACTTTCTACACGGGTGCTGTGTCTGCATGGTGTGAGTGACTTTCCACCATCCCCTTGGCCACCACCTGCCATGTCTGCATAATGTGTCTCCATCACCCACAATGGGGAACCTTGGCTCTCTCCCGCCGTTTTACAAAAACCCACACAAAGTCAAACTAGTCAACCAACATACCTCTATAGATGGATGGAGGGATGCTCACAAGGTACTACCTCTAGCTGAAAAGCTATTGGCAGTTGATGGCTTCATTGGGCCTTGCCACTGGTAGGTTGGACATGTTCCTGTAGTTACTCCTACACCCACACCCACATGCATATAGGCAGTACTAACTGCACTTCCAATTTCATGCCACAATCTCTAAGGTCATGACATTTGAAGGGAAAACATTTTGGGAGGACCAAGAAGGGGTCAGAGGGGAAAGATTTAGGGCAGATGTGATCATGTATTATTGTATACATGAATGAAATTCTTTAAGAATAAATTCTTTTTGGTTTTTCAAGACAAGGTTTCTCTGTGTAACTTTGGCTGTCCTGGGATCAGGCTAGCCTCTAATTCATAGAGATCTGCCTGCCTCTGCCTCCAGAGTGCTGAGGTAAAAGATTTGCACCACCACTGCTCAGCTAAGAATTACTTTAAATGACAAAATATTAATGCATTACACCATAGGAAAGATGCTGTGAGGGCATATTGGATATTTGCAAGACATTATCCATGCTAAGCTTCACAGTTTCAAGTCCACACTCATTTGGAAGGTTTTGCTTTGAGAAGAGAGTATTGACCTACCTAGACAAGAATATGGGGATCTCTAGCCATCATACAGACAGCAGAGTACCCAGCCACATAGTGCTGGTACTTTGGGCATGGAGAATACAAGGTTCACAGGGTCATAGAGGCTTCTACCAGCATATCAGAGGAAAGCATGGGAGGGTTAACAGTGTGTGACCTGGTCAGCAACCCTGTTGGAAGCCCCTGGGAGGAGGATGCAGAGATCTGTGGAAGTGAAGTTGAAGAGACCTGAAGAAGGCAAGGATCATCTGCCAAGTTGCAGACGGTGAGCAGAACAAGATACTCTGAGAGAGAGAGAGAGAGAGAGAGAGAGAGAGAGAGAGAGAGAGAGAGAGAGGGAGAGACAGAGACAGAGACAGAGACAGAGACAGAGACACAGAGAGAAGTTATGGTGTCAAGGCTGCCAAGCTTTTGGAGCCCATACTCTACCATCTTGTATCATGGATACTAGACATGGAACTACAAGATTTAGTGTTTGCCCTTCTGGGTCTTGGTATTGTTTTTATTTAATTATCTTTTCAGTGCTTTGGAGTATTTTGAGGCGGGTATATGCTATTGGGGGCTGTTATGGTTTGAATGTTGGGAAACTTAGAGAATTGCTGATGGCGAGTGTGGTGGTTTGAATGAAATAGCCCCTGTAGGTCCATAGGGAGGGGCACTATTAGGAGGCGTGGCCTTGTTGGAGGAAGCATGTTACTGGGGTGGGCTTTGAGGTTTTCAGATGCTCAAGCCAGGCCTAGACTCTCTCTCTTCCTGCTGTCTGCTGATCCAGATGTAGAAGTCTCCGCTACCTCTCCAGCACCATGTCTGCCTGCATGCTGCCATGCTTCCCATCATGACAATAATAGACTAAGCCTCTGAACTATAAGCCATCTCTAAATCAAATGTTTCCCTTTATAAGAGTTGCTGTGGTCATGGTGTCTCTTCACAGCAATAGAAGACACCCCAACTAAGACAGTGGGCCCTGAGGTTTGATAGTTCAGTCCCATTTTCTGTCTCCTCTCTGCAGATGTAATGTGACCAGCCACCACAATGGACATTCCTGTCTGTGGTTGCTTTTTGTCTGGTACATGGTCAGAGCGATGCAGAAAGTTCTGATCCTGAGCTGGCAGCTGTATGCAAAGGGGTTGGGTGATAAGGCTTTTAACCTCACCAATGCATAAATCCATCTATTAGGAGCTGGGGCAGGTCAGAAAGAGGTGGTTTGGGACTTGACTCTGAAGGGTATGCATTACCCAACTCCATCCTGCTCCTCTGCTTTCCTGACCCCATGGGGTGAGCTGCCTCCTCTGTCACGTGATTTAGCTGTAATACCATGCTCCACTGCAATGTAGCCAAATTGACAATAGACTGAAACCTTTGGCACCATGAGCCCAAACAAGTTTTTTCTACTCTGAGTTTATTTGCTTGGGTATTTTGTCACTGTGATTAAAACAAACTAACAAAAAAGCCCAACTATGATAACCAAATGTTATCATAGGGTTTCTATTGCTGCAATAAAACACCATGACCAAAAAGCAAGTTGGGGAGGAAAGGGTTTATTTGGCTTATACTTCAGCATTGCTATTCATTACTGAAGGAAGTCAGGACGGGAACTCAAAACAGGGTAGGATGCTGGAATTGGAAGGTGATGCAGAGGCCATGGGGAGGGGGAGCCACTTACTGGCTTGCTTCCTGTAGCTTGTTCAGCCCACCTTCTTATAGAAGCCAGACCAGCAGCCCATGGATGGCACCACCCACCATGGGCTGGGCCCTCTCTCACTGACCACTAAATGAGAAAATGCCCTACAACTGGATCCTTCCCCTCTGATGATTCTAGCTTTTGTCAAGTTGACACACAAAACTAGCCAAAAAATCCCATCCCTTTCATAAGTCCAGCAAGTTCTTGGGTCTCACAAACACCCCTCGGTCCTTGTTTACTCAGTCATGGCACCTAGTAGTTCTCTACTGAGACTAAATTACTTAGATTTACCCACTATGGTAGCATTTTGCCAATGTGATCAGTGAAGAGTCCACAGGAGATGCCTTTGTTAAACACTGAGATGTGAGGTTTGTTAAGCCTTGATTCCTGTCCTTGATAATTTGTTAAGTTTATATCCCATTACATCATTTGAGCACCTCATGGCAGTTTTAGAAAGAGTCAGTTGCAAGGTCACATGAGAGCTTCCAAAGGAAAACAGACAAGTGTAGCACTCAAGTGCTGGTTAAGACCCCAGAACCGTGAGATTTGATTTTGAAAAGTGTAGGAGAAGCTCAACATTACAAAGGAATTCAGCACTTCATCAGCGCCTCTACCTCAGTGGTTCTCAAACTTCCTAAGGTTAAGACCCCTTAATACAACTAGTTCCTCATGTTGTGGTGACCCACAATCACACGATTATTTTCATTGCCACTTCACAGCTGCAATTTTGCTACTGATATGAAGCATAACATAAATATCTGATATGCAGGATATCTGATAGGTGACCCCTGTGAAAGGGTCCTTTGACCCTCCAAAGGGGTCTCAACCCCCAGATTGAGAACCACTGCTCTGTACCCTTGATGCTGTTCCTACACTAAGAATTTTCAGGTCCCAACTTCCAGTGCTGGTGACATCAGACCTTTCCTGAGTCAAATGTATTCAAATTTCTGAAAATAAATTGAACAAATGGAATATAAAAGAAGGGGGAAGATACATGAAATAAATCCAAATGGTGTTGTATTGGTTTGAATAAGAATGGCCCCCATATTTAAATGCTTAGTTACCAGGGAGTGGAACTCTTTGAAAGGATTAGAAGAATTAGGAAGTGTGGCCTTGTTGGAGTAGGTGTGGCCTTGTTTTGAGTAGGAAGTGTGTCACTTGGGGTTAGCTTTGAGGTTTCAGAAGCCCATGCCAGGCCCAGTATTTCTCTCTCTTGGCCAGCAGATCAGGATGTAGCTCTTAGCTACTTCTCCAGCACCATGTCTACCTGCCACCATGCTCCCTGTCTTCATGCTACTGTCATGATAACAGACTGAGCCTCTGAAACTGTAAGCAGGTCCCCAATTAAATGTTTTCTAAGAGTTGTGTTGGTCATGGTGTCTCACAGCAAGAGAACAGCGACTAAGGCCAGTGTCCTGGGGGAATAGCACTCAAGAGCTAAGCAATCACACCATGCTTAAAAGACTGATATTTTACCATTGACCACCCCTAACCGCATTCCAAGGGTCTGTGAGTTCCATATCTGTGACTGAATACAGCGCCAAGGTTTCATGAATCCCAAACCATGAGCTTTGAATATCTGTGTCCTTCAGCTGACCCAGAGCAGTGCTGGGGTTGACAAATATAAAATGCATATACATAAGATACTGTGGGTAAGAAGCCAGCTAGACAATGAGTTTTAAAGTAGCACATGGTGTTTCTACGTATATAAGGAATGATGCAAATGAAACCATCATGTCATTCAGGGTTGGGATAAGAGAAGTTATGTGTTATCCCATAAGTGTTTCATTTATCATCAAATGGGTGGGATTGTTACTCTAAAGAGGAACATAGTTAAAATACCAAGGAAAACATGATTGTTGCAGTAATATTTATTATAGCACCACACTGCGTGTATATATATTAGACATCAGGATGCAACAGTGGGCCAAATGCATGACCAGTCATTGACCCCACAGGTCAGTGGGGTCAGGACAGGTATTGATGAACTCTTTCCAACAGTGTCTACTAGACAGTTAGAGGTCTATGAAGACATATGAAAAACTGGGCAAAGAGACAGTGAAGCACAACTTTCCCTGGGAACCAAGGAAGTCTCCCTTAGGGTTGTAGACACAGCTAGGATCTGAAGATGGAATTGAATTAGGGTATTGGGCTATCAAGTGTGGCTTCTGGAGTTGCTGTCCAACATCACCCAGAACACTGTGGGAAATGCAGGCTGCTGACCCATTGAGTTTTCACCAGGAATACCCAGCACTCTCTGCAGCTACAGCCAGTGATGCAGGGACAGGTCTAGTCTAAGGACAGCTGGCAATCTCAGCGTCAGGGCAGAGGACCAGAGCTCAAGGCTACCCTCAACTCTGTGAGAGAGCAGCCAGCTCTACAGAGTGAGAACCCGTCTCAAAACAACAGCACTAACAAGACTAGCTAGAACAAAACGGTAGTTATTTGCTAATGAATTCCCTTCAGCTTTCACAATCTTCCTATTTGGATAGATTAACTTTTTTTTTTTTTTTTTTTTTTGGTGATACAGCATCTTGCTGTGTAGTCCTGGCTAGTCTGGAACCCATTCGACAGGCTACATTGTCCTTAAACTAAAAGCAGTCTTCCTGCCTCAGCCTCCTAGGTGCTGAGAGTCCCATGCCCAGCTCTAAGAATTTTTTAGTAAATACTATTCATTGTATTTATATAAAGATGTAATTAGTAATTTTGTTTGTTTCTGTCTAAATAATCTATGGTGCAGACATGTGGATAGAACAGGCCTCTGCCTAGTGTCTAAAACCTAAATGATGAGAATAATACATTTCATAGGCCGGCTTGCTGAATCATGCTCCTGTCTACAATTTCCTTGATTGTCCTCTTTATTACTAAATGCTGAGTTATAATGTGTCTGAAGGAGAATTAAAAAGACATTTCTTATTAGATTGAAATCAGCATTTAATTTCATCAGACCTCAGTTTGTATAATTAAAATCTAAGATCTTTGTGAAGAACAAAACAAAACAATCAATTGCTGTTCCAATTAACTTAGAGAAGAGAGATGGAACATTTCATTCACAGAAATGTCTATACATATGCAATGTTGAAACAGAAACACTAACTTTTACCAATGCAAGGTAACTCAGTGAATTGGCAAAAATTTGAAAGTTTTAATTTGTTACTTTAAGACTCGGGATTATGCCAACTCTATCTCTTCCTCAGAATTTGTGTTAGTTATTTGTAATAGAAAGGGAATATTTTTCTAATCCTATTCCTCTTACCAATCTACCTATGACAGAGAATTGCTTTATGCAAATACCAAATGATTCAAATTCCTGCGTTAATATAATCCTGGGCACCTAAAATCGATCAACAAGGACATCACACAAGGTCTCCTTTGTTTTTATTTAATGCATTATGACATAAATAACTATAAAAAAAGAAAACAAAGCCACTGGCTGATTTGGGAACTGTGAGGTCCCTGAGAATAACAGAGAAGTTTTCTCTCCTGTCAGGTGAACATAAGTGAGGGACTAGGGTACTTGACAAACCACAACCACCAAAGCGACCCCAGGCCAGTGGCTTCTGGGTCCTTTGTCTCTCTACTTCAAACAATAGGAGAGTGAGTCTAGAAAAGGGTTAGAGGTGGGAGCTGAGGGGAAAGAGCACAGCGCTCCTGTCCCCATGCCTTAGAACACCACAGTTGGAACCCAGTGATGGAGATAAGGATACAGCAGTTATAACACACATGTCCCCTTAGTTCATTGTGACATACCCACAGCTTTGCTAAAAGACAGGGTGACATGGAAGAGCAGAGATACTTCCAGAAGTTCTTGAGGAAGGACTCACCATGATTTGACAAAAAGAGGTTTTGGAACCCCATGTTGAGGTAGAACCCATGGGCCTGTGACTGTTGTCGTGGTCAGTGTTAGCTATTTTTGGGGTCACCTTCACGTAAGCTGGAGTCATCTGTGTTGCCTCTCTAGTTGCCACCGTGAACCTGGGTGAGTGGGGTCTTAAAACAAGGAGGACTAAAGTCTCATGCAGTAGCCAACTGTATTCAGAGCATCAGATAATTTATACTCTGAGGGTTAAGAAGAGTCACATGAGTAAGGCGTTCAACCACAAGGGCGAGCTGCAGGTGGCAGAAGCATGTTTTTTCACAGAGGCATAGGAGTACCAACAGCCAGCTGTAATGAGTGATCTAAAGCAAAGTCACCTGTCTGCTACACCTGGAAGGGCACGAAAGCACATCCCAGGAACAGTTCTGTATTATGGAGGAACTGAGCTCACAAGACTCACGTCTTGTTTTCTTGGAGTTTTCTCACAAGTACTCAGAATTCTCCTCACATTATTCCATTCTCAGATTGTGTTTCGATAATCTGAAAGGAAGACACCTCAACTGAGAAAATGTCCCCTTCAGATTCAGCTGTAAGGCATTTTCTTCATTAGTGATTGATGGAGGAGGTCCCAGCCCACGGTGGGTGGTGCCATCCCTGGGCTTGTGGTTCTGAGTTCTATAAGAAAACAGGCTGAGCAAGCTAGGGGAAGCAAGCCAGTAAGCAGCCTCCTTTATGGCCCAGCATTGGCCCCTGCCTCCAGGTTTGAGTTCCCGTCCTGACTCCCTTCCATGATGAACAGTGATAGGAAAGTGTAGGCCAGACAAACCCTTTCTCCCCAAGTGGCTTTGGTCATGGAGTTTCGTTGTAATAATACTAACCTGAGACAGCTAGTGTGGCTGCTGTAACAAAATACTAAAGACTGGAGCTAGATAGTCAGCATTCATTGACCCATGCTGCAGGCTGAAGTACCTAAGGCCAAGGGACCAACACAGCCAGTCTCTGGTGGGTGTCGGTTTGTTCCCGGACTGCAGATGGGTGCCTCCTTGTAGGGGTGGGAAAGAGAGAGGGAGACAGAGAACTTAACTCAGTCTGCAGACTAGATCCTGACTGTCATTTCCCTCACCCACAATCTCTTCCTAAAGCCTCCTCTCCCAATATGGCTGAATCTGGGATTACAGATTTGAAGAGTGAATCTAATTGTGGGGTGCCAGTTCAGACCACAGCATGTGTTAATCAACCTGCGATCTCAGGTTAGTCAAAGTTTCTGAGTCTATTCCACTGGAAGGGGATCCCGTGAGGATAGGCTGGGCCTCATCCCCTCACAGAGTGCTTGGGAATATAACAGGAGAAGCCATGTGTGCAAGGAAGGAGCCAGGGATGCAGGATCCTCTCTTGACCCAGTTCATGGCTTCCCAGTGACAGAGTGGGACAGCAAAGGAGTCAAGTCTTCCTGGGTTCCTGCCCCACGGTTTCTACAGGTATTTTGTGAGATTGGGTCTTCCCATATCCCACCTCGCCACTGACTGGGGAGGAAATCTCTCCACTTTCCTCAAGTCATTGAACTCAAAATTTCACTTTAGATCATTTATTTTTTTCACAAAATGGACATTTAGCTTTATTCTCTAGGTACTTGGGAACCAATACACTGGACTGGAAATATTAAGTTTTAGGATCTGTTGATGTTATTCAGGCATACTGAAGCCAAGCACGTTTGCAGGATTACTGTCTGGCAACATCTGTGTGTATGAGAGAGATGGACTTGGGGAGTTTAACCCCTGTCATGTGATGGATAAGGAAAACAAGACCACAGAGAACAGCCAGGGCACAAATTCAGGGTAAAATTATAACTTCAGCTCAATTTCTTGTAAACCTGAGAGGAAATGGAGTCTGAAGTGCTCTGATGGTGGAATCCATTAAATGGCCATAAAAATAACCAGCCCCATAAACTCAAGGACTGGTGGAAGGAGCCGTAGCCAGCTGTTCACAAGAACTTAAAACTAATAAATATGCCTGAGGCCACCAAGCATGTTGGCTTTGGCACTGAGTGTGTTCTTAGTCAGACTAACTGTTCCAAAGCAAGAATTCCTCTGTAAAAGCAGCTGAACCCACAGACAGCTAATCCTCCTTTTCCCCATGAGAAGTAATTTAGAGTGAAGAGCATGGAGCTAACTTTTTTCCTGTTAAGTGTTTATTCATATATGCAAACATACAGAAGTTTATTTGTTAATTATACATCAACAAAGCCAAAGAGGAAAGACAAACAGTAGATGGAAGCAGAACCACAACATCTAATCAATGAGTAAAACCTTAGCCGTCAGATGGACCTTAGCAGAGAGACACATGTGCCTTCTGTGTGTGCACAAAAGGGTGTCTAGCACAGTGGTTGGTATAGAGAAAATGCTTCTTTTATGAATGAGAAAATGAATGAACAAGGACAAATATGAGCCAATGTTCTCATAAATGGAAGAATCTCTGACCCAGATGCCTATCAATAATCATGGAGATAGCTAGAGAGATCCTCTTAGGGATCAAATATGGGCACTTAGAATTGTATTAGTAAGCCAGGGTCTTAGTAATTTCTCTCTCTCTCTCTCTCTCTCTCTCTCTCTGAAGTCAGGGTCTCACTATATAGTTCTGGCTGTCCTAGAACTCACTATATAGACCAGCCTGGTCTCATACTCACAAAGATTCTCCTGTCTTTCCTTCTCAAGTGCTGGGATTAAAGGCATTTGACACTACACCTAAACTCTTAGTAAATTTGCGATGCAAAAGTGTATTTTAAAGAGATACAATATGAAGGGAACATCTAAATAAGTCTATTGGATGAAAAACAATTAAAATGGTTAATTTCTCATATAATTAGCAGTATAATGTGAAATAAAGAATACAATTTATACACACCTAAGATGAGCAAATGATAACTGGAATCAGAAGAAAGGATAGAATGTCAGATACATGATTTAATCATGACTTGGGAGCTGGCAGAGATGTCAGCAGCAAGTCAGGCAGGGGCAGAATAAGAGCCTTTAATTCTACATTGGAATGAGCGTGGGGGACATTTTAAAGGTAGTGTTTAATTGATGGACAGTTATATTTGATACACAGAGTAAGCTTGGGCCTAAAGGAGACCCACACATCCCTTGCTGGCTCCTGAGGAAATGACTACTTTGTGAACTTTACTTTTACCCCCTCAACAGGAGGCTCTGTGGAACAGACATGACCTGGAATGCAGAAAGATGTGGATAGGGTCAGAGGAGACACTTGTTCACACTGAAGGGTTTGAATCAGGTAGAAAACAGCAGTCTCTCCAGCATGAAGCCTTGTGAGTGAGTGAAAACATCCTTCTCATGGAATTTCTAACTCCGTATTAATACTTGAATGCAACTTCACAGGCAGGGAGGCTAAAATGTTTCTCTTCTCTTTAATTTAATAATTCTCCAAGGGGCTGAACAAGTGTTTGAAATTTTATTAGAACAGTCATATTTCTGCTCTATATTAAACATGAGTGATTAAAGTTGAGATGCTTTCCCCATGATATGTAATTAATTTTGCAAATGTGTGTGTGTGTGTGTGTGTGTGTGTGTCTTTTAAATATTGTCTTGGTTCTTGTCCTGTTGCTATGATAAAATACTCAGACAAAACAAATGAAGGGAGAGAGGGTTTATTTTGGCTTGCAGTTCAGGGGCCACAGTCCATCCTATCAGGGGGGTGAAGCAGACGATCACACCACATCCATGATCAAGAGTGAAGACTCAATGGATGCATGCTGCTGCTCGGTTCTTTTTTCTCACTTATGTTAGCCAGGATCCCAGCTCAGGAAATGGTGCCACCCCTAGTGGGTGGATCTTCCAACCTTAATGAACAAACTGAAAGTAATTTCCCCACAGGCATGGCAAGAAACCCATCTCTTGGGTGATAATTGTAGATTCTGTTATGTTTACAGTTAGCACTTACCATCACAGAAATGTGACCCAATGTCATTTCTGAAAACCATCTCACAGTTGAGGCTGCACAGTCCAATGAGAATGGCTGGTACACTGTATTGTATGATGCAAATAAAGTTAATTTGAAATCTAACATCGCTATCAATGTAATTGTTAGAGTAAAATAGCATATAGCATGAAGGATCACTGTCATGGGATGGACTATACAGATTTATCTCCTTGACTACTGAAATAGCCCATTCACTTTTCTTCAGTGGTGTGCAGACTGAATGGCTGCAGTTTTAAGGGTGAGAATATATGGGTGTCCCTAGCAAGACTGGATCAGTTTTGTTCACAGCTGCAAGCTCAGCCTCTGTCCCTGTCTCTGGTGCATATCATGTAGATGGATCTGCTGTCTTCTGTGGGAGAAAGCTACCTGCACACTTATTTTACAGAAGTCATGTCTTGATAACCAGTTAGGTATTTTGGCACACATGGGAAACTGTGCTCCAATCAGAACTCTCCTAGTTGACAGCCATGGGTTAGAGGGAAGGTTCTTATTTTCCTCCCATGACACCTGAAATAGACCTCACCTCTCTGCTTCTCTGGTTGCTGTGGGATATCTTTCTGTAGCTGTGAATGTGTATTACTCCCATTGGCTAATAAATAAAGCTGCATTGACCTATGGCAGGGCAGGATGGAGCCAGGTGGGAAAATCCAAGAGAGACCATGAAAGAGAGTAAGGGGAGATGCCAACCTGCTGTCCAAGGAGCAACATGTAAGGGGACGCAGGTAAGGACATGGAACATGTGGTGATACATAGATTAATAGTAATGGGTTGTGTTGTTATAAGAGCTAGCTAGCAAGAAGCCTGAGCCATAGGCCATATAGTTTGCAATTAATATTAAGCCTCTGAGAGATTATTTTATTAGTGGCTGTGGGACTGCAGAGCTGGGCACAGGGCGGGACCAGAGAAACTTCCAGCTACATCTGATCATCTTAGTATCGAGAACACAGTAACCTGTGCTTGTACTCATCATGGCCTGCCAGCTGCTGTCTGCACTGGAGGTCCTGTGGGGAAACTGAGTCTGAAAGAGCAAGGGGAGCCTGCACTTTTTCATACATCACCCAACCAGTCCTCTCCCATCATCCACCTTGCTGTTCCTCCTCTTTCTCTCTGCCACTCATTCGTGAAATGAAAAAGTTCTCAATACACGCTCTACCAGAACGAGTGCTGAAGTTAAAAATTCTATTCTGAAACCTATGAAAAAAAATAACATTGCATGGATAGACAGGCTCCTAAGACAAACATGGAATGCACAGTTGTTAAAGATTATACTAAAAGGGCACCTCTCAAGAAACAGAATTCGCTAAAGAAAGTGTTTTTGGAAGGAATGCAACCATCTTGGAAAAGTTTCTTAACTGTGGACTTATCTGAATGTAGGTCACCCTATAAGACATCAACTTTATACTTTAAAAAGGGCTGTGTGTGTGTGTGTGTGTGTGTGTGTGTGTGTGTGTGCCTGCTTAATACTTGAGTATAAACGACATTGCATGAGATATTCATCCGGCAGTGCCAAAACCTTTATTCTTTGTTGATTGTTTTATCTGAGGATTGTGGAAGGCTTTTGGTAATGGACTTTAAGATTTTTTTAAAATTAGTTATGTATATATGAGTCCAGTGGTTTGTGGGTATGTACATGTGGAGTGCAGGTGCCTGTAGAGGCCTGAAGAGGGCATTGTTGAATCCCCAAAAATGGAGTTATAGGCAGTTATGAAGTGATTGATGTGGGTGCTGAGAACTGAACTTGGGTCTTCTACAAGAGCAACAAGTACTCCTAACTGCTGGACCATCTCTACAGCCCTAATAATGGACTTTAAAATATTTCCCTTTGTGCCTCATTGGACACAAAGTCCAAATGCTACTTGCTTTTCAATGCCAAATTCAAATATCAAAAAACACATCTGCACTACTGCTAGGTTGTGCAGACACAGGATTTTAAGATTCCCAGCCCAACTATATTTGAGTGTAGCAGGAATCTTAAAAAGTCTTATTAATAAAATCAAACCTGAGCCAGGTATTGGGGTGAACTGGAAGATCAAAGAACCAGAACAAGCTACAGCTACTTCACCTCGCCGGATCCTCAGCTGGTCTTGTTTCCTCAGACTGGAGGCCTCTGAGTCCTCATCCAGAATGGGTCTCAGCTGAACTGTGCTGCTCAAAACCTAAAAGCTTAACCAGCCAAATGCTTAACCAGCCAAATGCTTAACCAGCCAAATATTTCTAGTTCCTGGTCCTCATGCCTTATATATCTTTCTGCCTTCTACCATCACTCCCTGGGATTAAAGGCGAGAGTCACCATGCTTGGCTGTATCCTTGAACACATGGATTTCTGCCTAGCTCTGCCTCCCGAGTGCTGGGATTAAAGGTGTGTGCTACCACTGCCTATCCTCTATGTTTAATATTGTGGCTGTTCTGTCTCTGATCCCAGATAAGTTTATTAGGGTGCACAATATTTCAGGGAACACAATACCACCTCATTTGAGGTTTCAACAAAGACTTAAGAGTTCTTAGTGGTGATGGGTGGGCTGAGGTTATTGCTACAATATGATGGTGACATAGAAACATGTCTATTTAATGTCATTTGAGGACCGAATTTCCTGTACACTGTGGCCACAGAGGATCTGTCTGCAGAGATAAGATTTGCCAAAACTTATTTCAAAGTTCAGTTGGAACAGAGGAGAAAGAATGTGATATCCAACCAGAAGCAACTGATTGCCCTCATAAAAGCCTAAAGGTCAAAGGCATCTGTGGGTTTCTATGCACATCTGGTTGTGTGGAACATGGCTCCCTAACTTCAGACTGTGCTCCTCAGCTGTTCACCTCTTTGGAACAAGATGAGCTGTCCTGGCTGACAGTGAGGTGACCGGGCAAGTGCCAGGCTGTTACCCGACAACCCAAGCTTTCTCTCCTGCACACACCACAGCCCCGTGTCTGGCTGCTGTGCTTCCAACAGTTGGTTTTGGAGCATCTCTGTTTAGGGGTTCCCCACAAGGCTGCTTCAGACAACTGGGTTTGTCAGGTTAGCTGCCCGTGTCATTTACAAATGGGAACCTATGAGCAGCACAGTGGGGGGAAGCAGACTCCATTGGTGAACACAGGCTTGCGGAATCTGGGGCTGCCCAGGCGGAGTACTCACCTTTACAAGTGAGTCTGCCATGTGTCGACCACCGTGACCACCCCCAACAAAGTTCCATCCATGCTGGTTTGAACTTCATGGTTCGAAGTGAGTGTGCTGACACAAGCCTACTGTGACTGTCCCCCAAAGACCCCCGCTTCATTCTAGTGAACTGGATTTCCAGGGAAACAGGGGTGATAGAATGGAAATATCAGAATGCCTGTACCCAACCTCACTTAGGAGTGAGATCCATCCCAGAAGGGGGTTGAGGAATAGAAACAAATTCTTCCCTACTAGTTACTGGAGAGTGTGAATAGAACACTATGCGCTCCAGCAGGGGGTGAAGGGAGAAGATGGAAGATGTTGACAAAAACCCCCATTGCCTCTGATCTGTCTGTGTCTTCAGTGGCAGTCCACTGTTTCCAAACCTGACGAAAAACCATCTCGGCCCATTCATGCTGAGGGCATCCCTCTGTTCCGCTGTTGGCTTTACCTGGAGCACAGCACATCATCCAGACAAAGCAGGGCAGATGGGCTGTATCGGCTTGCTGGTTGCTGCCTGGTGAGTCTCGGTCAGTCTCAGCTCAGTGCATTCTTCTCAGAATCTGTAGCAGTGTTCTGTGGGCTCCCCTGGAGCTGTAATCCAAGTGTTAGCAGACTGGCCCCTGCCCTGAATATCACTTCTGTGCTCAATCTGCTGTGAAGCAAAAGTCAGTTCCTACACAGTGGGACTAAGATGACTTGGTGGCTGAGAGCTTAGGGCTCCTTCAACCCTCCAAGCTTCCAGTTTCCAACAAGACTGGCCAAGGTACAATTGTCCTTGGAATTTAGATGCTGCTTCTGCTCTGGAAACAGCCTTTGAGGGCTCCTGGGAGGCTGTCAAGTGTCCAGACAGACAGCTGAGTGCCTACCTCCCCAGCTTCAGGGGGCAGCTCTGCAGACCTGCGGCAGCATCAGAGACCTCAGCAGGCTCCGGGCTATTTCTCACCCTTGGCAATTCCAGTCATTCTGGTGACAATTTTCTGCCTGTCGTATTGCACATTTGTCTTCCTCTTTGTGCATCCTGAGATCACCTTCTGATAAACTGTACATAAGCAAAAGGAAAGGAAAGTTAGGGGCTCAGTTCCACTGTGGAGATGAAGAGAAAGCCTCCCCCAGTCCCCCCATTTCCCTGAACTTTTACTGTACGAAGCATGAAATTATTCCATTTCTAGATCTTTCAGGTGAATGCAAATGTCTTCAAAGTTTAGATAAATCCCATGGTTGAGGTCTGGATTTAGAGGCAACATCAAGCACGGCAGCACCTGGTCTCTGAGGGAGGTCGGAGCCTGACTTCAGGGAGGGCTGGCCCCGAGCTGCGAGGTGACATCATCTCATACAGATATGAATAACCTGTTTCTGTGATCAAGCCAGGCAGCGGACGAAGTGGCATTTCAGTTTTCAGGTAAATTTAGGCTGTGTGATGTGTGCACTTGGTGTCGTCTCTGGTCTTTTGATTGAGGTCTGCCTACTGTTTGCAGTTCATGCACGGTTGAAGTAGAGGCTGTACCTTCTCACCTGCACAGAAGGGCAAGAGTCTTTGCAACATGTGCTCTTTGTGGTGATATTGTGTTCTCCAAAATATTGTGCACCCTAATAAACTTATCTGGGGTCAGAGAACAGAACAGCCACTAGATATAGAGGCCAGAAAATGGTGGCACTCACACCTTTAATCCTATCACTTGGGAGACAGAGATCCATCTGGATCTCTGTGAGTTCAAAGCCACACTGGAAACAGCCAGAAATGGTGACTCACACTCTTAATCCCTAGAAGTGAGCCTTTAATGCCAGGAAGTGAGGGCAGAAAGCAGAAAGGTATATAGGCATGCAAAACAGGAACTAGCCTGGTTAAGCTTTTCGGCTCTTAGTTCAATTCAGCTGAGATCCATTTAGATGAGGACTCAGAAGCTTCCAGTCTGAGGAAACAGGAACAGCTGAGAAATTGGCAAGGTGGGGTGGCTGTGGCTTGTTCTGCTTCTCTGATCTTCCAGCATTCACCCCAACACCTGGCTCCAGGTTTGTTTTTATTAATAAGAACTTTTAAGATTCATGCTACAGATCTTTTCATGCTTATTCAACAACATAAAATGGATTCTTTTCTGCTGTCATGGAAATGATTCTGGGTAGGGGATAATATCTGTATTTTTGATGATATATATTCTTTCTTTTCAACAATAATTTATTTGTCTCTGTGTACATGTGTGCTTATGGATATAGAGGTCAGAAGACAATTTGTGTGAATTTGTTCTTTTTATCATGCATAGTCCAAGAAGTGAACTTTCAGGCCATCAGGCTTGCTGAGTGTAAGACAAATTGCTAAATGGTCTTCTTAATAAAACCCTGGAGCCAGATATTGGGGTAAAAACTGAGAGATCAGAAAAGCAGAAAGAAGCCAGCCACATTCTTGCCACTTGGAAATCCTCAGCCAGAGAGAGCTACTTCCTGTATACCCACACCTATATGCCTTTCTGTTCTGCATCTCACTTCCATTCTCTGCCCAGCTGCATTACTTCCTGTCTCTTTGTACAGATTTCCAGACCTCTATGGTTGGTGCCAAGGTTAAAGGTGTGTGTCACCATGCCTGGCTCTGTTCCCCAGTGTGGCCTTGAATGCTGCATAGATCTATCTCTGCTGTAGCTAGAGTTTTCTCTCTGGGTCCCGCCAAGCCCCAGCAGTCTGATAGCCCACTTATAAAATAAACACACAGACGCTTATATTATTTAAACTGTTTGGCCTAATGGCTCAGGCTTCTTGTTAACTGTTCTTAAATTAAATTATATCTTAAATTAACCCATTTCTATTAATCTATACTTTACCACGTGGCTCGTGGCTTACCGGTACCTTACATCTCCCTTGTCATGGTGGTGGCTGGCAGTGTCTCCCTTCGCCTTCCTGTTCTCTCAATTCTCCTCTCTGTTAGTTCCTCCTATACTTCCTGCCTGGCTACTGGCCAATCAGTGTTTTGTTTATTAGTCAATCAGAGCAACACATTTGACATACAGAACATCCCACAGCACTCCGCCTCCTGAATGCTAGGATTAAAGGCATGTGCTAGCATTGCCTGAGTTCTATGTTTAATATAGTGGCTGGCTTTTCCCTCTGTTCCTCAGATGAGCTTTATTAGGGTGCACAGTATATTGGGGGACACAATATATCACCACAACTGAGAAGCCACTTTGTCTTGTGAGACAGGTTGCTGGCTCTTTCATTGTGTTTTCAAGCAATACCTATGCTAGTTTGTCATTGTCCCGCTTTGGAAGAACCACCCAGAGCCACACTGAGATGTTCCAGAGCTGTGCACACACAGGGAGTGTAGACTCACTCAACAGCCACTGCCAAAACATCCACTGTCTGCATGTAAAGCAAAGTGGGGCTCATGGTGGAGCTGCATACAAGCTCCCCGCTTTCAAATGAGGAGGTGAACTTGACTCTTGGCACAATGTGCGTTTAAGGAGACGAGCCAGGGTCTTTGACGCTGCTCCACGCCTCCCTTTCTGCTTCAGCTGGGTAGCACAGCCGTAGCGACGGCTCTATCACCCCTGTGCTGCTCACACAATGTGTAGCCATTCATCTCCTCACACTGCTGCTTGTGCCTTTTGAAGTCCACACTCAGCGTTTTACTTCTGATGCCTTGTATCTTCACTCATCATCGACTAAGGTCCCCATGAACATGACAGCCATTTCTTCTGGTCTGTCATTCTTAACACTTCTTCAACACACGTGGGATGAAGAAAGTGACAAGAAGGAATTGAGAGGGGACAGAGCCCTCAAGCGAGGCTTGCCCCCAGTTGTCTACTGCGTGCGAGTGACAGGCATCAGGAAGTAGCAGCTGCAATATAAGAGGTAGGGTTTTCTGAGTCTGCCCATCTGGAATGACTCACCCTTTCCATGGAAACCATTTATCCATTGAAAACTAGAAGGCTGTTGGCCCCCCATGCACACGAAGAACATAATGAGAGGAAGGAATTCTTTGTCACGCTAGTGTTTTATAAGCCATTCTGAGTTGGACTTGGGAAGCTGGGGACCCTGCTCGTAAATGCAGTCACACGAAGCTGCGCGCTTTTATGTCATTTTGTATCATCCTCTTCCTGGTTACATTATGTGATCCTTTAAAAGCAGAATAATAAAGTAAGGCATTATTCAGTACTTGCAAAAAATTTTGTAGTTTGGTAATTGCATGAAATTTTCATAATGATCCCTTTCTTTAAAAATAAGTAGCACTTGATTTTCATCTTCGGGAAATTCTGTGAAACTCAGTATGTTCTCGCTTTGTAAAATGTGTGCGCCTCGCAGCATGCCTTAGGTTTTAGTATTGAGTTGTGTTTTCAAGATGATTGAATCCCTAACTCATGCTAATTTGATGACGTTTTAAAACATACTCAATTATATTTCTAGCATTAAATGCTTCTCAGCCCACTGAGATGGCAAATATAACTTTAAACCTTGCTGTGATTAGGGTCTCACACCATGTGTGTTCACCTCCATTGTCAACTTGACTGGATTCTGAAATCACCTAGGAAACACACCTCTGGACGTGTCTCCCAGGGCATCTCCAGAGACATTTCATGGAGGATGGAGAACCGCCCTGAAGTGGTTCCTCAGAACTAGGGATGCAATGAGTTAAGAGACAGGAAAAAGAACCCACACTTAGGAGACTTTCCTTTTTGTCCTCATTTTTAAATTAGGTATTTGGGAAGCTCATAAAATGCATTTTGGTCATATTCACCCACCCACCTCTTCCGACTCCTCTCAGATCTACCCTCCCTTCCCTAACCAACTTTGTATCCCTCCTTCATATACATATGTATGCATGACCCATCAATTACAATTTATGCTGCTGTATACTTTTGGCTGTGTGGTCAACCTACTATGAGCCACAACCTTAAAGTGCTGATTCCTTCTCTCCCTGTGGCTAGCAATTGCCAAGAGCTTCATTGGAAGGGATGGGACTTCAGGCCTGCCTCCCCTCTCCATGCTGGGACTTCGTCTGACTTGAGCAGATCTTGTCCACGCTGTCACAACTGCTGTGAGTTTAGGCACCAATGACATGGGAGTAACTAACTATTCTCTGACTGAACTTAAATCCCATTCCACAAGTTGAAACCCATTCTAGACCCCATTATCTAGGGCCAAGAATCTGTGGTGAGATAAGTCAAGAACCCAAGGAGAAAACCTGCTACTAATAAGTGTTTTTTTTTTTAAACTAAATCTTGTAGTCTTCTGGCTTTTACTCCACAGAGAGGCACAACCATCTTATCAGGAGTCTACCTGTCTTTACTCTAAAGGTAGCAGTTGTCTGTGTTTTCCAGGGCTGTGGAAGGTTGTTATTTTTTCTTTTGAGGTATTCCTTACTGAATAAAGGGAGTCATGCCACTCTAAAGGAGACACAGAAGTGTGAGGCACAGAGACTGTCTCCTCCTCTAATGTAGCATCATTTAAAGGAAAACATTCTGATTTCATCAGTGGCTCTACAGTTCTTCCCTGGGCCTGCTACCGTGTCCCTGGACAAGCATGTGTGGTCATCAGACATCTTGGCACATGATATGAGTTAATTGCTTGCATTGAACATAAACTATATTTTATTTTGTGCAGGTCTACACACGCAGTCACAGCTACTGTGAGTGTGTGTGTGTGTGTGTGTGTGTGTGTGTGTGTGTGTGATGCTTTGTCATGTTTGGCTGCTGAGGAAGGGTAGTTAGTTCTCTTCAGGGGTGTATCTCCTGAAAAGTTACTCATGCTCCAATAGATGGTCCTGCATCCATGGACTCAGTGGGCTTGAAAATGAGAGACAGAGACAGACAGAGAGGTCATAAAGTTGGGAAAATATGGTGGTGAGATAAAAGGATGATTTGGATGGGGAGGAATGGTGATAGATTTGACCAGAACATATTATATGCATGTATGAAATTGTCAATCAAAATCATGAAAAATAAATAGAATCTAAAATAGATGTGTTGGGGCTGGAGAGACGGTCAGCAGTTAAGAGCACTTGTGGCTCTCATGAAGACGTCTGGTTTGGGCATGGAACCAACCACACCTGCCTTCTGTGGTGCCAGGAATGGGACCCAGGGCTTTGTGCATGCTGGGCAAGTGCTCTACCAGCTGAGCTGCCAGGATAAGGAGAATTTTGATTCCTAGACAATTTATGTTAGCTGTAAAATAGAGTTCACTACAAACAGACTTTTATGTGGTAATTTTCTTCTGGAGTACAGTATGTTCTTATCCTTAATGTATGCATTTACATTTAACACCCAACATAAAAGGGTCAGGATAAAAAAAAAGATTCCTGATTTGGTTCCCCAAACCCACAGAGTGGCTCTCAACCATTCACAGCTCCAGTTCTATGGGACCTAGTGCCCTTGTCTGACCCCCGTGAGCACCAGGCACACACGCTGCACATCTGCACACATAGGTAAAGCAGTCCAGCACAAAAAATAAATTTGCAAAGAAATGAAGATGTATTTGTTGATGAAGCCAAAGATTCTGCAAAGCGCTGAGATTTCTCGAGGCTTTGGGCTGCATTTGAGTCTTCAGTTACACTTAGGGGCTCTTCTTTTCATATTTTAACCTTTAAAAAAAGATTGATTTATTATGTATGCAGTGTTCTGCCAGAATGTATGCCTGCAGGCCAGAAGAGGGCACCAGATCTCATTATACATGGTTGTGAGCCATCCCATCATGTAGTTGCTGGGAATTGAACTCAGAACCTCTGAAAGAGCAGCCAGCGCTCTTAACCTCTGAGCCAGATCTCTAGCCCCATATTTTAACTTTTCATTGGTGCATATTAACTGGGTAAAAAAGAGTGGGTTTCCTGATGACATCTCCCATGATGTACACAATGTACTGGGATCAGTTTCACTGCCCATCATCTTCTCCCCCCCCCCCATTTGTTCCCTCTCACTTCCCAAATGTTCTTCTCCTCCTTTAATGTCTCTTGCAAAGACATGTAAGTGGGGGCTGGAGGGGTGGCTCAGAGGTTAAGTGCACTGGATGTTCTTCCAGAGGACCGGGGTCTGATGCCCAACAGGTGACATGGTGGCTCACAACCATTTGTAATTCCAGTCCCAGGGCATCCAACATCTTCTCCAGGTATTGCACAAATGTGGTACGTATACATACTTGGAGGCAAAGCACTCATATACATAAAATATTTTTTTAAGAAGTAATGTAGGTGAAAACGTTCATTATTTGTCTTTCTGAATCTCTCTTACTTCACTTAATGTGATTATCTCTGGTTGAATTCATTTTCTTGTTAGTGACAAGATTTTCTTTTCCTTTATGGATGAATGCTATCCATGTGTGAAGGGGGGCAGTTGCGTGACACGCCACATGTGTGGAAGTCAGAGGACAACTTGTGGAAGTTAGTTCTCTCCTTCCACCTTGTGGGTTCCAGGGACCAGACTCGGGTCTTAAAGCTTGGCCACAAATGCCTTTACCAGCTGAGCCATATTGACAGCCCTGGGTGTATCTTTATCCACTGTTCCATTGATGGACACCCATGCTGGTCAGTAACCAGCTGCTGCGAGTATTGCTGTGATGAGCATGGGTATGTGGGTATCTCTGCGGTATGCTCCTTTTGATTCTGTTAGGTACATTCACAGGAATGATCAAACTGAATCAGATTGTACTTCTAGGAAATTCCAACTCATTTGCATAGTGGCTGGCCTAATTTGCATCCCCACAAACAGCCTTTATTTCTCTTTCAAATGTGTCAGAGAATTCATATATATATTTATATATAGTCTTGGGTAGCAGTGTTTTGTTTCGGGATTTGAAATACCTTAGCTTGTGTCCTATTGGCCTTCAGGATTTCTGTGGAAAGGTCTGTTGTCATCTCTATGGGGTCTCTTTGTGAGTGACCTGGGACTTCCTCTAGCAGCTTTGAGTATTCTTTGCTGTGGTGTTTGAATGAGAATGGCCCCCAAAGGGTCATATACTTGATCACTTGATCCCCAGTTGGTGGAACTGTTTGGGGAGGCTTAGGCGGTATGGCCTAGGAAGCGGTATGTCACTAGGGGTGGGTTTTGAGGTTTCACAAGCCCTTGGCATTCCCAGTTAGCCCTCTCTCTGCCTTGTGTTTGTGGGTAAGAGGTAAACTCTCAGGTACTGCTCCAGGGCTCTGCCTGCCTGCCTGATGCTATGCTTCCTGCCACAATGGTTACACACTCACCCTCTGAAGCTGTAAGTCCTATCTTTTCTTCTATAAGTTGCCTTGGTCATGGTGTCTTATGATAGCAACAAAAAACGTGACTAAGACATTTGCTTTCTGCTATTGGTATTCTAAACTATTAGACCAGATAATATTTATTACATAATTTTCTTTATTTATTGTTGCTTCGGTATAGTTATTCTCCAGCACTGTCTTCCAGCCCGCTGTTCTTCCTCCTCCTGCTCTGGCAATTTGATGCTGCTTTACACTGAGGATTGTATCTGATTTATTGAGGTATTCATTTCCAGCTTTTCCGTTTGGATTTCTTTCTGAATCTCTCTCTCTCTCTCTCTCTCTCTCTCTCTCTCTCTCTCTCTCTCTCATTTCTATGTTTGGCTCCTTGTTGAGATCACCTCTTTCCAATTCCCTCTAGCCCTCCTAATCTTCTCTCAGCTTTATTTTTATTATTATGCCTCTTTTTATTTTTGTTATTAATAACCCCCTGAGTTCTATTAGTGCAGCCCATTGTACATGGGTGTGACGCCATCCACAGGGGAATGAGCTACCACCAGCACGGCCATATCCCCAAAGGACAGTGACTCTCTGTTTCCTTGGCAGCCATCAACCACCAAGAGCTCCTCAGCTAAGGGTGGGTCTGTGGGTCTTCACTATCCACTGGAAAATTTGGACTGGCTTGATCTTATACAGCCTTTGTGAAGTTAGACACAGCTACTGTGTGTGGATGCATCCAAACAGCCATGTGTAGCTGGAGTTTTCTCTCCGGTTCCCACCAAGCTCTGGCAGTCCGACAGCCCACTTATAAAATAAACACACAGACACTTATATTATTTAAGCTGTTTGGCCTAATGGCTCAGGCTTCTAGCTATCTGGCTCTTACATCTTAAATTAATCCATTTCTATAAATCTATACCTTTCCACGTGGCTCGTGGCTTACCGGCATCTTCACATGCTGCTTGTCATGACGGCAGCTGGCAGTGTCTCCCTCTGCCTTCCTGCTCTCTCAATTCTCCTCTCTGTTAGTCCCGCCTATACTTCCTGGCTACTAGCCAATCAGTGTTTTATTTATTGACCAATCAGAGCTGTAGCATGAATCTTAAAAGTTCTTATTAATAAAATCAGACCCGAGCCGAGTTATTGGGGTCCATGCTGGTAGATCAGAGAGACAGAACAAGCCACAGCTATGTCATCTCACCTCGCCGGATCCTCAGCTGGTCTTGTCTCCTCAGACTGGAGGCCTCTGAGTCCTCATCCGGAATGGCTCTCAGCTGAATTGTGTTGCTCCATAGCCAAAATCTTAACCAGCCCAAAAATGCCTCTAGTTTCTGGTCCTCACGCCTTATATATCTTTTTGTTTTCTACCACCACTCCCTGGGATTAAAGGCTGGCTTTCTGGGATTAAAGGCGTGTCACCATGCTTGGCTATTTCCAATGTGGCCTTGAACTCACAGAGAGCCAGAGGGATTTCTATCTCTGGAATGCTAGGATTAAAGGTGTGAGTGCTACCATTTTCTAGCCTTTGTATCTAGTGGCTGTCTGTTCTCTGACCCCAGATAAATTTATTAGAGTACACAATATTTTGGGGAACACAATACCCCCACATCTCCTCTCTTTTTGTCTAAAATTAAAAAAGCTTATAACTAATACAAGAAAAACTATCTTCAATAAGTATATGCAATATACAGTCAAGATTACATTAACAATGTCTAGTCCATTAACATTTGACAGATCTAGACAAAAAACTCCATTATATGTATTAACAATGTCCAGTCCAGTAACATCTGATAAACTCAGACCAAAAAATTTTCATTACTTATCTTATTTAAAACAAGTAGTTCCTTTTTAAAAGTAGATTCCATAATCTCCCTTTTTATCTTATCATATCCATATTTTCTCTTTTTTCTTTTCATAATAGATTCAGTAGTCTACCTTTTGTTATTTTTATATCTTCCCCTTTTTCTTCAGTGTAGATTCAATGATCTACCTATTTATCCTATTATTTCTTTATCTTTTTTCTCAGAGTAGATTCGATGATCTATCTCATATCTATATTCTCTTTTTCTTTTTGCTTTCTAGGGTTGAAGATATCTTTAGGGAATCTTGAAAAGAAAAGTTTTGGGTTAATTATCAAGTCCTGTATCATTTGTCCAGTCTCTGTATAAAAGGAAAGTTCAGGGCTTGTTTCAAGTCCTTGTTTGAGTAGTCTGTCAGGCTGGATCATCTCAACTAGTCCTCTCGAAATTGTTCTGACCAGTTTGTAGTCCAAAGTTGATTTTTCCACAGTGTTAATCGGCTTAATGGCTTTATCATAGTCCATGTGGAATCATCGTTGTAGGATCCTGTCATCTTTTTGAAGATTTCAAAGTCACTGTTAGGCATGGTCATGGTTTCCTGCGGCTTTTTTTTTTTTTTTTTTTTTTTTTTTGCCTCCTCTGTGGTTTGGAGCAATCACAGTCTGATAAATGTCTGTCTCTAGGAACCATGAACATTCTACCCTAGAACAGAAAATCTTCACAGCAGTTTCTCCCCACCATTTTTCTTGCCAAACTTTTTCAAACTGACCTTTGCCGATGCTTTCTTGTAACACGATGGTCCTGACAATTCTTCTCTGAACCAGCAGCAGTAAACCCTTCGTCCCAGGTAGCAGCATCACCGCAGTCACCAACATGATGAGAAGGAGCTGGCAACGTGGAGCAGTAGCCACTGCTTCCATGGTCCCACCACTGTTTGGGGCTCAGTCTGGGCCAAAGCTTCTCCCAAACCTCCTAGGCCGGCCTCAAACTCGGGATCCTCCTGCCTCTGCCTCCTTCAGCAAATCCTACCGGCGTGCGCCACCACAACCGGCTGAGTGTAGCTTGGGCCTGCGCTGGGGCTCACAAGGCCACAGGCAAACAGCTTTTTCATGAATTCGTAACACGAACGTTGGGCGCCAGATGTAGCATGAATCTTAAAAGTTCTTATTAATAAAATCAAACCCGAGGCAAGTTATTGGGGTCCATGCTGGTAGATCAGAGAGACAGAGCAAGCCACAGCTATCTCACCTCGCCGGATCCTCAGCTGGTTTTGTCTCCTCAGACTGGAGGCCTCTGAGTCCTCATCCGGAATGGCTCTCAGCTGAATTGTGTTGCTCCATAGCCAAAATCTTAACCAGCCCAAAAATGCCTCTAGTTTCTGGTCCTCACGCCTTATATATCTTTTTGTTTTCTACCACCACTCCCTGGGATTAAAGGCTGGCTTTCTGGGATTAAAGGCGTGTCACCATGCTTGGCTATTTCCAATGTGGCCTTGAACTCACAGAGAGCCAGAGGGATTTCTATCTCTGGAATGCTAGGATTAAAGGTGTGAGTGCTACCATTTTCTAGCCTTTGTATCTAGTGGCTGTCTGTTCTCTGACCCCAGATAAATTTATTAGAGTACACAATATTTTGGGGAACACAATACCCCCACACAGAGCAACACATTTGACATGCAGACCATCCTCCAGCAGCCATGCCACATCCAGAGGACGGCATTTCATAGCTTTCCTCCTCATCTACGAGCTCTTACATCGTTTCTGACCCATCTTTGGTGAAGCTCCCTGAATCCTGAGTGATGGGTCATTCATGCAGATGCCCAACCACAGCCGAGCACTCAGAGCTCCTCTTACTCAGCACTTTGACAAGTTTTGAGCCTCTGCACTAAACACGGACTACTGCAAGAAGCTTCACTGACCAAAGTTGAGAACAGCACAAATCCACAATTATAAATACATAGAATGCCGGTTGATATCATGTCTAGTTAGCAAAACAATGGTGAGATAGTCTCCCACCTAGGGCCTGTGAGTTCCCTAGTCAGAGGCTTTTGATCAGGCTTATAGTACCAGGAGTGAAATTACTTCCATGGAGCTTGATTCCATGGACTGAAATTACTTCCATGGAGCTCTCTCTCTCTCTCTCTCTCTCTCTCTCTCTCTCTCTCTCTCTCTCTCTCTGTGTGTGTGTGTGTGTGTGTGTGTGTGTGTGTAATAGTAGTAAGATCAGTGAGTGGACTCATCATTTCAATTTTTATTTCTCTTATGGAAACCCAAACGATGGGTAAACAATACAGTTTGGCACCTATTGTTAGCTGATCTTTGACTTTAGGGCATGGATCCATGTCCTGTCCTCATGAAATGGATAGAATTTTTCAGGGGATCATGGATCCAAGAATGTAGACAAACAGAACCATAGTGCAAGTCATCAAGGAAGAGGCAACAGGGCTATGGCTCTTGAGCCTCTGTATATACTGAGCTCACCATGGATCATCACAATACAGAGTCATGGGCTCAGCTTCAACATTGCTTTTTGTTTGCACATGGAGTCCACAAAAGCCGAGGCAGGTCCTGGACCTGAGAAACTTATGTTTGGATGAAAGAGGCAGTTAGCTAAGCAATAGGACTTACACCAAATCACATTGAGAGGAACTCACTGCCTGCTACTCATGGTATAAAATAGTTCCTGTATGGGCTTCGGTATTTCTCTGCATTTTTGTTCTGTATCTTTATTGGAATGGCTGTAGCACATTATGGCACAGCTTAATGCATATGGATGGTGCCATCAACCATCCAGAAGGGCATTTTATTCTAACAATGTGGAAAGAGCCTTGTTGGCATAAAGTGTGTTCTCCTTTTGATCCATCCTCTATTTTCATGATAAATGCAGCATCACATTCCTGCACCTTCATGGGTGACAAAGACCTTTCAGGACCCCAGGGTCAGCAATGGACGTTGCAGGAGGGAGGGGGCACGGCACAGGAGGACCCAGATGCCCTGTTGTTCAGAATCCCCGTTCAGTCTTGCTGTTCCTTCCACTGTGTTTTCTTCAGCCAAACGTGCTCTTTTGTAAATGCCAAAGGGGGGAAGAGAAAGGCAGAGGACAAAATAGTGTAATGTCACTGTCCACAGAATTGACCTGCTTACTCCTTATGCAGCTAACACCTGCCAACACACCTTATTTCAGATACAGTCTTAATAAAAACAGCAATTGAGCACACTAAATTTGTGCACGTGTATTTGAAAGGGAGAAATAAGGTAAAAAATAAAGAATGATTAGAATCTTTATTTCAAAACCCGGTGCAAATGAAATGAAAAGTAATTTTCATTTGATGAACTCTTCCCATGTGATTATTGTTATGGAGTTTGAGACCCCTGGAGCAAAGACCACTGGCTCAATCCAATTTTAATTAAAAGATGCATCATTTGCTGCTAGCAAGGTAACAGCCTTAAAGCCAAGTCTCAGGCATGTCAAGCCGAAGGGGTCCTTTAAAGGTAAGGACTGAAAGAAGAGCTTCATGACCTGTGCAAGGCAGCAGAGAGCTGACCTGTTCTGCAAAGTCAAGGGGTTAAAGTGACACAAAACAGTCCTTGGGTATCTATGTCAGCAAGTTACAGAAGCTAGAGCAAACAGCGCTTAGTCACACGTATCCGGATCATCGCAAAGCAGGTGGTTATGTCTGCACATTCATGGGTGGGGGTCACCAAGTCCGGGTTGCCTGCTGGGAATTCATCTTCCAGGAATTTGAGTATAGGACAAACAGTCATTAAGAACCAAGATGGAAGCTGGGCGGTGGTGGCGCACACCTTTAATCCCAGCACTCGGGAGGCAGAGGTAGGTGGATCTCTGTGAGTTCGAGGCCAGCCTGGGCTACAGAGCGAGATCCAGGAAAGGCACAAAATTACACAGAGAAACCCTGTCTCGAAAAACGGGGGAAAAAAAAGAGCCAAGATGGAGACCCAGCATAAAATTGAGTTTCTATAGTCATCACAATGATTAATGATGGGAAATCTCTAGTACAGTGTTCCTTGGCTGGTCAGAGTTTGTGAGTGCTTGAAAGAGCAACTACTTAAAATGCTGCTGAGTATGCCTGCATCAGAGAGTTGCCCGCACTCATGCTGAAGGATCTCACAGAACTGACTTTGTGCTTCCTTTTGGATATTTCTCTTTGCTTGTTGCACTGTTGTTTTGTGTGTGTGCATGTCTGTGTGTGAGAAAGTGCACATATGCATGTGGGCATGTATGCACTTGTGTGTGTGTGTGTGTGTGTGTGTGTGTGTGTGTGTGTGTGTGTAGGTCAGAGGGCAACTTCAGAAAACATTCCTCAGATGCCATCTACCTTTGTAATTGATACAGGGTCTGGACTGGAAACCATAAAGCAGGCTGACCAGAAAATCCAAGAGATCCACATGTTTCCACCTTCATGGATATGGGATTAGAACAGTGCCCAGTTTTTAAATGTGGCTTCTGTGAACTGCACTGGGGTCCTTGTGCTTGCAAGACACACACTTATCAGCTGAGTTATCCTCCCAGGCCTCTTTGCTTGTCTTTATTATCATTCTAGGGAGATAAGTTTATATACTTTAAAGAAAAACACAATGTAATACACTTTGAATATATAACCATGGAGTAAGCACAGCCTTGAGTAAATCAAACCCACTGCCAATATGATGAGCCCCGACTCAGTACTGTGAACCTTCCTCAGCATCCCTTTTCCAGAATTCCTACCCTAGCTTTTCTTCCCCAAGGTTCCTTCCTCAGTCTCTCTTCACCAGCATGCCGTTCTCAGCAATGATGCCAAGGCTGCATCGTGATAATGGGCTAAAGTCCACTGTGGGGTTTTGAGGGGAAGCTAGCCTCTACAGCTCAGCATGGGAGCCTAAAGTTCCATCAACACTGAAGAGGAAGGAGAAGAATAATCAAGATGTTTCCAAGGAGACAGAACGCAGTCATAAAAGGTCACAGGGGAGCCGATGTAGTGGAGAGGCTCTCCCCAGGCTTGTCAGTTGGCATAATGAAGCTCAACCTAGTAATTTAGGTTTGAGCACTGAAACCTTATAGACAAGGTAAGTGGTAATCTATTAGTGCTAGGAACAGCCTTCCAATCATGTACCTGTGAATCAATCCACTCCTAATGGAGGAAAAGCAATGCTTTTCTATGGCAAAATTTAGTTCAGTGACTATTAATTCGAGGAACAGCCATATGTGAAAGCTTGCAGGGAACACTGTGAGAAGGCTCAGCCTGGTGCACAAGCCTAGAATCCCTGCTCTCAGGAGGTAGGGCAGGAGGGCTAGGAGTTGAAGGTCATCCTTGGCTACAATACAGTGAGTTTATAACCAGCCTGAGCTACCCGAGACCCCGTTTCAGAAAATGAGACAGGGGCCAGGTGTAGCTTATCTGGTGGGCTGATGGCGTTTCATGGATGAGGCCCTGGGCTCTATGCCCAGCATTATGTAGACTTAGCCTTGTACACAGCTGAAACTCAAGCTCTGGGGTGAAGGCAGGGAGGATTAAGAATTTCAGGTCATCTTGGCTGCATGGAGAGCTTGAGGCCAGTCTAGGCTGTGTGAGACCCTGTCTCAATAAAACCAATCAATCAACAAACAGAAACCAACCAAACCAACCAAGACTGTAAGAGAAGTAGCAGGATCTACCATATTCTGATCCTCAGGAATGTGCAATTTAGCTTAGAAGTGATGGTGAGAACTTTTGTGATTATTCGTTTGTTTGCAGAAAAAAAAAAAAAACAATTTAGGATGATGAAAAGTCGGTTCAGTCTTCCTATTTCCCCTCCAGAGAGAATGCTGTTTGTAAGCTCTGGGCTGTTTATAGTGCAACAAGAGGCAGACAGGAGAAGGAAGGCATCACCTCCATATCCATCACCTCCCAAGTGAGATGGGAGGGACCTGGGGCCAGGAAAGGAGCGGGACAGCAGGTGTGGGCCTTGAGTAGAGAGGCCTTCAGGAGACACAATTGAAGAAAGCGCTGCCTGGAAGGGCACCTAGTGGATCTGGAGCTCTGGGAGTGACTTCTCTGGCCTCCTCCATAGATGAGAAGGAGAATAGGTAGCTCTCAAGAACACCCAAGTGTGAGTTTAGTTTTACTCAGGGGAGGGGGGGCTGCTAAGCTGGCCTCACGGTGAGGCACAGAGATGTGCACAGCAAGCCTTCTTCACATCCTTGAGTGCAGCTTTTACAGTGGTGTGTGTGTGTGTGTGTGTGTGTGTGTGTGTGTTTAGGTCAGAGGACAACTTATAGGGTCAATTTGCTCCTTCTGGGGTGGCAAGGAGGGTCATCAGGCTTGACACTAAGTGCCTTTACCTGCTCAACTATATCGCCAGTCCCATTTACCACATCCATAAGCACAGGTTCCGTGGAGGTCAGGGCACAGTGTCTCTAGACTCAGGGATATGGATATGACCTCTGACCATGTGACCAGTGGACGTTCATTCCTCAGAGGAACCCAGAAAACCTTCTTCTTAAGAAAGGAATCCCAGGAGACCTCTCTGTGAATCTTCCTGCTAGAAAAGGTGTGTTCTCTGGTGATAGGAGCAGTGGGGACCCTGCTACCCCTGGTTTAGAGCTGGCTTCTGAGTTTCAACAGAAGCTTAGCTTAGAGCTGGAAATTGCTGCAGTCACAGCTCCGCTGCTGAGGCCGACAGCCGGCACTCCTTCAGAGTATGCCCAGTGTACATGGATCAGTTTCACCTCCCATCCCCTTCCCTTGGCTCCTTTCCCCCTCTCTACAGTCACAGCTAGCTTGCTGACACTGACAGCCAGCACTCCTTCTAAATTAATCTGAAAGACTTCCTGATCTGCCTTGCAAATATCTCTCGCTTAATTAGGATTAAGCCGTCACAGTGCAGGACCATCTGCGGGATCCTGAGGGACCCTGCAACACTTAGCCCACTCTCGAACTTCAGGACTCTTTTTCCCATGACCTCTGACACAACAGTCCTCTGTAATTGGCCTGTTGATGAATGAACAGTGTAGCCAGACGGAGAGGAAAAGATACTAGCTTCGTTTTGCAGAGTTCTGACTCTAAATTTGGAAACATCAGTGCGGCTCTGCAGCCAGCCCTGTCAGTTAGGGATGTACCTCGCACTAGTGTCCCTTCCCAGGAAGTTTTACTCACCTCAGAATGCATCTACCTCTGTTCACCTGGCCCAGATGTCCCTCTTTGTCCTGGAGCATCTGGTGGCCTCACTGATGACAGTGAGTGGCTATAGGTGTCTTAAAAAGAAAAGTGCTAGAAACAGCTTGGTGTCATGAGGATCTTACTTAGTGTTGTGAAGACCTTACCTGGTGCAGGATTCCTTCTGGAACCATCGGCCCAGAGTGCAATACATGTGTGTTTTTCTCAAGGTCTTTGACTCTGATATTTTGTAGTTTGGGGAAAAAACAAAAAACAAAAAAAAAAACCCTCAACAGGAAAAAGCTTACAAGAGGTAAATGCACTTACGTTTCTTTCCTTTGGAAATAGCTTAGCACTTTTAGAAGAATTGCATCTTTTGACATCTGACTTGAAAGGACTTTGTTTAAAGAAGTGAAATTAGAGCCCACACCGCACTTTCGATGGTAAAAGCTGACATTCAATAGAGAAGTAGCTGCAGCTGCAGGCCACTTCCCGCAGAATGGGAACATCAGAAGGTCACGTCTGCAGCTCCCTGCTCTACCGGGAACACAAAGCAGAGATTCTTTTGAGCCTGGTTTTCGCACTGGGCAAAAAGACGACAGGGAAAATGAATTAATGGTGTCACGGAAGAAGCAGCGGAGAGGAGGACGACGACGATGACGCCGGCACAAGCCGTGGAAGAGAACACAGTCAGGAGATGGAGTAGGGCTCACCGCACTGAAGCAAACGAGTCTGGAGAACAGTGTGTTAAAACAGAGAGAGAAGGACAGGTGTGGGAACACAGCACTGAAAACATACACATGTATTAGCTTCCTAACAAGGAGAACGGAGCTGGGCACCACAGGAGACGTTCAGGTTAGAGGTCAAGGGACTCTTCATGGTAGAAGACCACAGCGATGGATTGAAAGGACTCGTGCTCTGAAGAACAGCCAGATTTGCATCAGTTTTCCCTCCACTCTCCTAGTTAATCTATGAATTCCAGATGCAGTTTCGCTATTCAAGGGCTCCTGGGTCCGGCGTCTCTTTCCCAGAGGAGAGCCATTTAAAATCTCCAGCTTCTTGATGACTATACAACAATGAGAGTGGGAGCAACAGCTGACACACCCCCACAGGCGCGCGGTCACAGGGTTCACCACGGCTATCCGGTTAGCCCTGGTCAGCATTTGTCCGTGCTGACCCCATGACACCTGCGCTCGCTTGGACAGCGCATGCAGACTCAGGGTCCAAATCCCATCTCTCCCGCTCCATCTGTGTCCAGTGCTGCCTGACCTAGAATGCCAGCTGCAGGCTATAGAAGCCAGTGCGCATCTCCTGTGTTTCCCCATCCATTCCTTTATTTCTGACCACCCACGTGGACCCGTCTATACCCTGTAGAGGCTCTTTCTCTGACTGCTCTGGGCCCTTACCTTTGAGATTGAAAGTGAATTCATTTTCTCTTTCTGACTCCTCTTGTAAGATTAATGATGTCCCCTGGGATGAGGTCTTCATGAACTGCATCCTCACTCGAGGCCCAATCTCTTTAGGGCCAACACGTCACATCCATATACTTACCCCAGTGTCAAGAAAGATCATAGTTTCTTCACAAAATGCCTAATTGGCTTCTGCCTGGGAGTACAGAGTGTAGATATTTAGATGAACTGATGAGCCTTCAAAGAGATGTGGCTTTAATAATTTTATACTCAGTTGCATAACTGATCATCAGTTTCACTAGCTAAATATATATATACATATATATACAGTTGCAATCTAATGCTCATTTCAGAATATACACATAATTATTTATCTGTGCACATTGCTGCGTAGTTACCATTAAACTTTCTCAAATGAAGCAATTTCTGAGAAAATTTAATTCTGGCAAAAATCCTCTCTATGCCTGTGTCCTGAGAAGATTGTGAGATTGCTGTAAAAATTCAGGATGCATCTGCAGAACCCTGAAGTTAAAGATTTTTTTGTAGTGCTTGACCGATGCCACCCTTCTGACAAAAATCCCTGATTACTCTCTTTCAATGTAATGAAATTTCTGTAATGCAGTTGAGGATCTGTCCAAACAAAACCTGGTCTAACCATTCAGCTAATCCATGATTTATTTGCTTCAGTGTTTGTTCTGCCAACCCTGATGACCTGCATGTAGACTCCACACAGGGCCAGAGGTTGCGAGGACGAAGCAGTTAACCTTCTCCCTTCAACAGTATAGAATAATGGGGGAAGTTACACTTTTTTTATTTCAAAATTCCTTACTAGTATTTTCATTGCTAAGCAGAGAGGTGCTGGTTGACAATTAAAAATAGAACACCTCCACTATGGAGACTCCTCCCATGCTTAAGACAATGCTCCTGATCAGAGTGGACTAATTTGGTCAGAGGGCTCTTGACTTATGTAGGTATTAAGAACTCTCTTTTATTTCTGAGTCAAGAAGGGGAAAAACAATGAAATTGCAGCAACACTTTCTGTAATGAAATGGATTCATGGTCTAGGTGTCCAATTCCTGGCAGTCATTATTCATATTTTCACAATTTACACTTTTGAGTTATTTGTTCATTTATTTAGTTAGGATTTTAAATGTACATGAGTGTTTTTTACATGTGTATATGTGCACCATATATGTGCCTAGTGCTCTCAGAAGCCAGAAGAGAGTGTCAGGGATGTCCTTGTGACCTGGACACTGAGTAACATCAGATGCTTCCCGCATGAGGGGTTCAAAAAGACAGAGGTTCTGCCCTTGGGCCAGATGACCCAGAAGAGGTTCAAGTGTTAGATTCTCCCTTAGGAAGAAAGTGTCAATGTGGAAAACACAAGGTGAGGGTAGAAGACAGGCCACTCTCCCAGGATTGGCCACAGCCTTCATTAGCTTAAGTCATTGTTGAGTTTGAAGCCTCAAATGGGACATCTCTGTTCATCTACACCCTCTTACAAAGTCCAAGCAATATTGTGGAAGAGAAGGCTGAAAGAATATAGGGGCCAGAGGGTGGAGGCTAGCACTATACAATGCTGTCTTCTGGACATAACATTCCAGTCTTGAATTCACAGCAGCTGTGGTGACATGCACAAGACCAGGATAGTCATTTATTATAGCAAAAATAGAAGGATTCATGAGTTTCTACCCATAGCAGGAGCTATTTGTAATTGATAACTTCTGGGGCAGGGGAATTAATCTTTAAGGATGTGATCTTTTCAGGATGTGGCCCTTGTCAGATTGCTGAAGCATTAGTTGGACTCTTGTAGCACGTGAAAGTGAGAGGGTCATGTGTTGTAGGGCTCTGAGAAGATTGGGAGGGAGAAGTTGGGTGGTCAATATATCAAGACACATTGTAAACATTTACAAATTTGTCAAAGAATAAATACAAATGCTAAAAATAAGATATTCGCCCTTAATTTGCTTTTGTCAGAAAATTTTATCACAGTAACAGAAAGGAAACTAAGACACCCACTAACCACTTCTCATAATACTCTGGAGCTTCTCTCACTTGCATTTACAAAGCCTTCTTCCACATTCCTCACACAAACCAGTTCTACAGGCCTAATAACCACACAGTCAGGTACAGTGACAGATGCAACCACACTCCTGGTACCAGTTATTCATGTTACTTTTGTATCTCGCCAATCAGAATACCTAACAGAAACAACTGAAGGCAGGGAAGGTTTGTTTTGCCTCATGATTACAGAAAGTCTCAGTGTATCACAGTGAGGAAGGCAGAAGCACATGGACCATTACCCCTTAACATTGCAGTGGACCAGGAAGGACAGAAGGCACCTGAATCATAGGCCAGGCTCTAGTCTTCAAAGTCTTCCTCCTACTTCCTCAAGCTGTGTCCCACTTCCTAAAGGTTGCACAGCCTTCCCGAACAGCACCAGGCAGAGAACAAGAGTTGATGATATAAGCCTGTGGAGGACAGTTCAGATCCAAACCAGAGCAGAGGGCAAGTAGCGGATCAGCTTACAGGTGACTCTGTAGCTGGAACTGTCCACTAGACCACTCTCTTAAACCACAGAGCCAAAGAAAGACTGGGATGCTCCACAGGTTAGTTTCCGCTCTGTTTTTTGTTTCCAGCCTCTAAATTTGCCCCGAACAACTAAAGAGTTTGTAAATAAAATTCTCCAAGTGTCTTCTCCCCACAGGGCACCCTGTTGACCTACTGCAGAGGTGTCCTCTACCTCCTGCAGAGACACACAGTGCTGTTCCAGAAGATGAGTAGTACCACCTCCTGTGAAACTATGTAAATGGCTCGAACAAAAAGAGGGTTGTCATTTGATCAGTAGATGTGATTCAGATAATTTGAATAGGACTCAATCAACTTCATTAGCTGTTAACTGCAAGGTTCTGTATTAACAAAAATTTGATTGACAAATATCTTATACATTTTATGATTCCTTGGGATATTCAGAGAAATAATGCTATAGCTTAAAAGATTTTAATGAGAATATTATTATCTTCATAATATACATTAAATGCTTATATACATGCTAAGTTAAGGAGATAATGTACTATAGAACGACCAAGTTGATAATGAAAGCACCTTAGTTTAGTAATACATGCCAACACATACCCTCCACCCTCCCTGTATCAGGACTGGCACCTGATAAATGGCTGCAATCCTGAAACAATTGTGTCAACTTCCTGTCTGATGTTTTGTTGACACTTAATTTTTTTGGCTTTATTTTGCTTTAAAGATCATTTGGCTAGCAACCATCATGATACATTCCCTTCCAAAGCTGGTTTTCAATGTCCCTAACATAAGCTTTATTCCAGTATGCAATTAAAGCGCTTTTAAATTCGATTTCCATCTTTTTCCTGCTGCGTTCATTAGTATTTAATACGTCCTGACCTCCACTTGCTCTTCCCATGTTTCCTGTGCTTTAACCTTTGGTATGTTTTAAGAATCAGAAATTTACCTCTTGGTTTTTTAATATTGGTTTTAGTTCTGCCTGACTGATCCTTAGAGGAGAAAATTGTGTTTATAACTGTCTTTCTCACTTAAGCACTTTCTAAACACTTTAAAAAAAAAAAGTTAAGTTGTTTGAAATTAAATCTATTGTATGGAAACCACTGGACTCAAGAGTCATTGAACAGCCCTTTCCTTCCTCTGCCTGCTGGGAGCTGCATACTCCTTGATGGATTAGGTCATTGACAGCTGCTGGATTGGTATGTGGGTAAGAATTCGAGGATCCACGCAAATACCCAAGTCAATTTAGAAATCACAGAGAATTGAACCTCTTCTAAGGAAATTATGGACCTTTGGAGAGGAGCCCACAGAGGGACAGAGACACCTACAGAAAAGAAAGTCTTAGGCTAAGCTCTTAGGAATGACTTAGCATCTCCGGCCAATGAGGGCCCGGAGTTTCTGGTGGAGGAGCTAGTGACTGACAGCCAACAGGGTAGAAACTGAGTCTGGCTGCATAACAAGTAAAGGCCTCAGGTGCGGAGGTGGGTGTGGCTAAGGTCAGCTGCCCAGGCCTGGAGGATGGGTGTGGTGTTTGTGGATCATGTCCCACTTAAAGGAACACATTTACTTTGGTTTATGCAAATCTGATTGGCCAGTAGATTGAAGAAAGACCATTAAGATGGTGATGCATGCTGCAGGGTGAAGTATGTAGCTGAGGGATAGAGTCCAGAGCCAGCTCTGTCCAGCCGCAGACAGGCAGGGAAGAGTAGGTGAATCACAAGTTGTGGTGCGCCCCCAGGCTTTAGTTTGCATTCTTAGAAGCACAGTAACGGATTGGAAAGAGATTGGAATACCAACGCTGGAGGAGGCAGTGGAGGGTGAATGTGAACTCACCTGTAGAAATATGTCAGACGTCCAGGAGGAGGGCTAGCCTGTGGAGATGTGGCTGGCTCAGGGCATAATGAAAGGGTAAGTTGAAGGCCAAACATGAGTGGCCTCTCAGAAGAACAGTGGGTAGTCCTCGAAGAGATGGAGCCTGCAGGTGCCAAAAGGAATGCCAGTTGGTTAAAATGTAGCTTAAGGTTCATGCTGAATGGGCTTTCAGAGGAGGCTGAGTGTCCAGGGGATTCTCACAATGAAAACCGAGGGCCCAAGATAGACCTGCCAATCTCTAGGGATGTCTATGTGAGAATGGGAGCCAGTAAACTATTAAAAAATAAACAACTGGGGTGGAGGTAAAGAGAGAGAGAGAGACAGAGACAGAAATGACAGAGAGAATAGGCAGAGGGGGTAAACCACAGAAAGTGGAACATGATGTGTGGGCACAGCTGCCAGGAGGTCATTGGGCTAAGGTTGGAAGGCAGTGCTGGCCATCCTCTGTGGGGACAGGGTGAGGCAAGTCCACCAGGACTGGACCAATGGGCCCAGCGTTTATCTAATCATCAGTGTTTTGAACTTGAATATAATTTTTCTAATATTCCTGTTACTTGCAGTGATAAGAAAATTTGCTTATCTAATTGGTAGTTGTCTCCTGAATTGGAAAAATTAGTTCTTCATATTTCATGAGTTATTGGTAACTGAAGAGTAATTTTTATCAGTACAGAGGATGTGAAGCACCCAGGGACATAACCCTACTGATGAACATTCAATACCAATCACTCCGTTTACACTGGATTAAAAAAAATGTCACCAACAGATACGACCATGTTGGCTTTCCTTTCTGTTTCATGAACTAGAATTTGGTACTGGAAATGCAATGATCATTATTCAATGAGGAAGTAAGTTGTGTCAGAATCTAGAATGATGGAATCATCTTGCAGTGCCCAGGACTACACAGAAATGCATTACATGCCATATTCTGAGGGAATTCCAAACTGCTTTTCTCTATGGCCATAGTTTCCATGCCTGGGTAGTCTCGAGATTTCTATCTCCAATAGTCTATGGCTCTGATGGTTTAGAGAAATCTTGGCTTTGATGTTTTCATTTGTATAATACAATACTTCTGTGTCATGGACTACAAAGACTTTTCTGTAGGAAGATGTCAGTAAGAATGGGTCTACATTCCATCCGGTAGAGAAAACATACAACCATGCTTCTTCGGCTATTCTTAGAAAGATAATAGAATTGTCATGAGGAATTCAGATTCTTCATAAGCATCACCAAAGCTGTCATTTGCTGTCTGAAAAACATGGCAGATGATATAGGAGATGGTGCTGTTGTTGGCTTTCTTACCTAACTTTGCTTGTATTAATTTACCTTTCAAGTTTGTTTAAGCCACCATTGACTCCAATGGCCCTTTGCTATGGACCCATGCTGCTCAGAACTGCTGAAATATAAATGTGACTGAGAAGCAAGAAATCAGTTAAACCTAAACAAAAGGACACAGCTGAGTGTACACTACCCCTTCTTGTCCTCGTTCTAACCACTGTCCTCCTCATATGGTCATTTTGGTGATTAAAACACCTCATGTAATTATATGCTACTTGTAAATATTTGCCTGCGCATTGTGCTACTTTAACAGTGAAACAATCAGTGCTCTGTGGTCTGTTACTCAAGAAAACACTTAGGACAATGAGTGGGTCTGGCTTCGAGCAGATGAAAGTGATCAAGGCCAAGCCGTTTGGCAAGGATAAACTGTTGCACAGTGGTGAATTGCCTCATTTAATTATTGAATGCCAAAAACAAAGCATTGATGAGCACAGTTGTCCATGGCAGTACACTGAACACAATATTAGACAAATTGAGTGTGGCTACCTTAGAGACGTGTCCGACAGGCTGGGACATGGATGCAGTGCCCCGAGCCATGTTGCTGGGTAGAAAATGTGGAGGGTATTGAATTATGTTTTTTATGAAACACATAATATAGGGAGGCATCATTTCTTAGAACCAAAATAGCATTTAGGATGACACACTGATTTTCTTCTCTCCAATTTCTGCTTGACTGGCTCTTCTAATTATTGTAATTCACCACTCTGTCAGCTGATGAGCTTGATCTCAGAGACTAGAGCCTACATTTCCTCTAGTTATTGAGAATTGTTTTGGAAATAAAGTGGAGACAATGTTTCTCATTTGTATTGTACCCTTATTGTAAAGTCAAATGAGTACTTTTTTATTCAATAAAGAAGTGTTTTAATGTGTGAATATTTCAACCAATACTTGAGGGCATGTACTGTGTGTGTGTGTGTGTGTGTGTGTGTGTGTGTGTGTGTGTGTGTGTTGAGGATGTTCATATTCATGTGAAGGGTGTTCATGTGTGTTTATGTTTATGTATGTGTGTTCATGCTTATGTATGTGTGAGTGTTCATGTTCACATGGGGAGGGGTGTTCATGTTTATGTGGGGCAAGTCCATAATCATGGGTAAGAATGTTCATGTTCACATGTGTGAGGTGGTGTTTATATCCATGCGGAGCTGTTCATGTTTGTGTTTGTGTAGGCTGTATGTGTTTATGTGGGTAGGTATGTTTGTTTATGAGCATGTATGTGGAAATGAGGGGTCTGTCTTGAATGCTGTTCCTCAGGTGTTATCTGCCTTGTTTTCTGAGGCAGGGGCTCTCACTGGCCTGGAGCTTGCTTTTTTAAGCTAAGCTGGCTGGTCAGTGTACCCGAGATCAGTGTGCCTCTTCCTCTGTGTTACTGGGATTATAAATGTGAGCCACTACTGCTGGATACTTCTATATTTGTTCTGGGTATTAGACTCTGGTCATCATGCTTGCAAGGTATCTTACTTTGCTTTCTATTGCTGTGATGCAACACTGACCACAAGTAACTTGGAGAGGAAACAGTTTATTTCAGCTTACAGAATACAGTCCCTCATCAATGGAAACTAAGTGCTGGAATCTGGAAGCAAACACTGAAGTAGAGGTCATGGAGGAATGCTGCTTACTGTCTCACCCCACTCAAGGCATGCTCACCCTGCTTTCTTATATAAGCACCACTTACTAAGGGATAGCGCCACCCACATTGGATTGGGATCTCCCACATCAGGCATTAATCAAGGAAGTACCTCTCTGTTGTGGGATAATCTTCTTGTACACTGTGAGATGTGTCTCTGACAAGGCACCTTCTGATTGGTTGAACAAAAAGCTCAATGGCCAATAGCTAGGCATGGGAGAATAGCAGGACTTCCAAAGAGAGAGAGAAACTAGGGAGAAGAACCAGAAAGGTGGAGATTTGTCAGTGAGACTTGGAGGAAATTGGATGTACTGCATGGAGGAAAGGTAACAAGTCACGTGGCAGAAGGTAGATTAATATAAGAGGGTTGATTTAAGTTACAAGGGCTAGTTGGGAACAAGCCTAAGCTAAGGCCAAGCTTTTACACTTAATAATAAGTCTCTGTGTGCCATTATTTGGGAGCTGGAGTGCTGTGGGATGGTCTGTATGTCAAATTACTCTGATTGGTCAATAAATAAAACACTGATTGGCCAGTGGCTATGCAGGAAGTATAGGTGGGACTAACAGAGAGGAGAAGAGAAAGAACAGGAAGGCGGAAGGAGTCACTGTCAGCTGCTGCCATGACAAGAAGCATGTGAAGATGCCGGTAAGCCACGAGCCATGTGGCAAGGTATAGATTTATGGAAATGGATTAATTTAAGCTATAAGAACAGTTATTAAGAAGCCTGCCACGGCCATACAGTCTGTAAGCAATATAAGTCTCTGTGTTTTTACTTGGTCGGGTCTGAGCTGCTGCAAATCTTAGAGAGATTTGTCCTGACTGTGGGCCAGGCAGGACCAGGAAAACTCTAGCTACACTGGAGGTCCAAAGAAAGTTCAACTACACCCCACAGATTTGCCTATGGGCCAATCACACACCACACACACACACACACACACACACACACACACACACACACACACACACACACCTAAGCAAGGCACAAAGTATTTTATTATCCCTTCAGTCTGAAAATCTTCACTTTTATGGATCTATTATTTATTAAAGTTCCCTGTCCCCAGGAGTCACACTGTGGAATGTGATGTATAGTTATGATACTAAGTATTCAAGACTAAAGCACCTTTGTGAGGTATGTCCACCCCTAGCCTGCTGCAGAACTCCTCCAGGGAATTGATTTCAATTTCCACAGACTGACTGTCTGTGTTCACTCAAACCACATAGTTTCTTCCTTCTTCTTCTTCTTCTTCTTTTTCTTCTTCTTCTTCTTCTTCTTCTTCTTCTTCTTCTTCTTCTTCTTCTTCTTCTTCTTCTTCTTCTTCTTCTTAAATTTCTTTACTGGTTAAAGTTTGTTGTAGGCTTCAAAACTGAAGTTGCTCCCATCTTTTAGGGAATAAGCTGTCTAGACCTGTATGAAGGGCCACAGTGATGGATGAGTCATACACGTGTTGGCCTGGAGGTTCCCATGGTGTCTGCTAAGAATGGACCCCAAGCAGCCTGCATAGAGCTTGGTTTAGGAATGCCACCCTATGTCTAATGGAGGGAGAGTTTCCAGGCCACATCAAAGGGTGACTCGGGATGATGAGGGACACAGTTCAGCCCATCCAGCAGACATGGGATGTGAGGTGACCAGGTGTTCCTCCCAATACCAAAGAGGAACAGAAGCAAAGCAAGGTTCCTGGAATATCCAGGCCCTGGCACTCTGGGCCAGTTTGCGGGGACAATTTGGGGACCTACAAACTGGATAGGAACAATGACCTCTTTGTTTTCACCAGTCTCAAGCTGAAACATAGCATTTCTTCCTACTGTGAACACAGGAAACAAAACCAGTATTATAAACAGCATCCCCAGTTCTAATACTCACAGAAGTCACAGGCTCGTTTCAGTCACACGACAGCCGAGAGAGAAGCTTTCAAATATGATTTGTTCTCACTGGTTCAGAGACTCATCATGAGATTAGCATCATGTAATTTGCTAATAATGAGGCTCACTTATTACCCCTAAACCAGCTTCTTAAGCTGTGGGGGGCAGCCCTTTATGGGGTATGGTGATATTCTAATTGTACTGAAATGTGATTTTATTTGTATGTTAATAAATAAAGTTGCCTGGGGGGTCAGAGCTAATAGCAAGCCATAGCAGAAACTGGGCAGTGGTGGTGCATGCCTTTAATCCCAGCCCTTGGGAGGCAGAGCTAGGCGGATCTCTGTGTGTTCAAGGATACAGCCAGCATGGAGACACACACCTTTAATCTCAATACCAGAGAAGACCTGGAGGTCTGTACAGACAGGCTAATACATGACCATCTGCATAGTTATCCTTTGAGTCACTGTGACCACAGCACCTGATAGAAACCACAATGACCAGCATGGTACAATAACCCTAAAGGTGCACTCATATCTTGGTGATATCCAACAACTCTCTATTAATACCCACTCAAGAGAGGGAAATCAAGCCTGGTATTGGAAAACTTGCCAACTACCCAGGCTAGTGAAGTCATAGATCTTGAAGGAGAGCCTATAACTACCACTGTACTAAATCAACACAATTTCTAACTACATTCTAAATATTTGTTTTTAGACCCCCACATAACTGTAGTCCATACTCCTCATAAAGGAAATTTCTTTTCGCAACAGAGGGAGACCATAACTGAAAGCCACAATGAACCAAAACACAGAGTTGTGGAAAACGGTCTCCAGTGGGTATATCTACAAAAGAACTCCCACATGTAAGTCTCAGGGAACATTGTGGAAGAGGGAGCAGAAAAATTGTAAAGGCCAGAGGATCAAGGAGTTTGCTATGAGACTGTCTCTTAGTAATGCCAGAAGCTACACCCATACAGTCACACCAACATGACTGCCTAGACGAGAGCTGAACAAGGACATCAACAATAGACATGCCAAGGTGGATATGGGAATGACCATGAGGCCTCCAACCTACAGAAAGAATTTCAAGGCAATTGAGGAATGCTGGAAACAAGAGAAATAGTTTTCCCAGGGAAGAAGACATCAATTGGTTATCTGTTACCAAATGGTCAGTCCTAAAGAACATACATACAAGTAACACTGCACAGTTTGAGCAGGTTATATTTAGGAATATATATGTACACACACATACACACATATTCACATATGCATATTAATAGAATTGGTGGGAAAAGAGTCCATGATTTTAAAAGAGAATAAGAAGAGTTATATTGGAAGACTTGGAGGGAGGAAAGGGAAGGAGGGATTTTTGTAATTATTATAATTTTTGTTATAAATTTTTATAAATTTGTTTTAGAAAGTATTTGTTATAAATAAATCTCAAAAAATAAAAGAAACAATTAAAAGCTAGCTGCGGTCAGTGTTGGTCTTTCTCAGCTTTCTGACTGCAGACACAAGCTGACCGCTGCATCAGAATCCTGCCTTCAAGCTTCAGTGCTTGGTCAATGATTCCCAGGAACCACGGGCCCAAATAAACCGTCCCTTCTTTAATTCCCTGTTGTTGGATTTTTTTTTTATAGCAGTGAGACAAATAACTAATTAATGATGAGTATTTCAAATCCACATCACATTGTTATCATAATATTCTTCTTTTCTAAATTTTCTTTGAGTGTTCATTAGTTAACTTTGTTCTTTGACAACTAAATTCTTGTATGTAATGCATTATGGCTATGATCTCTCCGTACTCTCTTTTATCCCCCTCCAGTTCCTATTAACCCCCTCTTCTCCCTACCTGTCACTTTTCCAGACATGGCATTTGGGTGTTTTTTTGTGAACCATTTGGTTTAACCAGGGTTGTCTGTGTGACCACTCAATTGGAACTAGCCAGTGGAACCTGGTAGGTTCACCACTGAAGACAATACACAGCAATTATTCTTAGTTGTGGCAATGGTGACTGATGAAATTAATTTTAAGTGCCTTTCTGATACTGTGTAATTTGCATTGATATCAAGTAATTACTGCTAAAATAATATTCCTAGAAAAAATGGAAATATTTTGCAAAACGGTGTCACAAATATCACTTTTGCCAATTGGTGAAGACTAATGTTTTTTCATAAGATAATCATTTATCATAAATATTGCAGTGAAATTAATATTTACAGTGAGAGCACTATAAAAGAGAAAAGAAAAAATTCCTGACAGGAGAAAAACAGGGATGATGGAAAAGGACAGTACTCCCTCAAGATGACAACTTCCAAGTCAAGCACCAGCGAGGGAGGTGCTGTAGCCCGAGAGGCCTTGGGCTGTGCTGGCCTTGTCCTCAGGCTCCTTTGCCATCTTAGCCACTTAGGAAAAGTGGGATCCTGCAGGAGCGAGCCTCTTCATTAGCGCTGACAAGTGGACGCTCGTCTTTGGAGTGTTACAGAAGACTGGGTAACAGATTTTAAGGGCTTTGAGGGCACTGCAACAGGATTTTAAGTGCTAATTCAGGAGTTAGCAATGCAAGAAAGGAAGGACAGGGGAAAATGTGGAAAGAAACCTCAGAAATGGAAACAGTCGTGAATTTAGTGGGGGCATTTCCTAACACTGTAATGACACCACGGATTGAGCACGCTGGATGTTTAACCTCTGGAACACAAAAGGGGAGTTTGAGAGGCTTAACGACATCCTTCAAGTTTGCTCACCTTCATGGAGCCAAGGGTAGGACCTCAGCAAGCAGCACACTGGCCGGTAGACCTGGTCTTGGCTATGGAGAGGGGGTCATTGTAGACAGGATTTAAACACAGGAGGCTTACATAGTAGAGAATCTGCTCTTGATGTGATGTGAGGGACTAGAGGGAAGGAAGAGTGTTGGGAGGAGCCATCACGGAATCGGCACAGAAGCTGAGCTCAGGGGAAAAGCAAACTGTTCAAGTGTCTCCGAAGGTGCTAGAAGGTAGAGGCCTGAGCTGGTGATACTGAGTGTGGAGCTTGGGGCTAGTCAACACTAAGCAGCTCGTGGACAAGGAGGCCCTGTTCCAGGCCTGCACCCCACCCCCACCCCCACTGCAGACTCCAGGCTCAAGAGCATGGCATAGAAGGCCAGCACTGCTTATCCTGCGGACCACAGTTACTGGGGCAACCTGAATAGCAACAGAGATCCTGGGAGATTTTCTTAGATGTGAAAGAGGAGTTGGGGTGGGCGTGGGGTCCTTCCTTGGAGGTCTGACCATGGTGAAGCATCTTTTGGAAAGTTATGGAAGTGCACAAAGACCCTAAATAAATCCAACTCCATACATTTCTAACATCGGCTAGAGATGCATTAAAAAAAATCCTAAATCCCTCTATAGATCCTTGGAAGCTATCAGATGGAGATAAGAAATTCCTTAGCAACTGCAGCAGATACAAGAAATTGAAATGCTTCAAATTCTTAGAAGCGAGATGTGGTGTAGTTGGTTGTGGGTGGGTTGAGACTGGAGCCATGCTGACAAGAAATCATTAGTCTCCCTAGTGAAGAAAAGAAGGTTCTCCCAGGACTTGTCTGCTCCGGCAGTTTCCAAGTTTAGTCTGTTTGCAACAAATCCTCCTGTCTGTAGAGACCACACTCCTCACCTAGTGTGGGGCAGTGTGGACTGGGGTGGGCTGGGGTGGGCAGCGTGGGCTGGGGTGGGCTGGCCTGAGACCCTCCCATTCTCCAATTCCAGTTTCCTATTCCCTGCAGGGCCAGACAGGAACCTACTGCTGACTTGAAAGTCTGTGGAAAACCTAGGATGTGGGGCATGTTTTCTGACTCACAATATTGTGAGGGGGAAAGAGACCTGCCAGAGACAGAGGAAGAGGGAAAGCAGCCAGACTGTGCAGGGTATGAGGGAAAAGCCCTCCAGCTGTGTACTTCCCATAGGAAAAGGAATATGTTGCTGTCTTCTCCATGGTGCTGAAGGAGATGATGGTACTGCTTGTTCATTGCCATTCTACCATTGCTGGGCATGAAAACTGTAGCTAGAGTTTTCCTGTCTTGCCCACAGTCAGGACAAATCTTTGTCACCCACCAGTCCCACAGCTGCTCAGACCCAACCAAGTAAACACAGAGACTTATATTGGTTACAAACTTTATGGCCGTGGCAGGCTTCTTGCTAACTGTTCTTATAGCTTAAATTAATCCATTTCCATAAATCTATACTTTGCCATGTGACTCGTGGCTCACCGGCATCTTCACATGCTGCTTGTCCTGGTGGCAGCTGGCAGTGACTCCTTCTGCCTTCCTGTTCTTTTATTTCTCCTCCCTATTAGTCCTGCCTATGCTTCCTGCCTAGCCACGGCCAATCAGGTTTTATTTATTGACCAATCAGAGCAACTTGACATACAGACCATCCCACAGCACAGCCAAGTGCAGACCATCTCAGATACTTGCACTCAGGCTTGTGGTCCTAGTCATCCTCTATGCGGACCTGCTGGGTAAAGCCATGAGGAACCCAAGAACAGGCTCCCACAGGACATACAGAACATCCCACAGCAGAAACCTAAGCTTGAACAAACATATTGGCTTTCATCTTATCTGTGGCCTTTTGAAAGATATTACCATCTTATTGGAGCTAAAATTCCAATTTGATTTATATCATTGAACTATGAAACTTTAAATGTAGAAAGAATAGTCCAGAACATTAGAAGGAACTAAAACAGAAACCAGGGTCATCAGCATTTAATCTACCTGGGAAACATCACTAGACAAGCTGAACTGGAAAAGGATTGTGAATTATTATTGGAAGACACAATGCTAATGGTTTGTTGTATTGGGGATTAAAAGAAGGGAAGCCTATAGTGGTATCTAGGCATGATCAGCAAGCATAGGGTTTAATTCAAGTGGCCACTTTTTCTAACAATTCTAACATGGGAGTGGGTCAGAGTTGGGAAAGCAGGATAAAGTTTGAGAAAAGTCCAAGGTGAACTCCAGGCTGAACCTGTGGGCCTCACTATGGCTACTCATCCAAGCCATTGGCAGACCGGAGACCCCACTGCCTGACAAGCATTACATCAAGTTCTATGTTAGGAACAGCCACTGTCGGTCTTACCATGAAAACACTTAGATGGTCCTAGTGTACAGCCCATATTCACTGTGTTAAGACTCAAGGAATGAGTTTCATCATAGCATTTCACACATATTCTTACTTGCTCTCCTACACTACTGAGCCCGGCCTCTACCCCATCTCTTCAGCTTGCTGGTCCCCTTCTTCCTCCCAAAGAGCCCTATCTGCCTTTGAATTGTACTCCTTTATCCTCCTTTGTCCCCTTCCCCCTTAGACTTCTTCCTCTCTCTCATAACTACCTTTTTACTTTCATGTCTTACATATGTGTTAAGTATGTGTGCATGTGCGTATAATGTATTATATCCATTATATAGGTATATAAGTAGATGTTAATCATCCAGACTCAGGAAGTTAAGCATCATGTGTTTTCCTGGGTCTAAATGATTAATTTAATGTCTATTTTTATACTGCTGTCTGTATTTAATTTCTATCATGCAAACAGACACACTCAGAACCTTCTTTGATTTAATAATTGTTCAATTGATTATTCTTGAATTATAAATAGAGAATGATGGCAGTTATTAATAGTTATGACCTTGTTCCTCTGTTGGTTGTAGCTCTGATTTTTGCCTTGTGAATCTAGGTTCACTTGAATTTCCAGGATAACAGGACTGAATAGTATTGGCTTGTGAACCTTTCAGGTTGTTTTTCCCTTAATTGGAACATCTTTTGCTCAGCGTTTTGTAATGGGTTGTGCATTAATGTATACAAATGTACCATGAACATAGAAATATTCTCTATTAAAACATGAAATGTATGGAATACATAACATATCATATGTAATATTATAGATGATGCAGTTTGTGAAAATCTGTCTGTCTGTAGAACATCTGCAACCCTGCAATAGGTCCAGACCCCCTCACCACTCATCACTTCTCTGCCAACACCCAAGAAGGCACTAATCCGTGTTGTTCATTTTATTTTATCTGGAACACCATATAATCTTTGTAGTGATATTTAATGAATGTCCTCAAGTTCTCTTAGTTATTTTTATGCTCCTAAAATGCAGCATATGCCGCCTGTGTGTTTAGTGCTAAGTAATATTCCACAAAATGGGTATGAAGAAATCTTTAGAGCACCCCTTGTTTAGGCTGTACTGAGCTGTCAGTGACCGTCAGACAGCCTATGTGAGCCGCTGCCTTCACTTCTCGGGGATGAATGTAGAAAAGTCACATTTTAGAACAGGTGGTTAACATGTGCCGAACTGCACAAGAATTCCCGCTTCTTTGCCGTTTTCTTTGTGCAGCCCCACTCATTGAAAACTGGATGAGACTGCTCATTGACTCATGTCCTAACTCACATGTGATGCTGTCCATGTTCTATGACCATTGCTAGGGTTAACTGCTGCCACCATTGAGCAGACAGCTGTATTGTCACGTGTTCTAACTGAGGCCACCATCGGCCATTGCTGTGTGACATTATTCCTGAGGAGGCCTGAGCAAATGTCTACTCACCCTAGACAGAGAACCAATGACACCAGCAAAGTCCAACTGTGAACCAATGAGTTTTAGTTTGGGTTACTTACATGAGTACAGGAAAGCGGTTACTTACAGGAGTGGATATAATCCAAAGACAACTGGACCACCAAAAGCCTACCCCACACGGGTGAGGGCTCACAAGGCTGGGGACCCAGAGGTCACTGTACACCTTCACTGTACACCTTAACAGGTTGGAGATTCTTTTGTAGGCAACTCAGATATTTTGTCTCTTCTAGGTGAGCCAGCTTGTCTGAGCCTCTTCTAAGTAGATCACCTGGTCTGGAAGTGTCCCTTAGCAGCCCTCATTGCTTATATAAGCCTGGGAGGGGGGTAGCTTAGTGAATCTGGTTAATTTCAGGTACTACCCGAACCTTTTGAGTTGTCTATTTCCTGAAGTTAATGAGTTTCCCTGAAGGATGGAATGTTTCACTTCTTTTAGAATATTCTGTATCTTTTAAAAATAATTTTTAAAAGATTCCTTTGTGTGTGTTTGTGTGTCTGTATGAGCGTTTGACTGCATGTATGTTTGTACACCAGCCCACAGGGGTCAGAAGAGGGCACCAGACCCCTTGGAACTGTCATTACAGATGGTTGTGAGCTGCCATGTGGGTGCTGGGACTCAAACCCGGGTCCTCTCTGCAAGAGTGGTCGGTGCTCTTAACCACTGATCTATCACTCCAGACCATTTCCTACATCTTCAGGAGATTCTCTCTGGGACGGAAAGCTCTGTCCTGGAGGACTGGCCACAAGCTCGTCTACCCTGCCTCTCTGGCAGGGGTGCAGAGAACTCTTCCACTCTAAGGTCTGCTTTCTTCAGTCATCTTGCAGCACTGTACCTCCCCCTTTTTTCGTTATCTGTGACCTTCTTTGACAAAACTACTGCTCAAATTGTCTGTTAAATATTATACGTTTGCATTTCTTCGTATTTGGGAATCAGGAGCTCAGCTGAGTGACAGTTACTGAATATTTTCATGTCTATCCTGTTCTTTTATGTCCTTACTTAAATTTTGTAACTAGAAAATACTTTAAATGTACTAAAAACCATAGACCCCAATCCAGCCAGCACTGAGTGTATGTGCTTGACATGCTTACATTTTTGTCTCAATTTGTTCCCATTTTCTTACTTTCCATGGGGTGAAAGTGAAGATTAAAATCCTACACACACAACTGTAGTTTGGTTAGCTTTTTATTACCGGAGGAAATTTTTGCTGTAAATAATATTCTATTCTTTGGGTGTACAAATAATAATTTTATAATATTATCTTTAAAAATTTGTGATTGTGTGTGTTTGTGTGTGTGTGCACACATGTGTATGTAAGGGCAGGTGCTTGTTTGAGTCCAGAAGACAACATCCGATCCACATGCAGCAGGATTTATAGATGGTTGTGAGCCACCTGATGTGGATTCTGGGAGCTGAACTTGAGCTTTCTGTAAGACCAGAGCAGTACATGCTCTTAACTATTGAGCCAATCCCATAATTTTATATTATCAGTACTTTCATTTTTAATCAACATAAAACCAATATTTCACTGTTTAATATGTCTGCATTGCATTCTTTTTCTTTTATTTTTATTGTTGTCATATGTAGACTTACAATCTCATGATATTTGTCAGGACATAGAATTCCTGGGCCTCAAATTTTTCATCATAAAAACTCTATTTTGTAAGCACTGAAATAAAACTAAAAAAGTAATGGTGTGTCCCAGCATGGGACCTCTGACCAGCATGATAGTTGAGATGTAATTTTTCCCTTTGGAGTGCACATTTCTACCTTGGTTATACTGAATAGGGCAATTTCATCAGAATATGGTTTTGCAGATTTGATTTTTCCATAATTATTTCTCTTTCTCAGTGAGTCCTTTTGATTTGCAATTTCATTTACAAAGGTTTCGATCTGTTATTTCTGACTATTACTTCTGTTTTGTGAGTTCCGTTCCATTCTGTTTTGCTCTGTGAAATGTTCTGTTTGGTATACGGAAATCTGTAATTCTCCAGCTGTGTTTCCACCTGCATGCAGAAAGAATATTCTACTCTGTATTGACAATACCTTCTCCACAAGCACCTGATGTATTTCATCAGTGTAGTATCTTGCTGAACACAGTTCAGAACAAAAATCTGAATCCTCTGCAGCATGTTCGTGTTCTCACACAACCACACAGCACAGGGGAGTGATGGCTCCTATTCCTCAGACTGAACTCCTGCAAGCTGCAACCTTTCCTCACCTGCCCTGGGGTCTCTGTCTTCCGGGGCAGAACTTTTCATGCTGAGCTGGGAATTGAAGTTAGGTTGACCCATTTTCAAATATCGTCAACACTCTTGACTGTAGCAGGGAAAGGTTGACTTGCTCAGCTGCAGGAAGTCAATGAGCTGTGGGCAGTGTGTGCACCAAGCCTGTGCTGGACACACAAGTTTCCTGTCTTCCCTAGAAGCCAGATCAGAGCCGCACCCCCATTCTTGCTTCCTCCCTCTTTGCCTATCTTAATGGGAAGTCTTGAGTGTTGACTGAACCCATGTAAACTGTGAACAAGATGGCTCCAATGGTGGCCCCTGCAACTGCTGAGAGCTGGAATGTCTCATTCTTTCTGCATGGACAAAGCTGGGAACGTTCAAGAGAGCCAGTGGTGGCATCTTTCCTCATCTAAAGGAAAAAGTGAATAATTCTGTGGCTAGTCCATGTATGTCCCTTGAGCCTAGAAAGATAGGATTGAAGCAGATAATAAAGTCATCTCAGAGTTGGGACTGGAAGAAACAAATAGGCTCTAAGAACATTTGCCCATAGAGCGATTATTCCATTACCTGTTTACCAAGAGTACCAGAGCTGTTACCTACTGGGTGTCAGGCCCAGTGGCATGGTGGAGGCATTTATCTAAAGCCCAGCATATTATGGTTGTGCATTCTTTTCTGTTTCTATACTGAGATGTTCTCTTAGTTTTAACTATGAAATGAAAGGGAGGCTGCCTTGTAGCATAAGCATTTAACTATTCTGCACCAATAAAAGAATCAAGAGTCAGATATTAATAAGAACCTGAATGATCAGAGAAGCTGTGGAGAAGCCACCAGTCCCCTTCTATCTCTTCCATTGCTTCCTTCAAAAAGATTGAGGTCCTCTCTCAGCCCCACCTTACTACTTCCTGTCTCCTATCTGTCCGCAGTCCTCCAAATCTCTATGGTTAATTTTGGTCAGCTAGTGGCTAGCTCTGCTCTTTCAAAGCAAGCTTTATTTTCAGAATGAAATAAAAATATCACACAGCACTGCCTCCCAAGCACAGTTCTTATAAACTATGACATACATTTTACATTTAAGTTTTTAATAGCCCTTTGTCTTCTCAATGGCACATGGGTCGGATAGTGTTCTTATTCCTACTTTATAGATGAAATAAAACGAGGAACAGAGAAGTTAATTCCCCTGGCAGAGGCTGGCTCCAACCTATCAAAGGGTTCTTGGAGGGAGGACTGAGGAATGAGAAAGTATTAGATAGAAATACAGACGGAGACAATGAGAAAGACAGAGACACAGGATAGCTTGGGGGTGGGGCTGGGTCAATACCTAGCAGCCTTGAGTTTTATTCTAATGGGCTTTTTATACACTGCCAAGGGGAGAGGCAAAATACCCCCACTTCAAGATCAAAGCACAGCATACAGTCAAGTGTAGACCCTGGCCAAGCCCCTAGCCAAATCATCCTATTATGCAGCTCTGTTGGGTAAAGCAAGCTCAGATTCTCTGACCTTGAGTGAGGCCTTACTAGAGAGCCTCTGTGGGTCCCCACAGTCCCCTGCCCAAGATCAGGCTTGTAGGTGGTGAGCAGATATATGCTCTCTGTTCTGGCCACAAAGCTTGAGGACCACCCACCTGACTGAATTGCTGTCCCTACTCTAGGGAGATCTTTGAAGTCAGCCAGGGATAGCCTTACAAAGCATGTGCTGACTTTACAGCAAGCGCTGTGGTAAGAGTCCAAGTCCGTCTAGTTAAGGATGTTGAAGGCATGTCTCGGATGTTTCCCTCCTTTTGAATCGTTTTCACTCAGGTTTTGCCATGGCAACTGTCTATCCTCCCAAACAGATGTCCAGTCCCACTGTGGTCAGCCCCAGGTGAACCGTGTTTCTAATTGAATGGACTGATGTGGCCAGAGGAGGGTGTGAAGACAGGAAGTCAGAAGGTTCTTGAGGCAGAGTTTGTATCAGCCTCAAGGTTATGAGTGCTTGCTGTATTATGTTGCCTGTTCTTTTCCCCCCCTTTCTACATCTTTTTGATGATTTAGAATTTAAATCTAAATTATTCTCTGAAACTCACTTTTCCCCACAAACAAAAGTCTTCTTGCTAATACAAAGTCCCAGACAGGCCAAGGCACAGATGTGCAGATATAGTCTAGACAAGGGTAGTTGTGCCTATGAGCATTCTAGTCTTCTCTGACCACCGTTCTGTGACGCACTGTTGAAGGCTGCTCATGAAGATGCCAGGAGCAACAAGAGCTTGTTAATGCATCAAGATGTGTTCACAGAAGATAGCCTGAGGTGCCTGTTGATTAACTACATGCTCAGATATTAAAAATTCCCACAGGAACTAAGCTTTAATCTCGTTCTACAATTTCCACCCATGGATAGAAATAGTAGGCAGGAGAACGGTGTAATAAGCAAGTCACCATGGGGACAACTGGGGATATTTGCTGGTGTCCCTCTGCTGGAGGACAGTCACCTCTTTGTATCAAGCACTTTCTGGCTGCTATGATTCTGACAGAAATTCCAGAGGTTAAAAAGTGGTGGTGCAGACAGAGCACCTTGAAAGAAAATTTAGAGTCTTCCGAATCAGCTGTGATACCAGTTACTTTTCTCACTTCTGTGACAACAGACCTGATAAGTGACTTAATTATCTTGGCTCAGAGTTTAAGAAAGGATACAGGTCATGGTGGGGTGGTATAGTGCAGAGAGCATGGGGCAGCTGATCACACACTGTGTCCACAGTCATGAGAAGAGAGGTGAATGCTGGTTCTCAGCGGGCTTTGTTTAAAAATCTTTTTATTCAGTATGGGACCCCAGCCCAGGGGATGGTACTTCCCATGTGCAGAGTGATCCTCTCCCCCAAGTTTAATCTCTCTAAAGCACCTTTGCAGACACTCAGGGTGTATATCTTGGTGATTTCAAAGTAGACCAGTTGACAATGAAGACTGTCCATTACATGAGGAGGCATACATCCAATACCAGTTAACATTCAGAAACTTGCTCCCCCACTCCCATTCAAACAGAATTGCCCTTTACATCCTGAGATACGGATAATAATGCATTAGCTATGAGTATCACTAGGTAGAAGAGGGCTGGCTAGGTGGGCAGGCTTTTCTCCATCATGACCACAATGCCACTGTCAACCACCTCTTTAACTGGATGTTGTGCATAGCCCAGCCTGTCGTCCACATCTATCATGAGTCATTGACACAAAGCACATTGCCTTTCAAGCTGTGGATGGAAGGCATGGGGGTCGTCTTGGACGGCCATGGCATTAATGGCTATGGAGGGCATGAGGTTTACAGCTTGGATAATGCTGGTGGCTGAGGGTTCCCAGAGTCTCTGGTTCATCTGGAGGGCAGAGTAGTGTGAGAGTGGAAGACACTGCGTGTTGGGGTGGGCAGGAGCAACCCTGCCAAGGTGGCCATTACATCATGTAGGAGTTTGGAAGTGTTCCCTCTCCTTCCTGCCCCCTTTGGGTTTGCCTGGAAGCTCCACCCATTTCTCATGACCAACTTGGTATTTCTCATTGGGTTTCGGTTCCTTTCCTTCATCACTTGCCTCCTTTCTTTTTCTCTTTATTTCCACATCATCAGAGAGCCTTCTGGTCTGTCTGCAATGCTTGTGTCACTGACCAGTCCTCTTTAGCTGTGCAGTCCCTGCCCGGTGCCACCCACATCTTGTCCCGCCTTTTGGCGACCTCCCATCCAGGATGGACTGGCTCCTCTGCTTCACAGGACTTGAGCTCCATTAGCAGTGTTTCTGTCTGGTGAGGGATGGCTGTGGAGCTTCGAACTCCTCTGCCCTAGGGCTCAGTCTGAAGATCAAAGGGTTCAGGTGGGCATAGGAAAAGCTGGAGGTCCATCTTCCCTCTAGATTTGGAACTCAACATTCAAACCTCTCTTCTCTATGATTCTCCTCTGTGGTGATATTGTGTTCCCCAAAATATTGTGTACCTTAATAAACTTATCTGGGGTCAGAGAACAGAAAAGCCACAATATTAAACATAGAGGTTAGGCAGTGATAGCACACACCTTTAATCCTAGCATTCCAGAGATAGAAGTCCCTCTGGATCTCTGTGAGTTCAAGGCCACATTGGAAAAAGCCAAGCATGGTGACACATGTCTTTAATCCCAGAAAGCCAACCTTTAATCCCAGGGAGTGGTGGTAGAAAGCAGAAAGATATATAAGGTGTGAGGACCAGAAACTAGAAGCTTTTGGCTGGTTAAGCATTTGGCTGGTTAAGCTTTCAGGCTTTGAAGCAGCACAATTCAGCTGCAATTCATTCTGGATGAGGACTCAGAGTCTTCCAGTCTGAGGAAACAGGACCAGCTGAGGAACTGGTGAGGTGAGATAGCTATGGCTTGTTCTGTCTCTCTGACCTTCCAGTATTCACCCCGATAACTGGCCTCGGGTTTGATTTTATTAATAAAAACCTTTAAGATTCCTGCTACACTCCTCCCTGACATTTATACAATTTTCCTCTCTGATCTCCCATCTCACTCTTAGCTGCCACATCCCTGCAGCCACCAGCACAAGCCATTTTTAGGGACACCTTTGGGTCCCACTGGCCAAAGGGAGGAATCTGAGTAGAATTAGGGCCTAGAACCCAAGCATTTGCCCTTGGCCTATGTATCACAAGAGGCTGCACAACTCAGCAGGCAGAGCTGAGGGCTCCGAGCCTTTGAGATCTTCTTGATTGACCTCGGCATCTGCATTGAATGGAGACAGATGTCTGGCTGGTTGGACCATCGTTAAAGCAAAGATTATCCCTTGTGATGATTGACACAGGCTGTCAACCTGACAGGGTCTGAAATCACTTGGGGGGATAAACTTCTAGGTGTGTGTGTGTGTGTGTGTGTGTGTGTGTGTGTGTGTGTAAGGAAGTTTCTAGATTTGGTTAGTTGAGTTTGGAAGACCCACCCTAAATGTAGCTGGAACCATTCCATGGGTTGAGGGCATGGACTGAAAGAGGAAAGCCAGAAAAACACTAGCATTCATCTCTCTGCTTCCTGACCAAGGATGCAATGGGAGCAGCTGCCTTCCTCTCATGCTGCTGAGCCTTCTCCGACATGACGGCCTGTGTCCTCTCGAAGTGTGAGCCAAAATAATTCCTTCCTTCCCTCCTAAAGGTGCTTCTGTCAGACACTCTGTCAGAGTGAGTCTGTAAGACCCTCACAACCTGTTCTTTAAGACAGTGTTCATATTCCCCAGAACCTGCCTCACATGTTCCTCTGGAATGAGCCTCCACCCTCTAAAGGTAACCCTGGGCTTAGCCAACTCATGTAGGCTTCGAAGAGAAGGAAAGCATCTTCCCCTTTTTATGCACAAGGGTTGGCAGCCGTGAATAGCCTGCGTTTAGTTCCACTGTCTTTGTTTACTCACAGAAAAATGCTTCTGACAGAGGAAAAAGATGAGGCAGGTAGAGGCGGGATGGACTAGAAGCCAGGAGGAGTAATACAGAATGATAATTCATAGCTAATATGATGTTCATACGTGCACACCACACAGCAGGTCCTCTATCTGAGCTAACAGTAGTGTGTGTCACTCACTGCAACCTATGTTATCTCAGTTGATTCCTTGTGACAGTCAGTTATCACCATCTATAATTTATAGGATCCATGAAGCTGAAAATATTTAAATTCCAGGTTCACAGCTGGAGAGTGACAGAGCTGTAGCTTGAAATTTGTCTTCTTTATCTCAGGTCCCAGGCAGCTGATTCCCACATCGGAAAGCCACCGATTTATTTTATTAAATGCAAAACAGTACAGAGACGGCATGCATCATGCTTGAGACCCTTCTGATGATTGCCGACAGCATTAACAATAGAAACAGTCAATTGATTAATGGATTTGCATCTTAAATCTACTGTGATAGGATTTCCTACCGTCTCCAGAGACAGATTCATCGTGAATATTCAGACGTCTGGCGATGAGCTGCTCCTGTCTTCTGGATTGCATTATCAGTTAGAAGGATGAGCAGGCCGATCAGGAGAGGGCAACCACAGCTCTGCTTTTCTTTCACTTTTAGAACACACATGCTGTCTTTCCAGTGTGTGAGTGTACACACACACACACACACACACACACACACACACACACACACACACACACATTTGATTGATAATGACCTCTTAGAAGCAGTATTATTTTGTACTCAATTCAAATGATGATTTTTATCAAACTTGACACATTTGGACAGGCCCCCCAGATTGTAAGTACATCTAAATAACATTAACATTATTGACAGAAGACATAGTAGGGGGTTTATTTGGATTTAGAATGTCCCACAAGGGTTTCGGTACCAGCTGATACCCCTATCGGCAGGTGGGGGAACTTTTAGGTGGGGGAGCCTGGCGGGAGGCCTAGTTAACAGAATTCTGGGACACCACTGGCTCTTCCTGCCTATTCTACTTGCTTTCTGGCCACAATGAAGTCAGAGGCTTCCCCACCACGCACGCATGCCGTGGGAATTCTGCTGTGTCACAGGCATAAAAGCAACAGCCAAGTGACTGTACATGAGCCCTCCTCCTCTGTGCAGCTACAACAAACATTTCCTTCTTTCCTTCTTTTTTTTTTCTTTTTGCTGTGGCAAGGATAGAACCAGGGCCTCATGCCTTCGGTGGGCGAGTGTGATGCTGTGAAGTTGAACCCTGAAGCACCCCGTTTTAAAGTTATTCAGGCCAGGCGGTGGTGGTGCACACCTTTAATCCCAGCACTCGGGAGGCAGAGGCAGGCGGATCTCTGTGAGTTTGAGGCCAGACTGGGCTACAGAGTGAGTTCCAGGAAAGGCGCAAAGCTACACAGAGAAACCCTGTCTCAAAAAAAAGGTTATTCAGGTATTTGTTACAGCAACCCTTTGTGCTGGGGAGGCACAAAGGGTCAGCAGGGGACAGCAGGGGACAGTCTAAACTCTGCAGACTGGAGGAACTCGATCCACGAGGAGCATGAAGGCACTCGGAGAACTGGCATCTAATTGTCAGACATGGTGACTACTCGCCTATTGGGTGTTTTTCCTAAGTTCCATGGGTGCCAAGGACCCGATGGATGAGGACCTTTACACCCCATTTGCAGGCCCTTCTGGAGCAATAACAGCAGCCTGCCCAGTGGTCACAGTAAAGAGTAGAAGCCAAGCTGGCTGCCTCATGGGGACAGCTTTCCTTACAGGAGCCCTTCGGTGAAAGTCACAAGGACCGAAAATGCTTGTGAAAAAAAAAATCATTATTTTTCTAGGAATATGGAAGGATTTGAGAGGCAGGTGAGTGCTGGCCAGGCCCGCCTGGGCTGCAGAGGAGACAGTGCTGATCCCGGAGGTTTACAGATCCATTTCTTTCATTTGCCTAGGGCCTTGGGTACTAACAGCTTCTTGACTGTTTTTGGGCAGCCTGTGCCGTTTGCTGGCGCCAGCTTCTGCAAGTCTCTCAGCCCCGGTCCTCCCCTGCCAACAGTGTTCTGACAGAGATGATGGGCAGGAGCAAAGCCATGGCAGTTTCCAGTTCCTCAGGCTCACTTCTTTTCTCTTTCTGCCATGGCGTGTATGGGACCCGTGTCGCCTACCTTACGGTCTTACTCGTTTTGCGTGTGTAGAGTGAAAACTTAGACTAGGACCAAAGCAGACACTGCTCTGACCTGACTGTTAGCACTCTTGTGTTTTTCTTTCTACGCCTCAGAAGCGAGCAGTCCTGTCGGGGTTTGCACACTTTCCACACAGGACCTGTATCTTCTCCTGTGATGGCAGCCTACGGACCCAATCACATTGCTGAAGAAATGTCCAATTCAGTTCACCAACCGTATATTCCTCTGAGTGTTCACACAAGAGCTAGGTAATAAAGAGCGAGGAGGGTGGAACTAATGGAATTACTGCTTGCCCTGGAGACAAGAAGGGGAGGCACAAAGATGGGAAAGTATACACTGAACCAAATGCAGACCAACAAGCATCCACATGACTCATTTGACTGAGAGTTAGTCAAACAGGGAAGAAAAAAAGTGCTAGGAAACAGCAAAACAGGCCAGACTCTGTTCTACATCCTTCTGAACTCTTGGTGCCTGACCCACCTCCATCCCGTGGACTCCTCTCCATGGCAGATGCTCTGAAGAGCATGCTTGTACCAGAAACGTGGTAGAAGGCAGGACTTGGGAGTCACGGGTGCAATGTCTTAAAGTTGTATTTCCAGTGCTGCAGTGATCCATTTATTCCCTGTGCACCCTTGGAGTCGACTTATTGAAATGCATGGGGTCACTGAGGGCTCCTTTCAGACTGATCTCTATTTTCTAGACTCACATTAGTTTAGGTAACTTTTTCACTTACCTACTTGTCAAAACCTTAGAAATTATTTCCAATAACACAAACCTCAAATGTGCCTACGTCTCCATTCTCCTGTCCTGGCCTTGCGGGTCTGAAGCCATCATTTTTGTGTGGATGTTTTTCAAAGCCCTGCCCGGGCTACTATTGCTTCTGCTCAGAACCATGGGTGCTCCCAATTGTTTCATTGCATTATTCATCCTTTTCAATACCAGGCCTGTTTTTCACCCAACGCCTCCATGATTGTGTGTAGATGATAATCGAACAAGGCTCCAGTCTCCCTATGGTGCTCCCATTTGGCCAGGAACACAGGCCATCTGAGAAGGCAAGTTAGTTCTGATTTCCTCTGGAAAAAGCTGAATGGGGGGTGGGGCTATCAGGACCAATGCCCTTTATTCTTTCATGCTCCTGGCGGTCCTCAGAGGGCAGCTTTTCCAAGCCCAAGATGTCAAGAATTGTTGGAGAGGGTGGTGGAGGCACACACCTTTAATCCCAGCAATTAGGAGGCAGAGGCAGATGGATTTCTGTGAGCTCGAGGCCAGCCTGGTCTCAAAAAAAAATTGTTGGAGGACTCTGACAAGTTTAGGATTTCACTTGGAATTTAGTTTCTCCCTTTGGAAGTACCCTTCTCTAAAACAAGTGATACTGATAACTTCATTGTATCCAATATATTGACTTTCCCAGAAGCATCTACCAGAGCTTCCTGCAGTAGCTTGGTAACATTGTCCACAGCTTGACTTCCAAGAGTAGCATTGTGGTTCAAAGGTTCCCTTATATTTAATTGCAAATAATTACACCTTTGAAGGACTGGAGAGATGACTTAGTGGCTAAGGGCACTGATTGGTCTTGCAGAGGACCCTAGTTGTGTTCCCAGACCCGTGTGGTGATTCCCAACCACCCTTGACTCTAGTTCCAGGATATCTGATGACATCTTCTGACCTCTGCAGGCACCAAGCACACATGTGGTACACATAAATACACGCAGCCATAACTCACACTTAAATCTAAATTTTTATAGTTTTAAAAGGAAACATATTTCCTCTTCCCCCTCGTCTTCCTCTTCCACCACCTCTTCATTTCCTTCTTCTTGAGAATTGCATCATAATTTTACCTCAGCTCATGAGATCTCAGAGCAGACATTCTTAAAGTAAAAATATTATAACTTGTTAATAGCTTGTGTTTCCAGCGAGAAGACTTTCATTCCCATGCTGAGTGAAATCAATAACTTAGCAACCATCCTCTACGTGCCTGTATTATGAATTACAGTCATTTAGCAAATTCAAAGAAATTTCAGGGACATCCATGCTGAGAAAAAGTTTTTTTAAAAACCTAACAAATAGGATATAAATGTGAGTTGAATAAAATAACAAAGTACTCCATATTTTAAACACATGGCCCAGTGACTTCCTTTGACATTAATACATGATTCAGGTGCAAAGGCTCTTGGGAGGTGTTATGAATGAAGTGGACTTTGAACTAGACTTTGAAAGAAGTTTAAAGAGATGGATGTGGTATAATAAACACAAGTGGAGGATATGGGTTGTGGTGGGTTGAATGAGAATGTCCCCCATAGGCTTACATGTTTGAATACCTAGTCTACAATCAGTGGAACTGTTTGGAAGGATTTGGAGGGGTGGCCTTGGGGGTGTGTCACTGGGGGAAGATGAGGTTTCAAAAGACTCATGCCATGGCCAGTTAGCTATCATTGCCTCTTGTTTATGGGTCAAGATGTGAGCTATCAGCAATTCCTACCTCTAGGCCTTTGCTCTTGCATCATGGATTCTAATCTTCTGAAATGGTAAGCTCAATTAAATTCTTTCTTTTATAAGTTGTCTCAATCATGATGTTCCCTCACAGCAGTAGAAAAGTAACTGAGACACAGGTCGTCCCATATATTTAGGGTGAAATATACATCCTGTGGGGTCTTGACACATAGCTAATAGACCAAGTAAGGGTAGGAAATATCAGAATTCGGTGAAAAGTGATATCCTGACATCTAAACAACTTTTCTTGTTGCTGAAACAAAATACCCAACAAAAGCAATATAAGGAAGGAAGCATTTATTCTGGTTCATAGTCTAGGGTTATAGCTCATCGGGGTAGAGAAGTCCTGGTGGTACTAGCTTGAGGCAGCTGATCACATTGTAGAGTAGAGAGGGTGTGAATGTTGGTGTTCAGGCCACCCTCTCCTTTTATTTGGTCTGGGAATGGTGCTATCAACTAAGGGGTCTTAACCTAATCTAGATGATCCCCCACAGGCATGCTTAGAAGCTAGTCTCCTAGTTCATTCTACTCCTGTCAAGGTGGCAGTATTGGCCACTACTTGATGTAACTCTCAGCAGATACAAGGCATTCATCTCAGTCTCTTCACCTGAGACTCCATGTGCTGAGGACTGCGTCCTTCTCTGACTTAGGCGTTTGTGACCATGACCTGAATAAATCCTTATAGAGAATCCAAATGCCCAACAAATGCAAGTTGCTTATTTTTTTTTTTGGAAGCTGGGACATGAATATGCTTAATTTGGGGATCCCAAGTCCAAATCAGAGCTGAGTAAATACAATGGATTTATCTGGAGGCAGAAATAAATTAGCTGACTATTATAATCTTCAGAAATTCATAACAAGATGCAAACATCTTTTTCAGCCTGACAGTGTGTACTCGTAGGTGCTAAATATGCTACTTCGAGAATCAAAGATAAGAAAATGAAGAGTTGAGGGTGAGATTGAAAAGTGTGAAAGCCATTTGGAAGGCTGGTGATTACATGTGCAGAAGATGAAAGCAGGCTCCGAATCAGCTATGACGCCCGCTCTGCCCTACCAGGTAGCAATGCCTTTTATTAACATCCTTTGCTTCAGTGTGGAGATTTTATAGAAATTCAGAGACCTGTAGGCCTATATGCTTGTTCAACGGGGTATTAGCAACACTGAACTATACAATGACCATGTTTACCTTGACTACAACCACTATTGAAGAGACCCTAACTAATTGCATGATTTAGAACTTCAGTTCTGAACTATGACCTTGGTTCCTCATATCTCCCATTATGGTCCTGGTATTTGAAGCCCTTTGATGAAGATTTATGTTTTATCCATGCTGTAGTGTCTCCTTGAAGCATTGCTGTGAGGCTACTTTGCTTTAGTCTAGCATCTTGATTCTTTTTTTTTCCCCAAAAGACTTACTTTATTTTTTGATTGTGTGTGTTGGTGTGTGAATATGCTTGCATGTGGTTCTGCTTCTTCCTCCTGATTGTTGTTGCATTGGTCCACGAGGGTGGAAGAAGCAGAAGGAGAGAACAGGGTTCAGATAACTGTGGGTACAATGGAGACAGCTCTCCGGGAGATGGCTTTGATGAATCAGCTCAACTTTATTACAGAGTACAGAAAATATATAGGATTGGGGAGCTTGGGGACAAACCGTAATTTACATTAAGTGGCACACTCCTATCATAAGGCTTCATATGTGGCAGCAGGGTCCTGTAGTAAAGCTCCTAGTGCGAGCCCCCGTTATCATGTGCGCAGCAGTGAGGAAGGCTTCTAGCAGGAAACTGTGCCCAGGGTCACCCTACAGATAAATCAGGCATCCAGGCTTACAGACAGCTTTCAGATAAGGTCAGTCCTCCAGGCTCAGATATTCTCCAGATAAGGGCAGGTAGAGAGCAAGAAGTCTTGTTTGGGGAGAGGGAGTCCTCATGCTGTTGAGCCTTAGAGAAAGCTGTCAGGCCATGACAGACTGCAACCTCTGACCGGCAAGGCCTTCCATCACCTGCAGAGTCCAGAAGAGGGCAATGATCCCACTGGAGCTGGAGTTACAGGCCATTGCAATCACCTGATGGATGTTCTAGAATCCAAATTCAGGTCTTTTATAAAGGCAGTGCACTCTTGTAATGACTGAGCCATCTCTCCAGTCCCACACCTTGATCTTGACCTCACCATCTACTGATTATCTTTTTGTTTGCTCAGTGGTCTTCTGCCTTTAAGGGGTGGTGAGTGATTTCCACCGCGGGCTGGATATTTGGGGTATGATATCCTAGGACTCTGGACCTTACCTACCACATGTGAGCCTGCTTCAGCCTCCTTCCCATGATGCTTCTCTACTCAGAGATGCCCGAGGGCTGCCTCATTACCAAGAAGTGAGGTGAGAGTGCTCTGGGTTCCCTCTTTGTCTCTGCTGATGGGCCAGGGCTCTTCCACACGGCTCAGGGTTAGCATTTGTGCTCAGAGGGAGGACTAGGGTTAATCATGAATGCTCCATTTTCTAGGAGGACATCTCTTGTTTCCATTTGGATTTCCTTTTCATATGATACTGTTTATTATGTATTTGCGATCCTTAATGTACTATGATTGCTTGACTGGAGATCATCTAAATTACTCCCTGATCAGTCAATCTTCAACGTGGGAGTGCTTTATGGAAGCATGACACAGCAAATATAGCAAGGAAAGAACAATCCTCATTTGAAGTAGGGCTGTCACCCTGTAACCATGGCAACTGGACCATTTATTACCTAAACTGTGATGTCAGAAGTGAGGGTAAAAGAAGGTGCTGTCTTATTGACTGTGTCCTTTACCTTAAAAAAGCCTCCCGGTTTCAGGAGATGCCATTTATTAATCGTTGCTCTCAGTGTCTGTGCTACTGGTGTTATATTTAGGAAGTGGTCTCCTGTGCCAATGCATTCAAGACTACTTCCTACTTTCTCTTCTATCAAGTTCAGAGTAACTGGATTTATGTTGAGGTCATTGATCCACTTGGATTTGAATTTTGTGTATGGAGATCTATTTGCAGTCTTCTACAAGTTGACACCCAGTTATGCCAGCACCATTTGTTGAAGATGCTTTCTCTTTTCCATTGTACAGTTTGGGCTTCTTTGTCAAAAATCAGGTGTTCATAGGTGTGTGGATTAATGTCAGGTTCTTCAATTTGTGTCCATTGGTTCACATGTTGATTTTTATGCCAATACTAAGCTGCTTTTATTACTATAGCTCTATAGTAGAGCTTGAGGTCAGGGATGGTGATGCCTCCAGAGGTTGCTTTATTGTACAGAAATGTCAGCCTACAGAATTGGAAAAGATCTTCACCAACCCCACATCTGATAGAGAGCTGATATCCAAAATACATAAAGAACTCAAGAAACTAGACATCAAAATACCAAACAATCCAATGAAAAAGTGAGCTAAAAAGGGTTAAACAAAAAATTCTCAACAAAAGAATCTCAAGTGGCCAAAAGACATTTAAGGAATTGCTCAACTGCTTTAGTCATCAGGGAAATGCAAATCAAAATGACACAGATATCATCTTACACCTGTCAGAATGGCTATGATCAAAAACACTGATAACAGCTTTTGTTGGAGAGGATGTGGAGCAAGGGGAACATTCCTCTACTGTTTTGGGGAGTGCAAACTTGTACAGCTACTTTGGAAATCAGTATGGCAGTTTCTCAGAAAATTGGGAGTCAGTCTACCTCAGGACTCAGAAATACCACTCTTGGGTACATACCCAAGAAAAGCTCAATCATACCACCAGGACACTCAATTATGTTCATAGCAGCATTGTTCATAATAACCAGAATCTGGAAACAACCTAGATGCCTTTCAACTGAAGAATGAATAAAGAAAATGTGGCACATACACATAATGGTATACTACTCAGCAGTAAAAAACAATGACATCATGAAATTTGCTGACAAATGGATAGAACTAGAAAACCCCATCCTGAGTAAGGTAACCCAGACTCAGAAGGAAAAACATGAGCCTTAATCCAGTAACTGATGGAAGCAGATCCAGAGATCTACAGCCAAACAACAGGCCGAGCTCTAGGAGTCCAGCTGAAAAAAGAGAAGAGAGATTCTATGAGCAAGGGGCATTAAGATCATGATGAAGAAACTTACAGAGACAAGCAAACCAAACTAGTGGGAACTCATGAACTGTGGACCAATAGCTGTGGAGTCCCCATGGTACTGGACTAGGCCCTCTGGATAGGCAAGACAATTATGTAGCTTGATCTGCTTAAGAGGCTCTCTGGCAGTGGGATCAGGATCTATCCCTAGGGCACGAGAGAGCTTTTTGGAGACCACTGCCTGTGGCGGGACACTTTACATTGCCTTGATGCAGAGGGAGGGACTTGGATCTGCCTCAGCTGAGTGTATTGGGCTCTGCTGACTCTCCACAGGAGTCCTTGCCTTGGAGGAGGTGAGAATGAGGATGAGATGAGGGGAAAGGCTGGAAGGTGGGAGAAGGGAGGGGAGGGGATCTGTGGTTGGTATGTAAAATGAATAGAAAATTTCTTTTTTTTTTTTTTTGGTTTTTCGAGACAGGGTTTCTCTGTGTAGCTTTGTGCCTTTCCTGGGACTCACTTGGTAGTCCAGGCTGGCCTCTAACTCACAGAGATCTGCCTGCCTCTGCCTCCCGAGTGCTGGGATTAAAGGCGTGCGCCACCACCGCCCGGCTGAAAATTTCTTAATAATAAAAAAATAAAAATAAAGCCAAACCCCTCCCCCCAAAAGAAGGTGCTAAGTCAACTAAAAGGATGCAATTTACAGTTTTTATATTTTTTAAAAAGATCTGTATCTATACAAATCAGAGCAAGATACTTTAAAATGCTTCTTTCTGTATTATCATGCTTCTTTCTGTATTATCATTTATCATCAGAACAAGAAACACACAAGTATACTCTTCTTGCTATGTATCCACCTAGTGCTGAAAGTTCTTGATTGTATGTAAACCAAGGCTGCTGTGCAGCTATTTCCTCTGGATTGAGACAGTCCACCCTTGAGGGAGGAGGGAACTTCCCACATCTCAGAACCTTACATGGCACAGCGAGGTGTCTCTCTAATGTTCTATAAGCAGTGGACGATTCCTGAGGAGCAAGAGACTCTTCAGTGAAGCCGTCTGAAAGTTGTGCAGGGAAATTTTAGGGAGGCAGCTTTCATGAGTGCAACCTATACTGGGATGAGATTTTGGATGATGGAGCTGCCTTTGAATCCCCCACACTCGTGTGAATAACCTCAATAGACTCACTGGTTCACGAAGATAGAGTTGGCTAGAGTGGGTTTTGGTCTATTTTTATAGCAAAATATTGAATATTTGGTGGCCAAAGTGATCTTTTGGCCACCAACTTTTATATGGCAAAAATAAATCAAATAATTGTCTTATTAAATGTCTCATTAATTTACCTGCTGCAAAATTATAGGTCTTCTCAACTTGAACTCATTCACATTGGAATAGATACATGTCCAATTTAATATTTCTAATGAAGAATGAGCACTTTAGCAGGAGTCTCCCCATGCTGGTGTGTGCCAGAGTACACTTGCATTATAGAGTTTAGACAGTTCAGCATTTCTTGAATTGGAGCCCACCTACCTGTTTCTTCATCTTTACTATAAGAATTTTGTCATTGTCAGTTGCCATGGAGAAAAAGGTTGGCATATTATATCTCTAATACTCACTTAAGGACCCCCAAGGACTAGAGGGCAGCTGCATTTAGAGGGCTCACCTGCAAAGATGTTCTAGGTAACTATAAGAAACTGTGGTTGATTTATAAAGCAAATTATTGAAATATTCAAACTTACCTGAATTTGCTTGCTGATGTGTAGCACGAATCTTAAAAATTCTTATTAATAAAAACAAACCCAGAGCCAGGTACTGGGGTGAATGCTGAATGATCAGAGAAACAGAATCACAGTCACCTCACCTTGCCAATTCCTCAGCTGATCTTGTTTCCTCAGACTGGAAGCCTCTGAGTCCTTATCCAAATGGATCTCAGCTGAACTGCTGCTCAAAAGCCTAAAAGCTTAACCAGCTCTAGTTCCTGGTTTTCAAACCTTATATACCTTTCTGCTTTCTGCCATCACTTCCTGGAATTAAAGGCATGAGTCACCATGCTTGGCTATTTCCAATGTGGCCTTGAACTAACTCACAGAGATCAAGATGGATCTCTGCCTCTGGAATGCTAGGATTAAAGGTGTGAGTGCCACCATTTTCTGGCCTCTGTATCTAGTGGCTGTTCTGTTCTCTGACTCCAGATAAGTTTATTAGGGTGCACAATATTTTGGGGAACACAGTATCACCTCACTGATGGATAATAGGCAAAGAGAGAAAATGCATTTACATACCAAAGACTTTTCTTTACAGTTCAACATCAGCTTTGTCCCACGAACATTAAGTTTGTTTGGATCTGATCTGTTGGATTAAGAATTGTAAGCTCCAAGGATGGAGAGATGTGCCAATGGTTAAGGTTCTTGCTGTTCCAGCACGAGGGCCAGAGATCAGATTCCCAGAACCCCTGTAAATCCCAGGGGTACACCGCAGCTCACTCATCATTCCAGGTCTGTGAAGACAGAGACAGCATTCCTGGGGCAAGCTGGCCAGCAGACCAATTGTAACCAGACAGCTCTGTGTTCAATGTCAAGACCTTGCTTCAGTGGATAAAGAGAGAGTGATCAAGGACCACACCTGACATTAAGCTTGGGGCTCTATAGGCACACACATATGCACACTTACTCCACACACACATGCCCACACGCATTTAAACCCTCACATACAAATGAAAGAAAGTGGGAAAGGGATGTGAGTTCTAAACTCCCCAATGACTCATTCTTGGGTTGAAATTCTGTGAAAATGCTTTTTTCCCATGATGCTGAACTTGGCAAGCCTTTACCTTTGCACTATTATCATGAAACAAATAAAAACTACAGCCAGGTTTTCAACAGCAGTCAACAACAACAACAACCCCACCAAGGTCTTACCTGACAGACTCTAAATGCAAACCTCTGATGCTGGTAAACTTCTAAAATCAAAGACCAAAAAGGAAAATCTGCATCAGCTCAGAGAAAACCATCCCAAGACAAGGAATCAGGCAGAAGTGAGGAAGTGAAGACCATGGCCACTGGCTCTTACCTCTTATACTAAAGAACCAAGCAGCATCCTTCCTGATGGACTCTCCTCTTGAGGTAGGGTCAAAGCAGGGAAGGCCAAGTCCTGAGCTGTCCACCCTCACCTATAGAAGTTTCCAATTAGGGCAATTTTAGAAAAACTAATTTTCATGTTAATTTTGTTCAGTTTTTGAACAAACCATGACACATAGGTAGAGGAGAGAGGACTGCTTGCTAGAGAGAGTTCTCTCTTTCCACTGTGGGTTCTGGGGATTGAACTCAGGCCCTCAGTCTTGGTTCTTGGCTGCAAGCACCCGCACCCTCTGAGACATCCCACTGGCCCTCAATTTTATCTTCGTAACTGTTTCCTTTTAAAAAAAAATGCATTCACTTTGAAAGTTACACATCGTGGTGAGGAAACCCGAGCATCCCCCAAACTTTGACTCCGCTGTGGCTTTTCAAGAAGTGCTCTCACTCTAAGGTGCACCGAGAGACTCTGCGTGGAGGCTTGTGACGTGGACTTGCGTTTCCCAAGCCGACGTTCCTTGCATTTCTAGCACCAGTGTCTCACCAGCACAGCAGTTTCCATGCTTTGTCCCCAGAGTTTTATAAACTACCAACATTTGGTAGTTCCTTAATAAACGCTCAGGGCCTTTAATCCCAGAACTCAGAGGCTGAGGCAGATGGGTCTTTGTGAGTTCAGGGCCCGGCTGGTCCACATAGAGAGCTCCATGTCAGCCAAAGGTACATAGTGAGATAAATAAAATACATAAAATAAACCTTTAATATATGTCTTTGGGTCTGGAGAGATGGCTCAGCAGTTAAGAACATTGGCTCTCACATAAGGACTCACAACTGTCTATAACTCCAGTCCCAGGGATCCCATGCCCTCTTATGACACTGTATACATGTGGCATACAGACATACATTCAGACAAAACACAGATGTACATAAATAACAAAACAGTAAAAGAACTACTTAGGAGTTTGAACATTATTGTCACAGAATCCACATTTTCATCCCTTGTGTCGTCTCTACGGGCTACCTTTCTCTTTTCTTCATAGCTCCATCATTCTCCACTCTGTGAACCAGTTATAGAGGATGGAGGGGTCGTGACTGCTTCCCACCACCAGGTGAGTGAGTACAGGTGATCTTTGGAAGGCACTGGGCTCACTCCCAAGTGTGGTGCACTCGACCCTCAGCTAGGACTCTCTGCCTGCCCTTCTACCCTCTCTGCAAGTGTGGTTCCTGTCCATTGTGCCCATGGCTGACATGTCCTGGTGCACCTCTGATAGGGCATCTTAAAGGAGGAGATCTGAGCCCATCAGCAGAGAGAGTGGCTGTGCTCTGAAGGGCCATGGACATGGTCAGCACAGAAGCAGTAGATCTGTTTGCCTTCCAGCCCAGATGTTCCGCTCCTGGGTACCATTTCAGTTAATGCAGTCACCTCCATGGACCTCGGCTGTGAATCCTGGACATTATTCCTTTCCTGTTGCATCATAAATATACATGCTGCTTTGAACCTTATGCATATTTTACCAGGAAGATAGTTAGGCAAAGTTAAATCATAAAAACGAATATGCAATACAATTGAAAAGTTCCTACGTTGATTTAAAATGTTTATTTGAATTACTGTATTTAGAGGAATTGGGTTTTTTTTTTCTTTGTAGAATTGGAAGCTGAAGCCAAGGTCCTGCCCACATCAGGCAAACCCTCTACCAGTGAGCTATCCTGCCTGTGCCAGGCAAGTCTTCTCCCACTGAGCCATCCCCCAGCATCCTGAAAGAACTCATAATCTGTCCCTAATTTAGCCACTATTAGCCCTTGTCTCATGTTATTGATGGATGGAATATGTCTATATAGGAGCGTGGAAAAAGGCAACCTTTCATTGCCTTTGAATTCAGTGAGTGTGCTCTGTTCCCACACTCTGGTAACTGAAGCAGGCAGGCACGCCAGGGACCGTGCACTGCAATGGGGAGCCGCCACTCTGCAGAACCTTGAGCTCCACTGTGTGTCGTTACCGCCCCCTTCTGGCCTTCTGTGGTACCGCAGCTGATGCTGAGCACAGAAGAAACGGGTGTTTACTGTTCTGGACCAGAGCCTTGAGTCTTCGTAGTTTACCATTACATGTCATAGTAGGAGTTTAGATTGCAGGAGAATGGAGGTTCTTTTATTAAAGTTTTTATTACAGGATATTGGAAATGACTTGGGGTTATATTTGATCTTCATTCTTTTAAATAAAATACCTTGTTTAAGGAGTGAATGCAAGCCATACAGTCTTATAACTACTGATAGGGTACCAGCACCCGGATGATTCCGGTCTGATTCATTGTTGTTTCATTTAAGCCTCAGATGAGTCACAGATCACCTGTCTCTGAAGTAGAGATGTAGATAACAATACAATACTAGACCAGGGGGAGGGGTCCTTCAGGGATTAAATGGGATCAGGAGTGCCCGCAGCCTGGGGACAGCCACAACTACCCTCTCCTGTGCCTCACAGATGCTATCCCTTGCTGGACGAAGTTCATCTTCCGGCCAATTCTGGTGGCCTGGGAAGGGAACAGCGGTGTGATTCCCAAGAGCCGCCTGCTACCAGCATGCAGATCCCCAGACCCCCACATCTTTAGTCTGTGCTTACCCCAGGCAGAGAGGACAGAATGTCTCATGTATGACACCTGACTCTGGGAGAATGAGAGAGCTTTTCAGGGTGGCTGAAGTCCTCACTCCTGCACACACAGTCACACAAGTAGAAAGACAGGAGGCATGGCTACAAAGCACGCTGCTGGGTCTGAGGCACACACACTTGATTACTTTTTCATAAAGTGATAAGCCCAATAACTCATGCTCATCCTGTATAACATCCAGGGTTGAGTGGGTGTTAGGGAGAGCCCTGTGTTAATCCTTGGCCTCGGGGTGGACGTTATTGAGCCCTGGGACCAGGGTGGATGTTAGGATGAGTGCTGTGGTTGGTGCCTAGCGCTCACTCACGAATTGCTGCCTCTATACAGATTGCAGGAGCCAGCTTACAGAGCATAGGATACATTTCCTGAGGGTTGTGAGGAATGTAGCACAGAACAGTGCTCATGTTGCTTCCTGACGGAGCAGTGTATGGGGTAGAGAAGTAAACTCCCAAGTCCCTAACCCCTGCTTCTGGTGGGAACACCTACATCTATATTTTCCTGTTGTTTGGTCACATTAAATAAATAAATTAGAGGAAAAGAAGTTGGGAGGAAGATGTGGTAAGGGGTGCTGGCAGGTGGGTATGATCAATACACGCTGTATACATGTATAAAGTAAACAATAAAGAGATCAGCTCTATCTCCTATATGGTCACATATTTTAAAAATGGGTAAAATTGGGGGAAAGTCTTTTGCATTACCGGTAATTCTGTTACATGTCTGTAGGCACTGATGAGTTGAGGAGATACACCCCAGATAAGTTTATTAAGGTACACAATATTTTGGGGAACACAATACCACCACATTTCCTCTCTTTTTGTCTAAAATTAAAGAAAGCTTATAACTAATACAAGAAAAACTATCGAATAAGTATATACAATACATACAGCCAAAAATTACATTAATGATGTCTAGTCCATTAACATTTGACAGATTCAGATAAAAACTCCATTATATATTTTAACAATGTCTAGTCCAATAACATCTGATAAACTCCCTGTAGCTGACATGACTCCAGAAAGCCACTGTTCTTGAAACCATTGGAAATTCAGAAGTTGAGTTTCTGAGTCACAGGGATCACTGATTCCTATGATTAAGTTGACCCAGAAGTGCACATAGTGTGAAGCTGCGACTCCTGGCTGTAAATCCTCCCAACTCTACTTTAAACTTGGATTCTCAGATACTGCCTGCGATGGTTAGATTGAAATGTCAAGTGGACCCTAGCTACAGTCACCTGGGAAGAGAGTCTCGCTAAGGGACTGCATGGATCAGAATGGCTTATGGGCATGTCTGGGGAGGTTGCCTTGATTTAGTTCATGCATGTGGGAAGACCCAGCTGACTGTGGATGGCACCATCCTCTGGTTTGGGGCCTGGAACCATATAGAAGCAGTGAAGGCTATCAGACACCGGGCATGTGTGCATTCTCTTCTCTCTGCTCTTCACTGTGGATATGATGGGACTAGCTGCTTCAAGTTCCTACCTTGACTTCCTGGTGGACTGTAAGTGACCTGGAACTGTATGCTTAGATAAACTCTTTCTCCTGCAAGTTGCTTTTGGCTAGAGTGTTATATCTGAGCAACAGAAGTGATATAGGAATTCTATTCAGCACCTGAAGCTGAAATTGGGTGAGATACTTTTGCACGTGTTCAAGACTTCAGCTCTGTACTCTCCATACTGTGGGCAGGCTGAGCTCTAAGGCTCACACCAGCATGGGGGGGCGGGTGGTGGCAGAGGGTCCCTGCTGGCATCAGATGCTGGCAGAGCACTGTGGTGATATTGTGTTCCCCAAAATATTGTGCACCCTAATAAATTTATCTGGGGTCAGAGAACAGAACAGCCACTAGATACAGAGGTCAGAAAATGGTGGCACACGCCTTTAATCCTAGCACTCCAGAGGCAGAGATCCTTCTGGATCTCTGTGAGTTCAAGGCCACACTGGAAACAGCCAGGAATGGTAACAAGAGCCTTTAATCCCAGGAAGTGATGACAGAAAGGTATATAAGGCCTGAAAACCAGGAACTAGTCTGGTTAAGCTTTTAGGCTTTTGAGCAGCAGTTCAGCTGAGATCCATTTGGATAAGGACTCAGAGGTTTCCAGTCTGAGGAAACAAGATCAGCTGAGGAATTGGCAAGGTGAGGTGGCTGTGGCTTGTTATGCTTTTCTGATCTTTCAGCATTCACCCCAATACCTGGCTTCAGGTTTGATGTAAGACCTGTTAAGATTCATGCTACAGAGCACACTTGTACCCCAGATGAAGGACAAGGTAACAGGGATCCAGACAGCTGCTTTTACAGATACCTGTGTCTTATCCACTTACAGAGATTACAGGCCAGTGGCCAAGCTAGACACAGATGACACCCCAAGTCAGGAAATCGGGGAGTTCTCTTCAGTGAGAGGACTTCACAGTCTCCCATCAGAGAGTTGGGGACTGGAATCAGGGCCATCAAACATTTTGTCATATGGCTGGGAAAAAAAAGTTAGAATAACAGAGATGAGTCTGAGACAAGCTGTGTGCCTACTGTTCATCCTTAAAACCAGCAACATTTTGCCAAATTATTTTATCCATAGCTGCTACTTTAAAAAAAAAGAAGAAACATCTCCTCTCCTGTAGCACGGGGTAGATGCTGCCATGGGGAGAAGAATGAGGAGGGAAAAGCCTCCGTGGGAAGCAGCACCTGCTGGGTGTTTACCTTCAGCAAAGCCCCCCCCATCCCATATCGAGTGGACACTTGATGAAGTCTGATAAACGCACAAAACGTGAAATTACCAACATGAAGATATGGAGCATCTTGTAAAGGCCCCAACTCTCCCTGATGACCATAGCTGTCCGTGTTCTGTAACTTATCATTTCAAAAATCATATGTAAATGTCTGAGTGGGAGACAGGTGGGTCCCTGGGGCTTGCTGCTAGCCAGGCTGACCTACTCGGCATGTTCCAGGCCAGTGAGAAAACCTGTTTCAAAAAACAAGGTGGATGGTGCCTGAGACATGATATTGGAGGCTGACTTCAGTTCAGCACACACACACACACACACACACACACACACACACACACACACACCCTATGTTTCTGCATAAACATGAACTGCACATTCATGCACACACACAAAATTACATACATAAATAGAATAATATAATTCGGTTCTTGTGTCTAAAGTCTTCCATGGCCCAAATGGCTTTGAGTTTTATCCATATTGGTGCCTATGTGTGTGTGTTCTTCACTCAGATTGACAGATAAATGGCATCTCCTTGGAAAGAGAGAAAACAATCAGGTCGGCCACAATCTTCTCATCTTATAGCCATAGACAGGTCAGCAAAGGCCAGATTTTGTTGTTGTAATTGGGGGCGCCATGAATGGTGGCCCACAACATTCATTAGTGCTTGTTTAGTTTTTCCTTTAATAAATCCCTAAGAGGAACACATTAGATATCACACCAAATGTGAATCCCTAAGAGGAACATATGGGATACTATGTCACAGGCCTGCTTAACCTTGTAGCAAATTACCAGATGGTCTTGCCCACATGGGGGCTTTGCAGCCCCACATGCTGTGCACAGGAGTTTGTGTGGTACTCTATCAGCCCAGTGTGATTTGTGTTTCCCTTAGGAAACATTACCATGAATATATTTTCATACTCGTGGTCTCTACTTTTCTCAAATGACTTTTTCATTATTTTGTCCATTTTGTTAAATGAATGTTTTGCCTCCTTACGGTTCTGAATGTAATTTCTCGGTCATATATATGTTATATCTATGTCTATCTATATAGATAGATGGATATTACACACACACATATCACATTTCCTCTTAAAAGTTGAGCGTTGCCGGGCGGTGGTGGCGCACGCCTTTAATCCCAGCACTCGGGAGGCAGAGGCAGGCGGATCTCTGTGAGTTCGAGGCCAGCCTGGTCTCCAAAGCGAGTTCCAGGAAAGGCGCAAAGCTACACAGAGAAACCCTGTCTCGAAAAACCAAAAAAAAAAAAAAAAAAGTTGAGCATTGATTCATCTTTTTATGATAGACTTTTCATGTCTCTCTACCTTTCTTTGAACGTGTTTCCAAGGGAACAATGATCTTTACAATGACTGATGCTTCATTGTCCCTTGGTGCAGAGAAAAGTGACAGCCAGCATTTACTTCACCTTGTAAATTAAAGTAACTGGATAGAGACCGTAGATCAGTGATAAACTGATAGCGTTTCTCCAGAGAACAGCACTGCAGAGGAGTGTCTCTTCTAACAGGAAGTGCATGCGCTGCGGACATTTCTCCTACTGCACTGTCAATATCTAGCACAGTGCTGTACAAATGCTGCCTGTCTTCAGCTTCTACCTCATGAATGCTCACCACACCCTCTAACTACGTGTGTGTGTGTGTGTGTGTGTGTGTGTGTGTGTATGATGACCTGAGGTGCAGGACAGAGCTGGCAGCGCCCGTGGCCCTCTCCCCCAGTTCTGCAGTGACATAGACCAGAGCCAGCAGCTTCTGATGGAAGCTGGTGGACCACGGGCAGGGAGGGGCCTTCCTGTGTCCGCCTTGTCTGACGTAGGCCCTGAGACTGCCTGGTGGGCGTACTGGTCACTGTGGCAGGATGTTCTTATGAAGGCGAGGCTGTGGACAAGCGTGTGACTTGTCTGTTGCTCAGAAACATCCTGCCAGCCAATGTGATGTTTCATTGTCACGTCAGTCACTTTTTCATTGCTGTAACAGAAGAGAATGACTTACAGAGCCAAGTGAACTCGTTAAAGGGTACCATCGATCACAGTAGGGAAGGCGTGGCAGACTGCGTGGTAGTGGGGAGTTCCTAGGACCTCATACACTCAGGAGGACCAGGGAGCCATGAGAGAGGGGGACAGGAGGACCAGGGAGCCATGAGAGAGAGAGGGACAGGAGGACCAGGGAGCCATGAGAGAGAGTTGTGGTCTGGCAGACAGGCTAAGCTATAAACCCCGACAGCCTGCCTATGGAGACTTAATTCCTCTAGCAAGTGCCCACTTCCTTCAGGTTGCCAACTTTTCCAATAGCCCTGCCAACTGGAGACCACATGAGTGCTCAAATGAGACTTTGGGCAATGGGTCGTCCTCAGACCGCAGCGTTTCCTTATGGAGAAAGAAGCTTTTCTTTTAAAATCAAGGCAATAGCTTGTTTTTGAAGAATCACCTCAAAATTCTCATTTGCTTGTCCATCAGTTCCATACCACCCACTGCTGACCTACACTGCCCCCTGCCTCGGGGGAGGCTCTGAAGCAGTAAACTGTACAAAAGCCTGTCTGAGCCCCTTACAAGGCACCAGCAGGCTCCTCAAATCCAGCTCGGCCTCACCAGCTGTTGGCTTAAGAGGCTCAGTTCTGATCAGCAAATGTTGATAGTCTTTGTGGGAGAGTTGACATTACTGATTCCCTGGAACCACGCTTGACCTCTTATCCTTTAATTTCTCCTTGCTCTGTTTATATTTCCAAGTATGAAGAGACCCAAGGATGGCACAGTAAATAAGCAGCTGTATTTACAACAATTACTGATGTCTTTAGATCGATTTCTGGGGTCCTGCCCCGTTTTCATAGCTTCCCTCCATGCTTTGGAGGTGTCACAGGAGTGAACATGCTTTACTATTTTATTGTCTTCCTGTTTCATAAAAAAACATTTTCCTGAACCCTCTGGCCTCCCATCCCCTTTCCCATCATCCTTGCTGCCAAATGACCCTGTGACTGCATTGTTGGGAGAGGGGTATGAGCAAGGTGGTCTTGCCTCTGAAGACAAGCATGTTCCCTTCATCTTGTCTCCTATGGGTCACAGACAGAAAGTAGACCAAGTTCCAGTGGTGGCTCATTCTGTGTCTACCTGGAAGAAGAGGCAGACCACAAGCAGGCTGGGATCCTCTGCAGTGGCTGTTGGTTGAACCAAGAAGCCTGGACCCTGAAGTCTCCACTATGTCTTTCCCTTGCTTATAAACTGATCGTGGTTGTAAGTAGGTGATGGACACCATTTAAAGTGCAAGTGGCTCAGCCTAGAAAGTCCTGAAAGTACCTGGTACACGTGCTAGACTATGAAAGTTTTTGTTTCACCACTACTACGAGCTATCTGAGGGTATCTATAAACCTAGACTAGAGCAGCCGGAATAAAAGATGCAAAGAACGCCCACATGTGCAGTGAGATGCTGCAAACCAGTGCTGCCCCAACAGTACAGCCAGCAGCTGTCCCCAAGCCCAGGTCCCCAAATGTCACCAGCCAACCTCAAGTCCATGCCTAAAGGACATCAGCCATCCTGAAGCCCAGGCCCGGTGCACTTTCCCATCACAGAGCTGTGACAAACGAGAGCTGAACTCTCTAATAATCAGTTCAAGTAACCACAAGAGGTAAGACAGTTCACCCTTTGACTCTGCAGAGCTGGCTGCAGTCCAAACCAAGCGACAAAATGGCTGCCATGCCCCTTTGACGGCAGCAGAGGTCCTGATAGTCCTCATCTTAAGTTCCTGCTCTCTCCCCTTTGGCTGGGTACTTTGGCCAAAGTTCAGAGTTCAAGTGAATCTTCCTGTTCACCTAGCACACTCCACCTAAAATTCCCCTTCGTCCTGGGGCTCAAGATTCCCTCCCTCCCTGTGGCTGATGTACGAGCTCAGGTTCAGAGCAGAGTGTAACTTTTCAAACTTAAGAAAAACCAAACACCTAGGCAGGCAGGCAACACACAGATGTGGGGGAAGACAGGCCCAGTGTCTTAGTCATTTGTGATCTGGTAAACATAAGTCTGAGGCACCTCTGATACTGATGATAGACCCTGCATGTTTTATTTCTTAGAGAGTATAACAGGTGTAATAAGTACATGCTGAAGGAAATGGCCGAGGACAATTCTGAGACTAGACAGAGAACATTTCATTCATACTTGCCTGAAAACTTCTAAACTGACAGATACAATCACGTGTTATTCCTCCCCAAATAGCAATGGCTTCCTCCTGCTTCAGGAAGAATGGTGTGCTGGATGACAGGGATTTGCTTTATCAGAGATAATAACTGTGTCTCCATAGACACATTTTAAAAAATGTTCCCTTCCCATCTGTGCTTCCCTCCCATGCTAAGTTTCTGATGAAATTCTTGTAAGCTGAGTCTATTAACACCACTAGAAAAGAAACTGTGATCAGGCTTGTCTCCACACTGCCTGGAGCTCTAAGATATCCTGGATACAAAGTGAAAAATTCGAGCCTTTTTCTTCAACTGTCACATTAAACAGTTACATCATAAACAACCTCCTCTAATGGGAGCACAGGAAGGGGCAGAGCTGGCATTTCCCCACCCTGTGTGTTACCTTTAACGTGGGGGGACATGAGCGCCACACTTTAGAGAAGTGCAGCATCTCCAGGTGTCGAGAGTTTGACAAGAAGATGAGCCACTCTGTAGAAGGCACACTTCCGGATTCTCTTAGCAGATACCAAAGTGCTCAGTACCTGACAAATGAGGTAGGCACACAGCTACAGGGCAAGAGGGGCAGCCATCTTCCCTAGAGAATGTAACCAATACTCTGATGTCAGTGCATCGAGAACTGAAGTTCCCCGACGATAAACCACTCTGCCATGCTCAGATTCTACTGGCTGATTAGAACTTGGTGATGGTGGAGAGTTGGCAGGTCACAGATGATCTTGAGTTGTCTTCAGCGGCATTTAAAGCCAACAATTGCCCACCTCTGTGTTTACCCTAATGTTCTTGCAAGTATCACTTTAAGACTGTGGAAACATCACCCGCTTCACTGGCCCAAAAGCTAACACCGTTCTCAGATAACACGGGAGACCCGTAACAGAGAGCTTCCTTCTTTGCTGTGACCAGCTTACCCAATGTTCCCATCAACGTATTTGGGAGGATGGATTACTTTTGTCCCGTAACTATGGAAACTTCATGGCGCTGTTCAGTGTTGGAGCATTCTACGTGGCAGGCTCCTGAATCTGTGTTTTGGTGCCATGGCCACTGCTACTCGGCGCAAAATCGTGTTGCCTTTGAAGTGAGGGTGGTATAAGTCAAGTGAAGAGGAAGTGATGGTGAGAGTTGATTCTCAGAAAGAAGCTCAAGACGTCCAGTCTTCTGAGCAGCGATAGTTATCTGCACTGGAAGCAGGGTGTAGGCAGCCCGCCGAGGCTCTGGGGAGAGACATGTCACCCTGTCACTTTCTCACCTTCTGGCATGGCTCTTTCCATCACACTCTGACATTTACCTTTGCTGTGACCCAGGGTCCTGAGTGTATAGAACATTCTAGATGTGGTGGTTCACCTGGGAAGGGGATAGATGAGGTCACTCACTGAAAGGCTGCCCTGAGACTTGTTTGAAAGAAGTTGAGTTCCCATCAACCCCAGCAAGGCCTCCTGTGTTTGGGTGTACACAGGCTTCCAGGATATAGAGCCAAGTCCTTAGTCTCCCAGGACTGCAGGTCTGATCTCATTCTTATATACCGCTCTGTGCTCCATGATTAGGTTGTAAGGCTTTATTAATTCACTGTGTGTGTGTGTGTGTGTGTGTGTGTGTGTGTGTGTGTGTGTGTGTATTTGAGTAGGTAGGTGCTCACTCCTGTGTACTCACAGAGATCAGAGGAGGACATTGGGTGTACTGCTCTATCACCCTGCCCTATCCCTTCCGACCTTATTCTTTGGACAAGGTTTCTCCCTGAACCTGGAGCTAGGCAGACAGACCAGCCAACTCCAGCAATTGTCCTGTGTCTTCCCACATGCTCGATGCCTAGGACTGGGATTATAGGCACATATGGCCATCCTGTTTTCTTACAAGGGAGCTGGGGTCTAAGTTCAGATCTTCATGCTTGCCTAGTACGAGCTCTTAGTGCTGAGCCATCTCCTCAGCCCCAGCTCATTAAATATTTCTTAGTGAATATTCTCTTTGTGACTTGGCATCTGTGGTCTTGAGAGAGAGAGAGAGAGAGAGAGAGAGAGAGAGAGAGAGAGAGAGAGAGAGAGAGAGAGAGAAACTGGTTCTGCAGTCCAAGCAAAGAAAGATAACAGGAGTAATTAGTTTCTGGGGATTGTTATATTGTTCCATTATAATGTGGAGTTATCCTGTGGATTACAGCAAGGCTTGAACAAATATAATTTCCTCTTAGTGAGTTTTAGAGTCTGTATTAAGTATACATCCCTTCCTGGAGAAAAGCTGCCTGGGAGACCTCACACTGACTGCTGCATCTTAAGGTCACCCGGGAGGTATGACTCACTTGCTTTTCTTTATAGACCTGCACAAATACTTCCTTCTCTCAAATCTGTCTAGCTAGCAAAAATTCCTTCTATTCTTATAGTTACCCAGAAGCAACTCATGTTTTATTATATGGGCTTTATATTTAAAAATAAATAATTATAACCAAGTCAAAAATGTATCCATAGTTAAAAGCAAACATCTTAATTGAGCTGGACTTTGATTAGAATTTGAGACAGAAATACCAACCCAGGTACAGAAGTTACCACTCAGGACAGTATGGACAGTCCGGTGTTGACAGCCCTGTGTGACAGCAAAAGTGGCTATCACTCAGTGCAGGCTTGGGACAGGGCACCAGGTGCTGATGATCCAGCAGTGACAGGTACTCTCCTCCATCCAGGATACACTCTACCCCAGGAGGATGCCACCAACTCTAGTCACACCCACAGAGCATTTGAAAAGTACTATGGACAGAGACTCTCAGATTAATACCATCAGTGTGCAAAAGGAAAATACCTGAGGGAACAAAATGGTTCCCAACCCCAGGCTCAAAGAAGTTTCTGTGACTGTCAATGCTCACTGCCCAGTGTTGAGCATCGGCTCTACCAAGGACAAGGAGATCCCTCTCTCATGGGGAAAGGGCTGGAAGAAATTCCTCCATGTGCTACCACATTGTCTTAGTTAGGGTTTTTATTGCTGTGAAGAGACACCATGACCACAGCAACTCTTATAAATAAAAAATTTAATTGAGATGGCTCACTTACAGTTTCAGAGGTTCAGTCCATTATCATTATGATGGAGAGCAGAGCAGCATGCAGGCAGACTTGGTACTGGAGTAGTAGCTGAGAGTCCTACATCTTATAGGCAACAGGAAGTTGACTAAAACACTGGACAGTATCCTGAGCATAGAAAACCTCAAAGCTCACCCCCAAAGTGACACACTTCCTCTAACAAGGCCATATCCACTCCAACAAAGCCACATCTCCTAATAGTGCTACTCCCTATGAGATTATGGGGTCAATTACATTCAAGCTACCACATTCATTCCCTGGCCCCCATAAATTTGTAAAAATATCATAATGCAAAATGTACTTAGTCCAACTTCAAAAGTCCCCATAGTCTATTACATTCACAACGTTTTAAAGTCCAAATTTTAAAGTCTTTTCTGAGATTCATGCAATCTCTTAATTGTAATCCCTGTAAATTCAAAATAAAAAAAAAGATTCAACACATAATGGCACAGGATATGTAGGGAAGGGAGCATAGTGAGGAAATACTGGACCAAAGCAAGACAGAAACCCAGCCTGGCAGACTCCAAACTCTGCATCTCCATGTTAGATATTCAAACACTCTTGCGATCTCCATCACAGGTCTCAGTCCCTGCAGCATGTGGACAGCCACCGTTAGACTGATTCAGCCCAGTCCAAGTTCTTCAGTGTGAGCCCGGACTCCCGGTGTTGAGAGGCTTTGCAGACAGTGACTCTGGCAGGAGGCAGCTGCACCGCTGTCGGCACAGGGCTGTAGCATGAATCTTAAAAGTTCTTATTAATAAAATCAAACCCAAGGTGAGTTATTGGGGTCCATGCTGGTAGATCAGAGAGACAGAACAAGCCACAGCTAACCTCACCTGGTCAACTTCTCAGCTGGTCTTGTTTCCTCAGACTGGAAGCTTCTGTGTCCTCATCCCAATGGCTCTCAGCTGAACTGCTGCTGGAAAGCCTGAAGCTTAACCAGCCACATGCTTAATCAGCCAAATGCTTCTAGTTTCTGATCCTCACGCCTTATATATCTTTCTGCTTTCTACCACCACTCCCTGGGCTTAAAGGCTGGCTTTCTGGGATTAAAGGTGTGTGTCACCATGCTTGGCTATTTCCAATGTGGCCTTGAACTCACAGAGATCCAGAGGGATTTCTATCTCTGGAATGCTAGGATTAAAGGTGTGAATGCCACCATTTTCTAGCCTTTGTATCTAGTGGCTGTCTGTTCTCTGACCCCAGATAAATTTATTAGAGTATACAATATTTTGGGGAACACAATACCACCACACAGGGCACCAGTGAACATTCCAAGCCCAGTGTCCTTCATCTCTCTACAGCCCAATCCCACAGTTCCCATCCTTCTTGCTGCCCCCCTCTCCTAACGCAGGCATCATTCTGTTCTCACTCATGTAACTGCTTACAGATGGAATAGGTTTCTGCCAGAAAGAAAACTGAACCATAAATAAAGGTCAAACATGAAAGGACCAAGACCACCACTGATGAGAAGGAAACACTGTTAATGACTAGATGGATTAATTCTTAGTTTTCCCCACGCATGCATATTCACAGGGATACTAGGAAGGGCTAACACAGCACTCTGTTTTCTGGCTTGCCTTCCCACCCGGAGTGGCATGCCATGGCTGGATGCTTGCTTCCCTGTCCTCACTCTTCTGACTCCCTGGATAGCAACGCCACTGTGCAGAAGCTGACAGGGTGAAAAGTCACCTCCCTCCACTGCCAAGGGGACATCAGTCCCTGGTGGCTGTACACATAGACACTTTTTTTTCAGCCAATGGGAAAAGCGATCAGATGAGTACCCATGTTGCTCAAGTCCTCCCTTGAAAACCTGCATACATCTGTAAGATGCACCCTAAAACAGAAGTGTGAACCAAACTGTCTATCCAGAATTTTTTTTTTTAAAAAAGCCCTTATTGATCATAGCATTAACCCTCTCACTCCCCCAGATCTGATTTTAAGCTGCCAGGCAGACGGTCCCAAGTTGTCAATAGGTGCTCACAGTGGCCTCACAGGCAGCTCCAGCATGTGTGCTTATTGTGCCTCAGTGGTGTGGCAGAGGCACAACTGTGTGTCACTCATCTTCTTGGTTCTCAACAGTCTCAACAGCTAGCCTGGCTCCTGCCCCTTCACAGGTGGTCCAGGCTGTACAGACAACTTCCGGATGATGGACTGCTCCTCCATAAGTCAAGCCATCAATTGGGTCTGAGGATGCAGGGCTCCTAACCCTCTGGCTCATGTGAAGTCACCAAGCACAGGGAAATGAAACCCTGAACAATCAAAGGAAATGTGATCTTCTTTGGAGCAATACTAATTTGTTGAGCCTAAGCATCCTCTCCATAGAGAGGCGTGGCCACTGGCTGCTGGGGACAGCTGGGCAGCCGAGGGAGAGAGGACGGTGCAGGAAAAACAGAATCCTAACTGTTCCCCACCTTTATCATTGAATGTAATGCAGCTTATAAAGCTGCTGATATGTGGCCGGATGCTGTGACTCACAGGCTGAGTTTCCCAGATGATGCAGATGTGATCCAAGAAAACGCTGAAGCCGAGGCTCCGTGCCTGACCAAGGTGTTATCTCCAAGGCGCACACACATATACCAGTCAACTCTCTTCACCCACAGCCAGGTGTTTTGTTGTAAGATCTTGTCACGTATCTGTTTGGGATTTTCAAGAAACCCCAAAGACTTGTGATAAAACCATATCTTTGTGATAAAACCACAACTATTTGAAGGTTTAAGTCCTACATCATCTTGCAGATTCACCACGAACCCTGCTCCCCCTGTCTAGCTTCCATTTTCCCAGCATGCCAGCTCACTCCAGTCCAAGGCAGTGCTGTGGTCTGCTCTACCCACGGACCTGGTTTGTTGTTACTTCCTGCCCTTTCCACCTCCACGCTTTAGCTTTTGTCTCCAGAGGGAAGAAGCCTACCACGCAAAGAGAAACAAGATGTGCATCACTGTCCATCTCCTAGTATCTGACAATATCTGAAGATGTTGTGGACATTTACTTCCATTTTGTTGAATTGCTTTATTGAGGTATATGTTTATCATCAATTTTGATCCATTCAACTTTTTCCTCGGGTCACATTGGCCCAACTCATTTCACGGGTATATAAACTAGATATTTATTCAAAAGCTGAAGAAATTGCTAAATGGTTTCACTTTTTCCCCCACAATCCACCTCTTGCCTGGAAAATTAAATGCCAGTTAGAGAGCCTGAATGACCCATGAGTGTTATTAAAACTCACACATTACAAAACATTGAGTTCAAAGCTTTCTGTGACTTATTAGCAGAATAAACACACAACAGAGTGTTGTATGTAGATAAGTGCATAAAAATTAGTCAAGCAGGATGAGTCAAGTGAATTGCTTTCTTAAAATCCTTTTTAAAAACAGTGTTTTCTTCTTAGTCCTGTCTATTCGAGTGAATGTGTGGATGCCACAGCACACATGTGAAAGTCAGAGGATGGCTTTGTGGAGTTCTCTGCTTCTCTCTTGGATTGTGGAGACTGAGATAGCTCAGTTAGTAAAAAACACTTGTCAGGCAGTGGCGGCCAGGCTTGCTGACAAGTATTTTTACCAACTGAGCTATCTCATTATCCTGGAATTGCATTCTTTGGGTAATATCAGATATTTTCAAGGACTTGCCATAATTGGCTAACATACATCAGTTTAATCAAATGAACATTCAGGTGATATAAGCATTTGTGGTGATTTGAAAGAAAATGGCCTCCAAAGCGCTATTAGGTGGTGTGGCTTTGTTAGAGTAGGTATGGTCTTGTTGGAGGAAGTGTGCTGCTGTGGAGGTGGGTGTTGAGGTCTCATATATGCTCAAGATACCGCATTGTAGTTGACTTCCTGTGGCCCTGCAAGATGTAGAACTCTCAGTTCCAGCACCGTGTCTGCCCGATGATAATGGACCTCTTGACTGTAAGCCACCACAGTTAAATGTTTTCCTTTATCAGAGCTGCCATGGTCATGGTGTCTCTTCACAGCAATGGAAACCCTAGCTGAGACAGCATCTTTACTTTGTAAGGTATAATTGTGTTTGTTGACAAGAGATGAGTAGCTGGTCAGCGGAGAAAGGAGACATTGCCAATGACAGAGTTCTTGGGAAGAAAACGAGTCCTCAGTGACCTGTGTTCAATTTTCTCTGTATTTTCTGCCCCCCCAGCACTTCTTTTTAATATACCATGTTGTATATATATGAGATGATACCCAGGTACCAGCAAAACAAGATTCAGGTAAGGGAGCATTGCCTGAACCTCAAAGGATGTTTTCTCTGAAAGAAACATGGTCCACAGTTACAGCAGTGTCTGCTACTGTGATTTCATTTGCTGCTGAGTTAGGAGGAAGAAATGGGGCAGCCCATTCTGTTTTTTTACTGTTGCTGTCATTGTTTGTTTAAAATCACAGGGTTGTTTCCATAGTAACTGACAAGCACATCCTTGAATTTTGCACGATGGCAGCATAATTAAGTCAGTCTCCAATCTCTCAGGTTTGGTTGCAAGTCCTTCCAGGAAGCTAACCTGGGTTGGCCCTAACAGAGTTCAGCTGTGTCTGTGGTAATCAATATCTGTTGTGAGGGAGCCTAGCATGACCATGTATGTGATCCCACAGCTCCATCAGCATTTAGGGAGAGACACATTCCAAACCCACAACTGGAACGCGGTGTCTGCTGGTCTGAATTGCCAAAGCCAGAGAGCTACTGAACTTTGTGTGAAAGATACAACAAAACCATACTATTGAAAGGATAGGCCTGGGTACATGTGTTAGCTTCTCTGTCTGATGCTGTGACCAGACACCCCCAGAAGCAGCTTAGGGGAGGAAAGGCCTGTACTGGCTCACGGTTTGAGAGGATACAGTCCTTCATGGCAGGGAAAGCGTGGCGGCCAGAGCAGAAGGCAGCTCCTCACATTGTGTCCTCAGGAGATGGAAAGATGAAGATGGTGGTCAGCTCGCTTTCTTGTTTATTCACTCTGTGACTCCAGTGTATAGGATGGTACCACCCACATTGGGGTGGGTCTATTCTGCTCAGTTCAGCAGGACAAGGGGCACAGGCCACCTGCAGATGTTGAGTGGGAGCTGCCCACTGTGCAGTGGAAGGGTGGGTCCTTTGGGCACCAAGAACGAGGAAAGAAGGCTGGGGGTGTGGACCTGTGAATATAGTGCTTGCCATGCACATGCAAAGACTTGAGTTTAGTTTTTCAGAACCCACATGAATCCACGTGGGGGTGTGGTCCTGAGTGCTTCCTGAAACTCAGCTTCCTGAAAGAATAAGGGGGAGAATGATGGCTGAAGACTCTCAAGGTCAATCTCCAGCCTCCACCAAAGGCATACACGTGAAGAGATGTGTGCTACCAGTCCCATGTGCCCCCCCTACACACACACACACACACACACACACACACACACACACACAAGTAAAGAACAAAAGAGGAAGGAATGAGGCAGGAGATAAAGTGTCAGTCACAGGCGGCACAGACCACACTCCTGAAGCCCCTGACGGCCCCCTCCCAGCCACACACTATGCAGGCAGGACATGTAATCTCTGGAGCCGAGAGAGCTCATTTCTGCTGTGAAAAGCGGATGGACTTGTGCTGATCTTTTGCATAACAATGAGGAAACGATGCAATCTTACTGAGAAACAGCAACTCTAAGAAACCAAGGAGAGGAAAATGAGCTGAATTTGGTTTGTTCTCTGACTGTTGGGACTTAGAGTCTCCTTCAATGACATTCTGTAGCAAAGAGGCAAAAAAAAAATTAAAGGAAAAATCGGGAACTGGCATGATGGCTCACTCTGTTACATGCATGCTGTGTAAGCATGAGGACCTGAGTTCAGTCCCTGAACCCACATAAAAAAGCCAGGCATGGTGGCACATACAGTGTGGAGGCAGAAGCACATGGATCCTTGAGGCTTACTGGCCAAATCAGTGAACCCCTTAATCAAAAATTAAGATGAAGAGTGTTTGAAGAAAATACTAAGTTTTGACCTCTGGCCCCCACATAGATATGCACACATATGCATACACACCTGTACACACACATACATGTGCATACACACCTGTCATACATACATACACACATGTGCATGTACACCTGCACACACATACATACACATGTGCATACACACCTGTACACATACACATACATACACACATGTGCATGTACACCTGTACACACATACATACACACATGTGCATGTACACCTGTGGTGGTATTGTGTTCACCAAAATATTGTGTACTCTAATAAAAATATCTGGGGTCAGAGAACAGACAGCCACTAGATACAAAGGCTAGAAAATGGTGGCACTCACACCTTTAATCCTAGCATCCCAGAGATAGAAATCCCTCTGGATCTCTGTGAGTTCAAGGCCACATTGGAAATAGCCAAGCATGGTGACACGCCTTTAATCCCAGAAAGCCAGCCTTTAATCCCAGGGAGTGGTGGTAGAAGGCAGGAAGATATATAAGGCGTGAGGGTGAGAAACAAGAAGATTTGGCTGGTTAAGCATGTGGCTGGTTAAGCTTCAGGCTTTCGAGCAGCAGTTCAGCTGAGAGCCATTGGGATGAGGACTCAGAGGCCTCCAGTCTGAGGAGACAAGACCAGCTAAGGAATTGGCAAGGTGAGATAGCTGTGGCTTATTCTGTCTCTCTGACCTTCCAGTATTTACCCCAATAACTGGCCTCAGGTTTGATTTTATTAATAACAACTTTTAAGATTCATGCTACATCACACCTGCACACACATACATACATACACATGTGCATACACACCCATATACACATACATACATACACATGTGCATACACACCCATACACACATACATACATACACATATGTGCATACACACCTGTACACACATATATATATACACATATGTGCATACACACCTGTACACACACATATATATACACATATGTACATGCACACCTGTACACACACACATACATGTGCATACACACCTGTCACACATACATACACATATGTGCATGTACACCTGTACACACATACATACATACACACATGTGAGTACACACACACATATGCACATACATACATACACACATGTGCATGTACATGCACCTGTACACATACACAGATATACACACATGTGCATACACACCTGTACACACACGTGCATGTACACCTATACACACATACATACATACACACATGTACATGTACACATATTTGAGAGGGAGAGGGTGAGAGAGAGAGAGAGAGAGAGAGAGAGAGAGAGAGAGAGAGAGAGAGAATGGCTCTTGACCTTGCAGACACACAATATAGATTTTGTTGATGGCGGCAGCTACAACAGCAGGCACCTGGATCACCATCGTGGGACATTGCAGTGGGAAGAAAGACTTACCCTGAGTCCCTGTACAGCTCAGAAAAGGCAGGCTTGCAGCCAGGGAACTGGAAGATTGAGGTCAGGGATGGAAAAGCAATCAGAAGAGACTCCAGGAGTTGCAGAGGTTAAGAACCTGTACTGAAGCGGGGCAGTGGTGGCGCACACCTTTAATCCCAGCAATCAGGAGGCAGAGCCAGGCGGATCTCTGTGAGTCTGAGGCCAGACTGGGCTACCAAGTGAGTTCCAGGAAAGGTGCAAAGCTACACAGAGAGACTCTGTCTTGAAAAACCAAAAAGAAGAAGAAGGAGAAGAAAAAGAAGAAGAAGAAGAGGAAGAGGAAGAGGAAGAGGAAGAAGAAGAAGAAGAAGAAGAAGAAGAAGAAGAAGAAGAAGAAGAAGAAGAAGAAGAAGAAGAAGAAGGACCTGTACTGAGCTTGCAGAGGACCTGAGTTCAGTTACCAGCACCCACACTGGAGTGGCTCACAAGCTCCTGAAGCTTCAGTTCTAGAGTTCCAATGCATCTGGCCTCTAGGGGTCCCTGTAGCCATATGTACACACACCACATGGACACACACATCTACCCATGATGGAAAACAAACTATGAAAAGGGACTTCAGAAGGGAAAGGATTGTGGCCGACCTGAAGGATGGTCATGTATCACGTTGGATGGTGGAGGCTGAGGAACCAGATCAGATATCAAGGATGATCGGATAAGAATACAAAGGACGGAAGGTTCTGGTGAAAGTGACTGAGCAAGATTCTTGCCGAAACTGGGCAAAGCATAGAGGAGCAGAGAAGTCCTGAATCTGTCTGAGTTGGGCCTCAGTTGGAAGTTGGAAGAGTTTCAGCAAAACTAAGCAAACCCTTGCCAAGGAGAAAGATTTGCTGGGGAGAGAACCCTTCATTAAGAAGAGAACCTTTGTCAAGAAGAGAACCTTTGTCACTACCAATGACAGGAAGTTTGATTGTTTCCAAATTACTCACCTGTGCAGAGTAAAAAAGACCCAGACAGTAGGAGGTAAATCCAATATCGCCTTGGTCCAGCCAAGGATGCATGGAATTTGGATTCATATATGGAGCATCTGAACCACAGGCTGTCTAGTGGCCAGTCAAAAGCTTGCCAAGCACTGAGGATTCCATAGTTTGGATGGTGCAAGCTATAGCTCCTACAACTCAGCAGAGTTTGGGTGTGAGAACTCCCCTCGTGTAGTTATGAGGAGACTGGAAGCCAGCACAGCAGAGGCAACACTGACCTGAGCAGTGGATGTGAGCAGAAAATGGCCAGCTGCCCTCACCAGAGGAAACGAAGCCCAGGCCAGTGTCTTGGTTATCTTTCCATCACTATGACAAAACATCTCGAGAAAAGCATTGAATGTTGGTGCTCTGATGCCCTTCTCCATCTTGCAGAATCCAGAATCCCCACCCAGGCAATGGTCTCACCCATAGTTAAGATGAGTATTTCCACATCAGTCAACATCATCAAGCTAATCTCCCAAAGACTTGCCAGAGGCTAACCCAACCTAGGTAATCGCTCACAGGTGTTCCTGGAGGCTTGCCTCCCAGGAAATTCTAGATTCTGGCAAGTTGACAATAACACTAATGGTCATGGATGGGCAATGGCCCCCAAAACAAGATGTTAACTGCCTGAAATAAGAGCAGAACTCGTGGGGAGGAGGCTGAGACAGGCAGAAATGAGAAAACGTAGCTTGGAATCCACATCAGAGGTGAGTGACAAGCGGTGGCATAGAACTGAATGAGAGATTCACCTTGACCAGAAGCTAGTAGCAATGCACATGTACATGTTGCTGCCAACATGCATAGAATCATGGACCCAAGCAGAAAACCAGAAATCAACTGAGTAGAGAGGGGTTTAGTCCATTATCCAGGAGAATAGAAGTGAAAGAAGACTTCCGAAGCATAAATGTAAGGCAGCATTTCTCAACCTATGGGTCAGCATCAAACAATCCTTTCATGGGGTTGCGTATTAGCTATCCTATGTGTTGGAAGTCTGCATTACGATTCACAACAGTAGCAAAATTACAGCTATGAAGTAGCAACGAAGCAATTACACGGCTGGGGGTCACCACAGTATGAGGAACTGTACTGAAGGGTCACAGCAGTAGGAAGGTTGAGAACCTCCGATTTAAGTGGTTATATTTACGCTGAGGTTGGATTCCCTGCTCCCATATAAAAACATATAGCAGCAAAGAATTAGGATCCCCCTTCCCACCTCAGCAGTTACGGCACCGTTTGGTGTGCTCACCCAGCCACCTGCTTCTTGTGTTTTATCAAGCTGAACATGTCATCTCACCTCTAAATAAATTACCTCTCCATGTGCATCTCTAACTGATGAGAATATTTAAGGATCAGTATATTTAACAAAATAAAAATCTTCATCTTCCACAGAGATGCTGAACAGCCATTTAAAATGCCTTCTAGGAAACTATGCAAAACAGTCATGATCTGTTGAGTGGGAAATGGACTCCATCATGTCACTCAGAACCACAGCATCACTTGAAATGAACGGACTAGCACAGAAAAACACAAATTGACAGGCAGAGAATAAAAATGTTAATAATGGTTAGTTGGCGATGACAATCTTTAGAAATTTTTCTTTTGAATGGCTTCTTAATTTTTCCAAAATTTCTGAAAAAAAAGGAAAAACTTACTTATGATTTAAAATATCATTTCTAAGGAGGGGCTTAATAAAACTTCACACCATCAAAGCCAGAATGTGTATTTATCAGAGAGGTGATAGTTTTGAACATGAATGAAATATTGACAGGTAGCCTCGTCACATCCTCACCTGTAGAATTTCCCTTGGACACCGTTACCTTATTGGGTGCTTTGTTTTGAGTTTGCAGGTGCATTTGCTGGCAGATTACTGTCCATAGGGCCCTCTGTTAGAGGTATATGAGCTTTGCACGCACCCAGTCACCTTAGTACTCAGTGTTGGTGTGCTCTCATGTTCACAAAAGCAGTGGGCTCAATGTTGTTTAAAAAGCAAATGAAAATAAAATATGAGGCAACCCGGTGTATGTGCTCAGTGCTCAGAGGAGACTGGGTGGTAAACGTGGCTTTCCAGAGAGCAGGTTTATTGGAAATATAAATAAATCCGAGCTATCCGGGGCAGTGCACTGTTCTGTTCTAATCTGATACTTACTCACGCACTTGACTTTGCCCGAGGAAATTGAAACACTCACAGGGCACTCATGTCCCAGCCCTGTGGATCTCACCCTGAGGTCTCGCCCTCTTATGGGAGCTGTCAAGTCTTCTAGGCATTGGAGCTGTGAAGCTACCAAGTGGATGAGCAGAGTGAGCCGCACACTCCAGCTCTCGATCAATTTCATTTACAGGAACCCTTTCCACCTGTCTTTCTTTCCAGTTTGGTCATTTTCCCATCTCTACTGAGAATCCACAGTTAATTCTTCAAAAAAAAAAAAAAAATCAATTCTCCTGAGAACATTTATTCCTGTTCAATTTTTCATTTATGGGCTAGAGACTATAATTTCTAAACTGCTCCCAAAATGTAAAGGAGAAAATTTACAGAGTAATTTATGAGGGTGCCTAAATTTAAGTTATATACAATACTTTTTATATGTGTGAATTTATAGCATAGTATAATTGTTTAAAAACTAAATATCCTTGGTTGTTTTTATTCATAGTGAAAAAACATTAAAAACAAATTTTATCTATAATTTTTAGAATTTGGTAGCCTAATATGAACTTCATCTGCTCACCATTTAGTGTTTGAAGAACATGATGTGGTTTAGCACTAGCCTTTGAATGTAGTGTGGGATGTCTGGGCTAATGGCCTGTTAAGATTCCTAAGATTCCTGTTCATTGTCCCTTGGCCCCATTGCTTCCGGACACTGGCTGGGTAGAGATCATGGCAGGTAACACATGGTAAAGCAAGAACTATCAGCACACTGACCCACAGTTTATTTCAGATATGTACCCACCCACGCATGAATATATAGATGAGGTCAGAGACCTTCTTGTGATCCAGTCAACTCTAAATACTAATGCCTAGGGAGAAAGACTCCAAATCTGGAGAGAAAGAGAGAGAGAGAGAGAGAGAGAGAGAGAGAGAGAGAGAGAGAGAGAGAGAGAGAGAGAGAGAGAGAACACTAATCTTTCAGTACTTCACTTTCTCAGCATTGTGCCCTGGATTTCACTCTCTAAAAATCAAGCGTTAATGTGGTTTCAATTTGTATAATCTTAGCTGATGATCACTTAATCATTATAAAATAATTTAAGGAAGTATTTCTATTTCTTCTGTGAACTGCCTATTCATCTCTTTGGGATGTTTCTCTAAAAGGTTGTTGGTCTTTTCATTAACTATTGTAGGAGAATCGTCAAGACTACTTTAATCACAACTGCATGTTTACTTTTACAGAATAATTTGTGAATGATTATCACATCTCAGAGAAAAACTGGTTACAGCCACTGAGATGACTTAAAAATTTAAATTATTGTAATTGGATTTGATATGTTCTTAGGTCTTCTTTTCCAAAAGTATAGGTTATTTTTTATTTATTTATACTTGTTCTTCTTCCTTCTGATATACTTTAAGCTTAGCTTCATATAATCTTAGCATAGTTTAGTTATGTTTAGTTATTTAGTTGTTTTATCCAATATTAAAACAACCTCCTTTTAATCTATGTGTCAAACAGGAGTCATTCTATTCCATTGCTCTGTCTTTCTGCCTTACCATAGTCTCTATCATTGTTCATCATTTCGTTGGTTAATTTTTCAAACATTTACTCACAATTTGTATATCACTAATTTGCATGTTGATAATTGGCTATTAATTTTACGTCTCTTTTCCATTTAATTCTTTAGTCATCTTTACCTAATTTGGGGGAGACACAATCTTAGTTTCTTATCTTCTACTTCTGGCCCCTCCAAAATTCATTTGTTTCTCTTACACAAAATACATGTGTTCCCCTCTACAACTCAGACTCTTGAAGTCCCTTCAACATGGCTCTGGCGGGAGTGTTTGCATAGGGCAAATTAGTATGTTGCAATTCTGATCCCTGGGTTGACAGCATTAGGAAGGAGGTGAGGCCTTTGAGTAGAATGGGCTACCAGGGTCCTACTTCCCAAAAGGAAATGGTGTTCATACCAGACAGACCCAAGAACTCCTTTATGAGAAAGGTCCATCTGAAAACCAGAGAAGATATCATTGCCACACTCCAGCTCTACAATGACGATGATCTTGGAATCCCAGCCTTCAGAACAGTGAGGGATGCCAGTTTGGTGCTTTTACTCATAGCCCATAGTCTGCAAGGATTGAATTTTTGCTATTTAGGTTCAACCATCCACAGTCCATGATGGATAGGCAGTCACTGTTTAGAGCCACAGACCATGATAGTTTGTTGCAAGACCCTTAATATATCAAGTCAAATGTCAACTCTAAAATGTGAAGTTCAAAGTCTCATCTATGTCTGCTCAAGCCACATAGGATTTGAGAGGGTTTGTGATTCAACGACAAGGGCAACCCTAGCAACAAGGCTGTGAACCAAAGGATGGAGAAGCTTCAAGAAAGAGTCACAGGACCAGCCTTGTCAGGCCTTGCCCTTCCAGATAGAGGGATGGGTTGGGGAGAAGAGGGATGGTTCCCCTGCAAGCCTGAAGCACAGCACAGAAAGTTTCATGAGTTTTCCAGGCTCAGGAACTTCTGTTTTGCCTCCAGGTTCTACCTGCCTCTGGAGCCCTGACAGAAGGAGTCACAACAGGCTCTGCCGGCCAATGCTGTTCCTCCTGCCTCTGTGCGCCACATGCTGCAGCTCTGCACAGATGTCATCCAGCCTATTGATGGTGGAGCAGTACCCTCCAGACCCATGGGTGTATCCCGGTGATTGCTGGGTTACCCCTGGGGCCTCCTTACACACTTTTTTCTTTGTTGTTTCTTATTTTGAAGGTCTTGCTCTACAGCCTTGGCTTGCCTCGGACCTGCTTTGTGCGTCCATCTGGCTGGCTTGAACTGGAAGTGAGCTGTTGACTGTAGCGTCTGGATACTCATTCTATAGCTGTATACCGTCGCACCCAGTCCTGCCTTCCCAGTCTAGAAGATCAGTTAGTATTTCCAGATAAACAGTCATGAGATCCAGTCCTGAAAAGCCCAGATGTCCAACCTGTGCTGGTTCCTTGCTGCCTTTTTCCCATCAGTCATCTGGGAAATGTCCCCCTGCGGTGGCTGAATAAGCTCTGCTCCACAACCATGCTTATAGCCTTGCCTAGCTGTCACTCATGCACACCGTGTCCTCCAGACATCCTCCCTCATATTTTACAACGTGGCTGGACAATGTTTCCAATTCTACTTCCATTGTGCTCAATAACTACACCTTCCAGCCATTTTCTTGCTCTCACGTTTTACAACTAATTAAGAAGAGTTTCTTAGGTCTTCTATTGCTGTGAAAAGACACCCTGACTATGGCAACTCTCATAAAGGAAAACATTTGATTGGGCAGTTTACAATTTCATAGATTCAGTCCATTATCATCATGGAAGGACATGGCAGCATGCTGGCAGACATGATGCTGGAGAAGTAGCTGATGTCCTACATTTTGCAGGCATCAGGAAGTGGTCTGAGACACTGGGTGGTATCTTCCGCATATACAAGACCTCAAAGCCTGCTCCACAGCGACACACTTCCTCAATAAGACCACACCCACTCCATCAAGGCCACACCTCATAATAGCGCCACTCCCTCTGGGAGCCATTTTCTTTCAAACCACCATGAGGAGCAAGCCTGTGTGTGCTTCAGCACTCTGTGAAGGGGTCTCCTCAGCTCAACGCCCATTTTCATCACTTCCTGTCTACCATCCATGTGACACCAGAATGCAGGCCCCTTTCAGCCTGGGTCCTGCTGAAACGACACCTTCCCTCCAGTTTCTAGGGAAGTGTCTCCCCCTTTTATACCAAGAGTTTCAGCAGTGTGGTCTCATTGCTGTATTTCTCCCAACAATCTATTGCTTCATGTGCTCTCTGAGAAGATGGATGCCCACTTCAGTCTCTGCTCTCTCAGTGCCTCCTGATCCTTCACAAGGATCCCTTTTGAATGGTGTCATCGATAGCTATGATTTTCTTACAAAGAAAACTGTGTGTGCATGTATGTAGATGGTGTGTATGTGTATGTGTGTGTGTACATATATGTGTGTATGTGATATGTCTATGAAAGGATGATGTGTGTATGTATGTATGGTGTGTGTGTCTAGATATGTTATGTGTGTACATGTGTGTGTTTGTATGTAGGTATGTTATATGTGTAGGCTCTATGCAGGTAACCGCAGCGTTGTGGGTTCGTGCATGCAGTGGCCGTGCCATGCTGAGAAAACACTTCCCCAGTGGCCTTCCCCATTGCTGGCTCTCCCCTGCTTTCAGTTTCCTCCTCAGAGAACTTCCCTGCACATTGGGAGGGGTGACGTGCTGCTCCCCTGAGGACTGGGCAATCGGTAGTTCCTATTACCAGTATCAAGTGCAGCCAGGAGTCTCTGAATTAATCCCCATACACCAAATACTGGAAAAAGAAGCTCATCTGACCAAAACCGGGAGCAGCACGAGCCTCTCTCTCATGCATACCTGTATGTATGTATAGGTAACCTATATGCGTGTCTGTATATGACACAGTGTGGCATGTCCACTTAGCAAACAGAAGCAATGGCTCTCTCCCCTGCCCACCAGTGCTGTGGGCCTCTGACTGGGTCGACCAGGAAAGACCCCCTCCTGCAGAGCAGGCCTCAGCTCCAAGTCAAGTGCAGTTATTTAGCCCTGTATCGGTTATGGCACTACGTCACATCTTGCCTGGCAGGTTTATATTTTAGCTAGCTTTAGGTCCGCAGCCAGCTGAAACTGTTGTTAATTTTTCCCTCCCAGGCATCTCCATAGAAACTTCCAGCACCATGAGAGCTGGCAGTAGAGAGGAAGCTTCCAGCCCAGGTCCAGCTGGGTGTCACTATGCTCTGCATCTGTCTTACCATCTACTTCTGGTGGTCAGACAAGGGCCATGGTGAGATCTTGTATTGTTTGTGGAGGGTCTCTGGTGTCTTCCTGACCAACAACTTACAAGGAGGTCTCCCATGCCTCCCATTGGGATTACCATTTAATAATTCTGAGGTCAGTTTTATCTTCCCATCTGAGGTACTTATGTTCAAACTCTTCATTCCTTTTTTTTTTTTTTTTTTTGAGACAGGGTTTCTCCGTGTAGCTTTGCGCCTTTCCTGGAACTTACTTGGTAGCCCAGGCTGGCCTCGAACTCACAGAGACCTGCCTGCCTCTGCCTCCTGAGTGCTGGGATTAAAGGCATGCGCCACCACTGCCCGGCATCATTCTTAATTATATTTCAAAATGAGTTTATAAGGTAGTAGGTTTCTATATGGCTTCATCGTACATCCTTAGTTTTGTTTATCCCTGGCTCCTACCCGATCCAAACTCCATCCCTGCGTCCTCATCACAGTTGAAACCTTGTATCCCTTGGTACCAGGCCCTCTTTATTTATGTCACATCTGCTCTACAAGGCATTCCCTCCCAGATCCTCTATAGTTCCTAGGTCTCTATAGAAACTCCAAATTAAACACATACATTTATAAATTTGAAGTTATGATCCATATCTGAGGGTGAATGTGCATCATTTGACTTCATGACCTGAGTTATCCTAGTATAATATTTCCCATAGATTTCCCCCCAAAATTTCATAATTTCATTTTGCTACGGCTGAATGAAATTACACTGTGTATATGTATTGTGTTTCCATGATCTCTTCATCTGTTGATGGGCATCTGGGCTGTTTCCATTTCCTGGTTCTTGTGAACAGAAAAGTAACGGATGTAAATGGGCAAGCATATCTGATGTAGACCAGAGAGTCCTTTGAGAACCAGGAGTGGTATAGTTGAATCACAAGTTAGTTCTACTTCTAGGTTTTTGAGAGACCCCCAGACCCATTTCCTCAGTGGCTATACCCATTCTTGATGACGGCCATTACAAATAACAAGAGACAGGATCTCAATGTAAATGGAAGTTTCCTATCCTGGAAGCTGATTCCAAATTACCACACAGACTTAGTATTAATTATAAATGATCAAATTATCTCATTTCTATTAATCTATGTATTGCCACATAGCTTGTGGCCTTACCTGTTCTCTAGCATGTCTTGCTTCCTACATGGCTGGTTGGTGTCTCTTGACTCTCCACTCTTCTCCTTCCCAGTATTATTAGTTTAGTCACCCTGCCTATACTTCCTGCCTGGGTACTAGCCAATCAGCATTTTATTAGACCAATTTGAGTAACAAATCTCTACTGTGTACAAGAGGATTATTCATGTGCCTTTTCTGAATGACTAAGGCTGTCGAACACTTTTAAGGGTTCGCTGGCCATTTAATTTCTTCTTTTGAGACCTCTGTTCAGTTCCATAGCCCATTTCTTAATTAGGGTGTTTGTTTTCATGGTGTTTAGATTTTTCATTCTTTGTATATTAGACACTAATCCTGTGTCTGAGGTATAGCTGGCAAAACTTGTCTCTCATTCTGGGAGCTTCTTCTTCTTCACTCTATGGACAGTTTCCTTTGCTCTATAAAAGACTTTTTAATTTCATGAGGTCTCATTTGTTGATTGTTGACATAACCACAACATCCTTTTCAATTTTTAATGGTTACATTTTTCTCTCAAAAAGAGTTGAGTTATATAAACAAATAAAAATTAGAACTTTATTTGGCAGAGTGTCCTTGTGAAACTGGCTTTGCTGCCATAGTTTCTGTTTACACAGAGGCTAAGCCTGGCATGCCAGGAGATGGGACCCTTGAGTTCAATCCCATGGTAATTCCAAGGCATTGCTGGCTATGGGCTCTCCCTCTAACCCCCAAACTGAATATTGTTTAATATAATGATGATTTTAAACTGAATTTTATTTGAAAAATATTCAGACTGCAAAATGTTGCTATATTTTGAAAGGAAACTCAACTTCTTTTTTAATTATTAAGATTTTTTTTATTCACTTTATATGCCAACCACAGATCAGCCTCTCATCCCTCTTCCTGCTCCCCTTAGCCTTCCCCCCAGCCCACCCCGCACTCCCTTCCCTAAAAAGGTCAGGTCTCCCATGGGGAGTCAGCCAAGCCTGGTACATTCAGTTGGGGCAGGTTCAAGACACTCTCCCTGCATCAAGGCTGTGATAGGTGCTCCATCATAGGTAATGGTAATGGGCTTCAAAAGCCAGTTCCTAGATCCAGGGATAGATCCTATTCCCACTGCCAGGAATCCCTTAAACAGAGCAAGCTACACAACTTATGCAGAGGGCCAATCCAGTCCTATGCAGGCTCTACAGCTCTTGGTCTAAAGTTCATAAGTTCCCACTAGCTTGGTTCAGTTGTATCTGTAAGTTTCCCCATCATAATCTAAATTCTCCTTGCTCATAGAATCCCTCTTCCTCTCTTTGACTGGACTTTTAGAGCTCAGTCTGATGCTTAACTGTGGATCTCTGCATCTGGGAAACTCAACTTTTAAAGATTAAATGTTGTGATTTTTTTTTTACTCAACAAGAGTTGAAATGAAGAGCATTTTGACATAATTAGACAATAAAAGAACATGGACAAGTCCTTGACAGCGAAGAATGAGAGAAAGAAGGAACGATGCTGCTACATCCTTGCCACATGTGAATTCAAATAGCCATCACATCGTCAAGCTGCAGATTCAAGGAGGCATAAGAGTGAACATGTCCTGAAATTGATTCAGAGAACTGTAAAGCAGTCCGTCACAGGTGCCTCTTTCAAGCACATGTGTGATCTCCCAGACTCCAGTTTGGTTTTAGTTTGTGACCATAGGCAAACTGCATTTTTTTCTACCATAGATTTCTCATGTGAAAAATGATAATGTTGTGTTCCCCCCTATCTAGACACCAATGATTGCCTTGATAGCTGGAAGGCACCATTAGATGAAGCAGCACCAAATTGTCGAGAGAAACAAGCAGCGATTAAAACAAACAAACAAATCTTCAACAAGCCTCATCTACAGTTACCTCATTGGTAAGATTGCTGACTTGGGCCATTTTCATCCTAAAATTATGAAGCTGAAAAAGTTTGTGAACATGTGGCATGGGTGAATGCAGCATTTTTGTTTCTGCTCCGCTCCATTTTGGGTTGTCATTACAGAACACTACAACCTGGGTTATTTATAAAGAGAATAAATTTATTTCTCACTGCCCTGGAAACCCAATGCCAAGGGGCTGTTGTCTAGCAAGGACTTCATGTGTGCTGTCCCACGGCAGAAGGGAAAGAGGAAGAGGGTGACATAGTGTGCTCCTACGTTCTGAAACATGATGGAAGTGTCCAAGCATCTTGAAACACCAGCCTTAGATACTCCTCTTCTTTAGTCCGTGTAATAGCATCACCACCATTGACTTCATAGTCTGCACCACCTCCTACTCATCTTCATCATCACTATTGACATCAACATCATCACATCAGCATCATCTTCTCTATCATCTCACCACCACCGTCATCACAACCATTGTTACCATCCTCCTCCTCCTCATTTCAAGCCATCACTATCATCTGCCTTAGCATCTTACCATCATCACCATCATTAATCTCACCACCACTATTATCATCAGTCATCATCATCACTACCACCAATATCACCATCTTCACCATCACTACCACCATTGCCATTCTTTTCAGCACCACCAGCAGCAGCATCTACCCAAATTACCACCATCACCCTTCTCTTTCTCAACCTCTCACCATCAATCTTATCTTCACTATTACATCATCATTATCCTCATGATCATCATAATCACCATCCTTATCATCATCTTTGTACAGCAGTTCCAGAGAGGAAAGATGTTTTACATGAACTATTCTGTTCACTTTTATTTATTTATTTATTTATTTTTTTATTTTTTTATTTTTTTTTTGTTTTTCGAGACAGGGTTTCTCTGTGTAGCTTTGCGCCTTTCCTGGAGCTCACTTGGTAGCCCAGGCTGGCCTCGAACTCACAGAGATCCGCCTGGCTCTGCCTCCCGAGTGCTGGGATTAAAGGTGTGCGCCACCACCGCCCGGCTTCACTTTTATTTTAAATATTCATTTATTTTAAAAAAATAAGATCAATATCCAATGAAGGTGCAGTAAGTATAGCCAGCCATCTGCTCCACATCAGTCATAAATCTAAAAGTCACCAAATATATTCCAAGTGCTACTGTGCTAAGTAAAGCAAGAATATTCTATACAGAGCTCTCCATACATTTTAGCCTCTACACGTTCATATGTAGAACCTCTACATAAAGCAGCATCTAGATACTGCTGAGACCCAGAGAGCTCAGAAAGCTGCTGTGGAATGTCATTCTGTATGCTGAGAATATGTGTTGCTCTGATTGGTTAATAAAATGCTGACCGGCCAGTAGCCAGGCAGGAAGTATAGGCTGGATAAGCAGAAAAGGAGAATTCTGGGAACAGGAAGGCTGAGTCAGGAGTCACCAGCCAGACACATAGGAAGCAAGATGTCAAGGCAGAACTAAGAAAATGTACCAAGCCACCTGACTAAACATAGATAAGAATTATGGGTTAATTTAATTGCAAGAGCTAGTCAGTAATAAGCTTGAGCTAATGGCCAAGCAGTTATAATTAATATAAGCCTCTGTGTGTTTACTTGGGGGACGCAAGTGGGAAAGATTTGTCCTGACTGCCAGCCAGCCAGGACACAGGAAAACTTTCAACTACAGAACACTTCTATTTACAAGAAGGTAGATGCTTAACAAAAACAATAGAGTGTACATTTTGGCTTAAAAGTTATAACATGAATTGTTCAGGTGGCATGCAATATTTGATGATATGGACAGCACAATGATAAGCGTGTTAGACAAAGACTGTCTCTCTTTGCCTGCTCTTTAAAAGCAGGGTGTATGGCACCATAGCTTGCATAGCTACCTACCCAGACAGTGGTTCCGATGTTCCACCTCAGCCCTGCCATGATGGCCCCCCTTCAAACTGCATTGAACTTGCTCTTTTCTTATGACCACACATCATTGTGTCACTTTGGGGTATTTAGATGGTGAGTCTCAGTGTGGCCTCTGAGCTGGGGAGTTGGGCCATGCAGAGTTGGGCCACATAGAGTTGGGCCACATAGAGTCTGAGTTAACTCTCATCAAAGGACTTTCAGCATCTGGACCCCATCATGTCTAGTGTCCAGAACAACTCCAGTCAGCATGTCTGACAGAAACTGACCGCATGCCTGTGCCTGGTGTACCTGACCCCACATCCTCCCTTCCTTCGTGTCCACAGCTTCCGGTATTCTCTCTTGCTTCCTGAAGCCCTTGCCTTCAGCACTGTACTACTTCTAATTATTGTGCCTGAGGATGTTTTTCTTTTCCTTTTGTTTTTTCATATTTAAAATTTCTGTTTGCTCATGATAATTTCATATATCTGTATAAAATATGGTCAAATCTACTCTCATTTTCCCTTCCAACTCTGCTCATAGTCCTTCAATAAGTTTCCTTCTTGATTTTGTGTCCCCATTTTTAGATAATCCATCAAGTTCAGTTAGTGATGCTTAAATGTACATTTTTATGGGGCCATCCATTGGAGCATGGGAAATGTACCAGTGGCCACATCCTCCAAAGAGTGCTTCTACACTCTCCCAGCAGCCATAGTTAATACTTCCATAGTAAGGGCTGGGGGCCTAGAAGTCATCTGCTACATTTATGCTGGAATATTAGCTGTCTTGTTCTTATGTAATTATGTTATTATGTACATATAATAAATATCAGCTGCTATGAGCTCATGAGCTCAGTGGCCATGACCAGAAGACAGCAGTTAGCATGTCTCGCCTACCTCCAGCTCTCACATTCCTTTTATTCCCTCTAGAGTGATGTTCCTTCATGCAGTAGTCACAGTCAAAAGCCCATGACTGAGGTAGCCATAGGCCCTAGAATGGAACTTGCTATGGTCACTTTGTTAAATGGCCAAGGTGTGAAGGTGCTTTCTAAATATTGTATTTGTAGCTGTAGACACAAGCTGCCCTCAGTTTTGGTTAGAGAAACTTTCTTTTGCAGTGAGTAGTAGTCAATGCAGAGATGTAGGATTGGTCAAAGTGCTGTGAATAAGAGATTTGATGCTTTTTTCTTTTTTAAAATCATTCATCTTTTAATTTAGAGTGCAATGTTTTATGTTTTTTTAAATGGCATTTCATATGCCACTATTCTTTGTTCTAACTTCCTCCTCCTCTGCTGCCCCTCCCCCCACAGGCCTTCCTTCAGCTTTCATGTCACATGACAATGCTTTTCTTCCTCCATTGTGGCTTGGATTGGGTTTAGAGTTCAGGGTCAACAGTAGCTTTGTCTGTGTGGTGAAGACACACGTAGCACGAATCTTAAAAGGTCTTATTAATAAGAACAAACCTGGAGCCAGGTACTGGGGTCAACGCTGGAAGATCAGAGAAGTAGAGCAAGCCACAGCCACCTCACCTTGCCAATTCCTCAGCTGATCTTGTTTCCTCAGATTGGAAGCCTCTGAGTACTTATCCAAATGGATCTCATCTGAACTGCTGCTCAAAAGCCTAAAAGCTTAACCAGACAACTTCCTGGTTTTCACACCTTATATACCTTTTATTGTGCCCAGATCATAACCCCCAGAGAGACCACCAAGGACGAGCATACCAGAATGCAAAAACAAGGTTTAATTCTGCTACAAGTCATGACAGGGAACTCATCTCAAGCATTCACTGGCCTCAGCGCAGTGAGGCAGGGAGGAGTTCCTCTTTCTTGGGGAAGTTAGTTTTTATAGGCAAAACCCATAAAATTTCTTAGAGGGGAGGGGGGTTAGTATGGGTCCATCCTTGATTGGTCCAGTTTTTCCCGGGCCTGGTCTTATTTTACCTTATCTGTTTGCCCTGTCAGGAGTTTTACAACTCATCTCTGGGGTCTGGTCATGTTATCTCTGGAGAGGGGCATCTCATAGTTAATCAGTTACCACCAGACATCCTGACTTTGTTCTTTTAAAAACACCTTTCTTTACCCTCTCCAGGAAGGGGGAACTGACTTATTTTTAAGATATTTCTTTTCTCAGCTCTTTTGGGTTTCTGGGGAAACTGTGTCTGGGCCTTTTATCTTCAGTGCTGAGATTAAAGGCGTGTACTACCATATTTCCATCCCATTTGGTTTTGAGACAGGATCTCTATAGCCCAAACTGGCCTGTGTTATGCCCAGATCCTGTCCCCAAAGCTGCCACTCGAGACTTTAGGTACAGAATGCAAAAGCAAGGTGTATTCTAAGTTTACAAGCCTTGGCAGGGAGGCTCCACAGGAAGGCTGGGTCCAAATCTCTTACTTTCTTTGTGAGGCTAGTTCTTAAAGGCACAGACCATATAATTCATCTCAATCCACCTCCCTGTTTTAGTCTTTTGGTCAAATATCCTGACTCTGTGTTTTTCAAAGTCCCTGTAGCAGATACAGCTACCTGGGAAAAAGGGGTCTAAATTCTTATCTACACTTAGGAATCCTGGTTTAAGCTTCTCTTTGTCTGTAGGGGATAGAGTGTGTGTGTGTGTGTGGGGGGGGGTTTACTGAGGTATCACACTTTCTGCTTTCTGCCATTACTTCCTGGGATTAAAGGTGTGAGTCACCATGCCTGGCTGTTTCTAGTATGGTTTTGAACTCACAGAGATCCGGATTGATCTCTGCCTCCAGAAGGCTAGGATTAAAGGTGTGAGTGCCACCATTTTCTGGCCTCTATGTCTGTCTAGTGGCTGTTCTGTCCTCTGACCCCAGATAAGTTTATTAGGATGCATGATATATTGGGGAACACAACATCACCACATTTCCCTTTTTTTTTGTCTAAAATTTAAAAAACTTATAACTAATATAAGAAAAGCTATATCCAATAAGTATATACAATAGATACAGTCAAGAATTACATTAACAATGTCTAGTCCATTAACATTTGAAAGATTCAGACAAAAAACTTCATTATATATATTAACAATGTCCAGTCCAGTAATATTTCATAAACTCAGACAAAAAAAAATTTATTACTTATCCTATTTAAAACAAGTAGTTCCTTTTTAAAAGTAGATTCAATAATTGACCTTTTTATCTTATCATATCCATATTCTATCTTTTTTCTTTTCATAATAGATTCAGTAATCTACCTTTTGTCATTTTTATATCTTTCCCTTTTTCTTTTTAGAGTAGATTCAATGATCTACCTCATATCTATATTCTCTTTTTTCTTTTTCTTTTTTTTTAAACAAAAACTCTGAATCTAATCTCCTTGTTCAGTTTTTTTCCTGACCATTAACAATTAACAACTTGTAACCAACCATCATAAACAATGACAATTATCCATAAGTCATTGAATGACCAAAAAACTATCCACTCCACCTCTTGGGAGTGTGGGTATTGTTTTCTTAAACTTACTTCCTGCTTTCTGGGGCGAAGACATCTTTAGAGAATCCTGAAAAGAAATTTTTTTTGGGTTAACTGTCAAGTCCTGGGAGAAGTAGCTGTATAATTTGTTGTCCAGTCTTTGCATATGGGAAAATGTAGGGCTTGTCTCAAGTCCTTGCTCGAGTTGTCTGTGAATCTGGATCATCTCAGCTAGCCATCTTGAAATTATCCTGATCAATTTGTAGTCCAAAGTCAATCTTTCCACAGTGTTAATCAACTTAATGGCTTTACCATAGTCCATGTGGAATCATCATTGTGGGGTCCTATTATCCTTTTGAAGATTTCAAATTTGCTGTTAGTCATGGTTATGGTTCCCTGCAGACTTTTTATTTTTATTTATTTATTTATTTATTTATTTATTTATTTATTTATTTATTTTTTGCCTCCTCCGTGGTTTGAAGCAATCACAGTCTGATAAATGTATGTCTCTCGGAACCATGAATGTTCTTCCCTAGAAGAGAATATCTTCACAGCAATTTCTCCCCACCATTTGTCTTGCCAAACTTTTCCAAACTGACCTTTTGCCAATGCTTTCTTCTAACACGATGCTTCTGGCAATTCTTCTCTGAACAAGCAGCAGTGAGCCCTTTGTCCCAGGTAGCAGCATCACCACAGTCACCAACATGATGAGAAGGAGCCAGCAACTCAAAGCAGCAGCCGCTGCCTCCATGGTCCCACTGTCACCGTTTGGGGCTCGGTCCCAGCCGAAGCTTCTCCTTAGCAAGCCTCCTAGGCTGGCCTCAAACTTGGGATCTTCCTGCCTGTCCCTCCTTCAGCAAATCCTACCAACGTGCTCCACCACAACCAGCTGAAGGTAGCTCGGATCTGACCTGGGCACCACAAAGCCACAGGCAAGCAGCTTTTTCATGAATTCATACCACAAACATTGGGCGCCAGATGTAGACGTAATTCTAAATGGTCTTATTAAATAAAAAACATAGAACCAAATAAAGAGTTAAAAGCCCAGAGATCGAGCAGTAGCCAAGAGCTAAGACCACCCGCTGCCGTCCTTCCCCTGAGAGAAGTCTCACCATGCTCTGACTTTTTCATTCACTGTGAAGAAGTCAATCTTCGGGCTTTTTATATTTAAGAGAAAGTAAGATTTTTCAAGCTAATGTTAAGATTGTTTACTTGTTTGGTGACTAAGGGAGGCTGCTAAGCATGCACTCCTTCCACACTTTCACTCTATCAAATCACACAGAGTGCAGGAGAACACTTAGAGCCACATCCATATTAATTTGAGAACACTTCCAGCACTGCTATTCCAGACCTCATCCCTGTCCTGTCATCTTTACTCTGTCCTTTGGTGGTGGTGTTGGGCCTTTGTGTCGATGCCTCTGTATCCTCGGGCCTCAGTTGTATCCTTCCTACCTGCCAAATTATATTCTCAGATTTTTATTCTTTTTCTAGTTTACAAATTATCTCTTTCATTTAACTCATCCACTGCTTTGTTTTAATCTCAATGTCTCAAAACACATAAGCATGTGAAAAAATAAATAGATTTGTGTCCAATAAGCATGTGGGACAATGTTCTAGATAGCCAAAAAAGTTCAGACATAGAAACAATTACGTTAGCTGCATTTCTGACCCAACTGGCAGGTTAAAATGGCGAAACTATTTTGTTTCTGGCCACATTACAGAACAGAAGTACAGAGAAACCCTGCCTAATACCATGTTGCCAGGGGAAAAGTTAGAAAATTGTAACTGATTGTTCCAATTCAGTCTAAACTGGGAACCAGATTAGAAGACTAAAATCCACCAAAGAAGGCCAGTAGGTAGACAGAGACAGAGCTTGGTCAACATGAGCTGCATTTGAGGCTGACTTATGTGACTTCAGACAGCTGAGCAAGAAGGGAGGCCACATGGACACCTTTTTTGGAAGTTGAGTGATACCATTTCAGGAAAAAAACACAGTTTCAGTTGTGGAGGAATGGAAATTCACTCTCTATTTTAATGATCTTGTGACTTGAAAGGGCAAAATTTCTTAAAGAATAAGCAGGATATGGTGGTATATGTGTAACACCAGCACTTGGGAGCTAGAGGCAAGAGTATGAGGAACTTCTGGCCAGCCTTGAAACTAAAAAAAAAAATAATAATAATAATAATTTAGAGCATCACTGTTGTGAAATCACTTAGATGAGGGCTCACAGGCAGCTGATGGTTCCCGGGGAAGGCAGAGAGAGCTTCCCCTCAGTGGCTAGCCACTGGAGAGACGCCTGTGCGCCCATGAATAACCGCTCTCACACATTCCTATGAAACAGTCCAACCGAACTTATCAGCTCATAAACACACATGCCAAGGGACATGGAAGTATGAGAGGAGCTAAGTAGGAGGGGGAAGGGAGCAGGAATGGGAGGTGACAGAGAGGGCAATGGGATGGAAATGACCAAAATACATCAAATTCATGTATGAAAATGCTAGAATGAAACCTATCATTACATAATTATTGATAAAGGTGTTTATAATGTTTGAAGTGTATGTATTATTATATACCGTTAGCGAAGGTTATTTGGGGATTGTGATACTAGGGTCAACACTATAAAGTTGGATACAAGTAGGGTTTGGCCTTTTCATTTTTTTCTCCACAAACGACTATATAGTGTGACTGCTGCTTGAATCTAACTCTCCCTCACTATAATTATATTAGGAATGTTTACTGGATGTCAGCCTGACTAGACTTTATAGGGGAAAAGGCAGCTTCAGCTCTGATGTAGCAAAACTCTTCCAGGACACCAAAATCATGTGAGACTACTGCCATCTGCTGGTGGAGACACTGAAGCAATGGCCATCTATGCTTACTTAGCTTTCAGAAAATTCTAAATTCTGTCGTAAGTAAATCTTTAACGATTTTTTCTCAGAATATAAGTGTATATGATAAGCTTTGTTAAAGACAATATGGATTCTGACTATACCTGCAAAGGCTATGATTGAGAAGGTCTCTCACAGCCTCCACAGTTGACTGAGACTGCTCCTCACAGCCTCCACAGACGATTGAGAAGTCCCCATACAGCCTCCAAAATGACTGAGAAGGCCCCTTGCAGCCTCCACAGATGACTGAGAAGGCCCCTCACAACCTCCACAGATGACTGTGTCACTCTCATGCTCTACTGATGACTGATAAGGTCTCTAGCATTTTCTATGGATGACTGAGAAGGTCCTTCCCATCCTCCGTGGATGACCGAGAAGGTATCTGTGGTAGTGTGAATGTAATTGGCCCTCATAATCTCATAGAAAGTGGCACAGTTAGGCGGTATGTCTTTGTTGAATTTGGTATGGCCTCGTTGGAGGAAGTATGTCATTGTGGAGCAGGCTTTGAGGTTTCCTATGCCTACGGTCCCACTCAGTGTCTCAGTTGACTTCCTGTTGTCTTCAAGATATAGAACCCTCAGCTACTACTGCAGCAGCATGTCTGTTTGCACACCACTATGCTCCTTGTCTTGATGATGATGTACAAAACCTCTGAAGCTGTAAGTTAGCCACCACAATTATATGTTTCCCTTTATAAGAGTTGCCATGGTCACAGTGTCTCTTCACAGCAATCTAAGTCCCAACTAAGATGGAAGTTGGTACCAGGAGCAGGATATTGCTGTGATAGGTCTGACCATGTTTTTGTTTGGAGGAATTTGGATATTGATACTTTGGATTTTTTGAAAGCAATGGAATGCTTTAAGTGCTGCTTACTGGGCCGTACTAGCAGGAACATGGAAGACAGTGGTGTTGAATGAGATTTGATAAATTGTGCGAGCTATATCAAGAGGCTATTGAGGAGAAGAATATTAGCATGCTGCCTAGAGATTATTCTTATATTTTGGTGAAGAAAGTGGATGCTTTTGCCATTCTCCGAAGAATCTGACTGAGGCTAAAGCCAAGATTTTTGGATTAATTCCATTGGCACAAGAGATCTCCAAACAGCTTAGTATGAAATCTGTAGTGTGGTTATTAGTGGTAATTCTGATGAAGATTTATAAAAGGAGCAAGCTGAGCAAGGAAAAGTATTTAAGGAGAAAAGGAGGACCAGAAAGTGGAATAGAGCTAAGTTCTGTGTTCAAGGAGAAAAACAGATTAAGAAATGGAATAAAGGGAGTGGGGACCTCAGGAAAGGATCCCACCCAGGTAAGTTTCCAACTAATGAAAAGGAACTCAAGAAAAGTTTAGAGACGGGTGTGGTGGTATATGCATTTAATCCTAGCACTGGGAAGGCAGAGGTTGATATACCTAGGGGTTTGAGGCCAGCCTGGTCTACAGAGCAACTTCAAGGACAACCAAGCTTAGGCACTGAAGGAAAATAGAAAGATGTAATTAAACAAGGGGGGGCATATTCCAGCCCCAGCAAGTAGCAGAACTTGGCAGCTTTGGCCACATGGTTCTGAATTTAGAGTTAAGGATAGAAGATAGGAGTTGTGGAATAAAGCCACTGAGGCCATGAATGTGTCAGGGGTATCCTTGAATGGAGACCTAGAGAGGCCATTGTATGAAACTGTGAAGTTGAAGCCTGGATTGCCTTGGAGACCCCAAGATGTTAGAATTGCCAGAGTCATGGGATACCTGCTGAGGAAAGCTACTAACAGTGAGTCAAACCAGTCTAAGAGAAAGAAGTATGTTACAGTCAACAGAGCTGAACAGAGTTGGAGATCTGAAGAGCATTTTGACACGAGACATGGGGATGCAGAGTTTGGAGTTTGCCCTGCTGGTTTTCTGTCTTGCTTCGGTCCAGTATTTTCTCCCTGTGCTCCCATCCCTGCATTTTGGAATGGCAATGTATACTCTGTGCCGTTATATATTGTAAGTATGCAATCTGCTTTTTGATTTTTACACGTCATTTCAGTTAAGAGATTGTATGAATCTCAGAAGAGACTTTGAACTTTAGACTGTTAAACATTGTTGAGACTGTAATAGACTATGGGGACTTTTTGAGTTGGACTAAATGCATTTTGTGTTATGATACTGTTAAAACCTTATGGGGGTAGGGAGTGGAATGTGGTAGTTTGAATATAATTGACCCCCATAAGCTCCAGCATCACATCTGCCTGTGCACCACCATGCTCCTCGCCTTTGATAATGATGGACTGAACCTCTGAAACTGTAAGTGAGCCACCTCAATTACATGTTTTCCTTGATAATAGTTGCTGTGGTCCTGGTGTCTCTTTACAGCAATTCAAACCCTAACTAAGACATACCTTACAGCCTCCACAGATGACTGAGTAGGTCTCTATCATCTCCCATGGATGACTGAGAGGGCTCCTCATAACCTCTGTGAATGACTGGTATTCTAGCTCATTGTTATATAATCTACTACAAAGTAGGATAGAATTTATAACAAAAAATGTGATTTGGTATATTAGCATTTTTAACACAAAATGTCTTTACTATTTCCCTAATGGCCAAGGATGTTGAAAAATGCCATTGGCCTATTAACCACACTTAAGGGAAATCCCCAAGCCAGAAGTAGTTGGACAATACAAAATGAACTCGGTGGTTTTGTGTGTGTGTATGTGTGGGGGGGGAAGGGACTCTTAATTTTCTTTTGTTTTGTTCTGGCACTTTTAAAATTTTATTTTTTGTTTGTTTATTTTTGCCTTTTACTTTGTGTGTCTGTTTTTTTAAGAGTGCAGAAAAAATGAAGTTGAGTGGGTAGTGATGTGGGAAAGATTTAGAAGGAACTAGGTGAGAGAAAACATGATCAAAATATATTATATGAAAAAAATAAGTGTCTTTACTCTAAAGTCTTATGCCGACTGAGAAATGGATTTTGAATATCATAGGTAAGCACTGTAAAACATAATACAATTCATTAGAATTCATCAACCTCTCTGGAAAAAGCGAATCCAAAAGGAGTCAGGGTGAGTTAAGGCAATCTCAGGACCTAGCTACTGATATTAGGTACTTCCATACTTGTGGAAGTAGTGGACAGGTTACAGAGGACAGTGACAGTGACCCTTGACTGAGACATGTCAGGATGGAGCAGAGGGAAGGGGATGCAGAAGGTGTGCAAGACTAGAGAATACTCACTGGGAGGAAGTGAGGTGGGTTGTTCTGATTCATGGGAACTGGATTTATGTAGGGACATTGTTGAGAATAAAGGCTGAAAGAGAGGAGTTTGCAAACAAGCTTCGTACTCAGCTGCCAGAAGTTTCCAGGCCACGGCTGAATGCACTGAGACATAGAATAGCCAATTCACAGACCGAACATTCTAGATGAGAAAACAAGAAAGGCTTCCTTGGTGAACATTTCTGTTTCTTTATTGAGCATTTTCCATAGTCAAGGAAATAGTCCAAGAAGAAGAAAACAGAAATAGGACCCATTCATCCTCCAGTTCTCACACTGAGAAGGTAAACAAGGCTTCAATACAGGCATTGTGAGTACACCAGAATATAACATCTGGGGAGAATGAGGAGACTTGAGAAAGGAATACCCCACTGGGAGATGTATGAGAGTGCTTCATGCCACGAAGGTGGAATGAACAGGAGATTCAAGCAGAAACTAGGGAGAGCCACAGCAGTCACTGTAGGAGGTTGCAAGGTCACGGACCAACGTAGGATACTAGCAGCTCAAAGCACCAGCAAGACTTCACTAACAGAGGTGAACACTGGGGCAGAGTCTTGGGAGTGAGTGGGAGAGATGGCCAGTCTCCTAGGAACTTAAGGATTTCAGAGCACTGAGGTGGAGGAAGACAATGCCCAAGAGGAGGCTGGGGAGGCGGGGCAGGTTAGAGGTTGGTCAAGCCATGCCCAAGATGAGAGCTGGAAGAGGAGGGAACATGAAACTGGATCCTGGGAGAGGGGACATGTAGACCTGAGTCTGAGCCTTTCCTTTTGGCTGAGAAGTCTCACAGAACCCTGGCCACAGGTGAGACAACTCGGACAGTGACAGCTAAGGACTGGTGGAGGACACTGTCGACCAGAGGTCACCAGATGTGCTCATCCTTCCACTGTCACGCTCTGATCCCTTCCTCCTGAGAACAGACTCACAGCTATGGGCAGCACCCCATGCAGAGTGACTATGTTTTTCCCCTCCTCCTCACCTCCTCTTCCTCTTCCTTCCTTTTGCAACATTTCTTTTTGAACCACATCCAAACTCACACACCAGGATCCAGAGAGTGTGACAAGACTCCCTGTCCCTGTCCCCTGTCAGACTCCATGTCCCGTTCCCAGGAGCCAGAGCTTGCAACAAGCCTCTCTGCTCCTTCTCCAGAACCCACATGCTGTGTATACAAAGTCCCTCTTTTCCTCTCCTAGAACTATGTACTACACTATATACCTAGAACTGTATACTACATATATCAAGTCCCCGTCCCTTCCCTAGGAGTCAAAACCTGCAATAAGGCCCCACCTCCACCCTAGGAAGCAGAACCTACAACAAGTTCACCCTCCCTTCCCCAGTAGTTAGAGTCTGTAACACCCCCCCACCCCCCCTTCACTCTTCAGGAGCCTACACAAAGCCCTCTCCCTTCTCCAGTAGCTAAAATTTACAACAAGCCCATCTCCTCGTCCCAGGACCTAGAGCCTATATCAGGTCTCCTATGCCCTCCTTAGGAGCCTGTCACAACCCCAGCCCCATCCTCTTCTCATTGAGAAGCTTTGGTTCTGAAGTTGGCTCTTCTTATTGCAGTGAACTCTTACCTATCTTTGATGAGAGATGTTGTTCTTGGTGGTTAAAGCTGTAGCCGTCAGGGATATTCACCCAAATAATCCAGGAAACTGTGGAAAGCAAGCCAACCTCTGGGCCCAGTGGACATGGGTGTGCGGGGGAAGGTAGGAAGAGGAAAGGGGCTTTTGGACTATGGCCGTCCTCAGCATGGATTCTGGTGACAGAGATGAGACAACTGAGGGGAACTGAGGTTGAGCAGTCTGCCCTGCTCAACCCACTGGCCACTGTCTTCCCCTTGCTCTCGTCTCTCCCCTAAACCAGCCTTCAGCTGTTGAAAGACTTTGGATTGTTAGTGGTCATTGACCTCTTCTCTTAGCCACATGTGTTGGCATATGGCTTTCTGCTTCCAAGACCCAAGAGGACCTTCCACTCAGCTCCTGGAAGGCTAAGGCCCAAATAATTACCCTCGTGCCCAATATCAGTGACAAGTTCATTTGTCAAGGATTAATCTGTGGTTAAGAATCAACCAGGAGACCTCAATTCTTTTTCATCTCCAATCTGAGCAGTGATAAGTTATACTATTACTATGACTACTACTACTAACTATTACTACCCCTACTAACTACTACCACCACCACTACTACTAACTACTACTACCACTACTATTAGTACCCCTACTAACTACTACCACTAACTACTACTACTCTGTTAACTAGTCAGCATTAAACCAACTTCTAAAGCTTTATTGCCATAACCAAAGATTGCCACACCCCTCTCGTCTCTCATCAGGGAGGCTCCTTCTTATGGTAGATGGCCATCAGCACAGAGACCTTCTAACTGGTCAGTGCACACAGTAGAGGAGATTGCAGAGTGTGCAGACCTAGATGGGACACTTTGGCCTCCCAAGGCTGAGGGATCATCATGAAAGAGGGGTGGGAAGATGAGAAGAACCAGAGGCAGTGCTTCCCCGACAAAGCGGGGCAGTTGCACGTGTGAGGTCACAGAATGTGTGACAGCATGCACAAACTCTGTGCAAGATCAAGCCAGACAAAATCCCCAAATGGGAGGAGAGGTGGACATAAGCTCCCACTCCTAGCTGAGGAGCTATGGCTGGTTGATAGACGCTAGGAGAAGGAGAGTCAGTTTTCTCTAAGGGGTGACCCCCGGGGGGTCAGTTTTCTCTAAGGGGTGACCCCCGGGGGGTCCACCATGCCCCAGTGTAGAGCCCTTCTCTCAAGAGTACAGAGGCAGGACAACTGGGACTTGGTGTGTTTAAAATAACAAATCAAAAAAAGGACACAAATTGGGTGGGTAGGTAAGGGGAGTGGATCTGTGAGGAGTTGAGAGATGGCTGGTCAATATGATCAAAATCATTGTATTAAATTTTCAAAGAATTAATAAAAATATTGATGTAAAAACTGACACCCATGCACATGCGAGCAACCATAAGTAAACTCAGAATGTTAAAAAAAATAGGAGGACATGTTGGGAAGAAGGGGTCTAGAGGCAATGGGTGGGGATACGAGGGGGTATTATGCGTCAATAAATATGAGCAAAATACAGTATACACATATACACATGCAAGAAATTGGCAAATAATAAGTTAAAACTTATGTTAAAAAACTTATATAAAAAACTAGATTTGCATATCTCTCTCCCAGAGTGGTATATTGTTTCTTTTGCTAGGCAGATACATTGTTGTGAGAAGATAATTGAAAGCTGAGACTAATCATTTAATACCCACAGCAGCAGGCCCTTCATTTACACATTTATTTCTGACAACTGTTACTCCACTAGAGGGCTCTGCGGCTAAGAGAAAAGTCTTAAACTCAAGCTTTTAAAATGGTTTCAAATATAAATAATTTTTGCAATTACATGATTTTTTTCTAGTTTCACTTAAGATGACATTTACAAATCTGAGAAATAGTATAGTTAATATTTTCAAATTTTTTCTTTCTGGGTGACAGTTCTGGGACATGCTTATGCTATAGTTAATTCTGGTTCTTTTCCCATTGTTGGAAGTCACAGTTGGTACTACAGACTGGTGGGACTTATTTCTGAACGTTAAATTCTGTGATGAGACATTGCCCCAACTGATAGTTCAGCATTCGGCTCTATAGTAATTCAACACTTTGGAAAGGGGTCACAGCACAAGTAGATTTAGATTATTGAATCTATTCACTTAAATAAATCCTACTACTTGTGACAATATTTGCTTTTTGTCTAATGGTCTAATTTTAATGCCAAGGGAGAAAATTTTAAACAAAAGAGCACACCCTGATGTGTACTTCTGCATTTGAAACTAGCAGGACTTCATAACCTATAGAGAGTAGAAGACAAGGTCCAGTATCCTCTGTTGCTACAATGCACTATTCAGAATGCCAAGTGTCACACACAGAACTGTGAGACCTGTAACGATATCAGCGAAGCCCAAGCAAATCATGTGGTAAATGCTGCTTAAGAAAGAAGCTGATGGTGGTTTGGAAGGCAGACCTCAAAGCAGATGTGTCAGTATTTTCAGTCAACAAATGAAAGGGAATGTGATTAAGAAAGCTAGAAGCTACGGTGGTGATAGTCAAGTGGGAAATGCCAGCGCAAAATGCTAAAACCCAGGAAAGACACGGCACAAATGAAAACATTAGATATCAGTGCACTGGAGTTGAAATAAACTCTATGGTAGATGTAAATGAGCGAAAGAAAGATTCAGGAAACCCAGAGTCAGAAAATTTATATGAGCAGAGTTAAAAAGGATCAAGAAAAATGAACAAAAGAACCCTAGCCCTTAGATAACTACAAAGAGCTGTCGGGATACTAGTGTGGTTATAGTGGGAGAACCAGGAAAAGAAGAGAGGGATGGGTAGGCAACGTAGTCAAAGGAACTGTGACTAGAAACCTCCAAATTTAATGAAGATTTTACATCCAGGAAACTCAGTGACTACATGCGAAGATCCCAAGAGTCAAGGACAAAAGAAAAAACATGAAGGAAAAAAAGAAAAAGTTCACTATGCACAAGTGAACCCCCAAAGGATGTAGAACAATGGTGGGAAGAAGGTCAAGACTGACAGTCTCAGACTAGGTCATATAGCCAGAAGATACCTGTGTAAATAAACGAAGAATGAGGAAAGAAGGTAGATAACAAAGAGATCACTACACACATAGTTAGAGATAGGTAGATGAGGATAGATATACAGAAGATGATAGTAGATGATAGGTAGATTATAAATAGTAGATTATAGGTAAATATAGGTAGATTATAGATGATAGGTAAATAGGTGATTGATAGCTGATGCATAGATAGATGACAGATAAATAGATGAGAAAGATAGATGAGGTAGACATAGATTAGATAGATAGATGATAGATAGATAGATAGATAGATAGATAGATAGATAGATAGATAGATAGATAAAGTAGATAGAAAGAACTGCTTTTCAAATACGTGTTATTTAGACAACTGGCATCCCATACAAATAACGACATTGATTCCTACCTCATATACTATCATATACTAAAACCAATTCAAACTTCACTAAAAATTTAAGTGTGAGCTAAAATGTCAAAACATCTAGAAAAGAATGCCATATAAATTCTCACGACCTTGGTCATAGTTTTTTGAGATATGACATCCAATGTACAAGTAAATAACAAAAATAGATAAATTGAATCTCAGTAAGCACCCATACAATAAGAGAACATAGTTGCTAACTATGGTAGTAAGCAACTACCTTTTAAAATTGGATTTAAGGCCCACTCCAAGAGATGGAGCCCAAAACTGACACTGTTAATGAGACCAAGAACCTAAGACTAGATAGGTCATGAGCCCCAGAGGAAAAATCTACTACTATTATTCTGCTAAATAAACATAGCAATAAATTGACTCCTAATAACATATTGCTGTGTATCTATAGACCAGTTCATCATGCAGCACTCATCAGAGAAGCTTCTTCTTGTAGTAGATGATAATTAACACAGAGACCCACAGTTGGATAATGTATAGAGTGAGAGACTTTGGAATAGTCAGCCTTAAATGGGATGTCTTTACACATTCCTCCCTTCAAGGCTCAGGGATCTGTGCAGAAGAATATAAGAGCCAGAGGTTGTGGAAGACTTCAGTAAAAGAGTGCTTTCCAGACTCAAGAGGATGGGTACATATATGAATTCACAGAGACTATGACAGCATATGCAAGACCTGCACAGCTTCAAGACAGATAAAATCCCAACATGGAGAGGGTGAAGTGGACAAAAAGTCCCACCCTTAACCGAGAAGCTATTTGTAATTAATACCTGCTGGGAGAGGAAAAATCAGATTTCTCCAATGGAGCGACTTTGAGTATATCAACCACACCCCAGGGTAGATCTAATACACAGAAGTAGTGGCCAATGCAAAATGGACTCCATGTTTTTGTGTTTTTTTTTATTTTGGTTATGATTTCGTAGGTTTTGTAAGAGAGAGGGAGGGAGACAGAGAGAGAGAGAGAGAGAGAGAGAGAGAGAGAGAGAGAGAGAGAGAGAGAGAGAGAGAGAGAGAGGTTGAGAGGTTAAGTGGTAGTTTTGAGGGTGAGAAAGGATATGGTCAAAATATATGAAATATTTCAAAATAAACTTTAAAAAATAAGCAAGCCAAAAAGAAAAGCAGACAAAAGTTTTAGTTGGATAATTCTTCATAAGATGCTCATACAGCATTAAACGCTATTAGAAGAAGCCTACATCTTTAATCTTTAGGAATATGCAAGTCAGAATGGCACTGGCATGCGACTTGGTACCCACCAGGAAAACTACCATCAATGAGATAAAATCACACGTGCTGGTGAGAAGGTGGAGAAACTGGAGCCTTCTCCTGCTGCTTGATAGAAAGGCAAAGCAAAAGAGCATCTGTGAAAAACAGTCAGCTCCTCAAAAGGTTATTTTTCTTTCTTTTCTTGATACTAGGAATTGAACCTAGATTGTTGAATGTGCTAAACAAGTGGGCAACCGCTAGGCTGCAGCTCAGGCATCCTTTATCTCCCTTTCTCCATTCTTCCTCTTTCCCTCCTTCTTTTCCCTCCCTCTCTTCTCTCCCTTCCCTCCTCTCTATCTCTTCCCCCTCCCCTGCTCTTTCTCTTTCTCCCTCCTCTCCTTTTACCCCCCACTTCCCACCTTCTTCCTCCTACCTCGACGATGCAACTTTAGCAGTCGCTCTAAAAACCGATCTCTGGGACATCAGTGTGACTTCCCATGGGAGAACACTGAACTCATCCTGAAGTTAAATTTTCCAGCTATGGGGCACCTTTATGATGAAAGTCTAGGGTATTCCATGTGAAGAGGACACCAGCCCAGGGAAAGGAACTGGACTGTCTCTAGTATCTTTGTTTCCAAGGGGACTACCATGCTCTTGTGTGTGAGACCCAGGCTGTGATTTGTGGGAGAATCTTCTAGACTCCAGCAAGATGTAGGTGTAATACAGCTAAATCATCACACAGGTATGTGAGGGATCATCCTTCATCAGACTCCAAGAGACTCATGGATGCTAGAGCCCATGGGTCCACACTCAGGTCTGGTTCTTTGTGTGTGCAGCTCAGAGCTTAGATTCTGATCCATGAGAACTTGGGCAGGTGATATCACATGTTAGTGGAAAAGTCAGAATGTGTTATTATCATTCTGTGTCTCTTTTTATTCTTTTATTTAAAATTAATAATAACATGTACAGACTGGGCCCAGCATCAGAGGGGTGGGTTGCACTTTTTTCTTGTGCCTTGCATCTGTATGCATGTTTATTTGGTTGCTGTATGCTTTTAGTTTCAGCTTCTTGGAACCTTTGTGATCTTTTCAGGAAAGCCCTGAAAACATTCCTGTCTCACTTCTGGATCAAATGGAATAATGTTTGCATGTTGTGTTTCTACAGGTGTGTGCAAAACAGAATGGCCAGGTGGATTTCTATGGCCAGCCCTAACCCTGTTCATTTAGTTCTGGATGGATAAGCATTCACAGGTCAGTTTTAATAACTAGTCTCTCTTCTCTAGGTCGTTAAAGCTGTCTTCTGCTTCAGAGCCCATGGACATTGAGGCATTTCTGGATTTCTCTCCAGTCTTTATGAAAGTCTACATTTTGAACATCTGTCTGTTACACATGACACTGAGGGACATGTCAAGTTCTTCTGAGTCTCCTATGACTGTCAACTAAACTCTTCTTAGATACCAATTGTGCAAGATGGTCACACTAGTCATTAGAGTTGTATCCTGGATATTTCTGCTTTTCTTACTCAATTCATGATGCCTGCTATTCAGTACTATTTAAATGTTGTCATTCTGTCCCTTCAGATTGAAACTCAATTTAAACACACCCACATCCCACAGATGCTCAAGTGTTTCCAACATGTCAGGAACCTTGAGGGAGCTTACAGAAATTGCCTCTCCTTCTCTAAACAGTAGGTATAATCACTGCCACGTGTCTCAGAGGAAACTGTGGCTTCTGAGATTCTAAGGTCTTGCTTTGAGTGACTACAGTGTGCCAAGACCATTAGTCTTGTCACTCAATTCCAAACCTCATCTTTCCTTCTTGGGATGTGGGAGGGTGACAGGACAGTGTCATGTTTCCAGTAGTGAGGTTGACCTTCAGTAATAGAACGCATGCTTCTCCTAAGTTCAACAGCCACCCTACAGCATGGTCAAAAGGTGATGAAAATGCTTCTTGACACACTGGATGCTTCTGACCTTCAAGTAATAAGGTGGACATCACTTGACGTCCAGGTACCCAGAGCTGTCATCTCTCTCTTCCCCACTCACTCTTTTGTCATCACACAAGCCCCTCCCCCTCCCCCAGCGTTGTTTCATGACAGATGTTCAGTGAGTCCCTTGGTTTTCCTGTGAGGTGATTAAATGATTAACTGCTTCATGGATCTACTTTGGATACACTGTACAATGTGCAAGCCCAAACATCTACGTGTGCAGTTTTATCCCATGGCATTTAAAGCACTTTCTTTGTAGGTCGAAGTGTAGAGCATGACCTTGCTCAGTCACTGCATTAGTCTAAAATTTTAGGTCAATGTAAAGTGGTGTCACCGGCCTCATCTCCCCTCCCTGGGCATCCTGGGGATCACACTACCCTCCTACCAATGTGGGTCCAGATCTTTTTTCTGCTCAATGAAGTTTGACAATTTGTGACAGGACAGGAAGGAAATTCATTATATTTGGTAATAGAAAACCTATTTCTCATTTTTCACAAGCCAAGCAGCTGCAATGAAATTGCCTAAGCTGCTATATCACAATTCTCCACCTTCATGGTCCTTAAGGTCACCTGCAAGGGTCTTCAATTTCCTTACATTCACAGCCTGGCATGTGGTAATTTTCAGTATCAGAAAAACATACAGGAGCTATATATTTTTTCCTCAGAAGAAATATTCCTGATTTGAAAAGAAATAAATCTGTCACTGGAAAATATTAAAAATAAAAGGCATGACTGTAATAATCGCATTGATGTCACGGCCAATTCTGGTCGTCCAGTTTGTGGCAGGAAACTCCCCTGTTCCCCCCGGATGGACTGTCAATGTAAGAGAAATGGAATTTTTATTTCAATAACCACTGTGGTTTAAAGGTAATTTATGTATAAGGAAGCACAACAACCCCAGAAATCAAATTTCCTTAAAATATTATTTTGCATTCTGTCTGCTCCAAGGGTTAGTGGAGCTGATGGATCAGAGGGAGGAAAGCACGTGAGCAAGCTGCTCAGCCATCATTCAGCACACAGGGCCTACACACCCGACCACTGAGGGAAGCTTTGCAGTCTGTGAAGTCACCGCCAAACAATATTTCTTTGAATTAAATAATCTTCAACATTTTACTATAAAGACAGAACAAAAGATTACATCCGTGTCACCTGCAGAGCCCAAGGGGACCCTGCCCACTACCCCTACTTCCTGTCTTGCACACATCCTAACGCAGACCTTGCCAGTTTCATCTGTGGTAAACAGAAACACCATATGTATGTCATGAAAGTTGACATATTCATATGTTATAAATACAAATCTCCCCTGAGGAGAAAGGAAAAAATTCTCAGACATGAAAGCAAACAGTTTGTGTGCATCATCTAGGATAATATGCCACTCTGGCTAGCACCGCACATCTTCAGGATTAAAAATGGCAGCAGCAGAAGAAGAAGGTGCCAAAGGGCTCGGTTCAAGGCTCACCACCTTTCCAGAAGCAACTTCTCTCTGTCATGTCCAGCATCCTGAGATGCTCCGGCTGCATTTTGGTGTTCAGTGTGTCATCACTGGTAAGCATATCTTGTGTTCCTTCCCACCCCTGGTCCACCTTTATGCAGGTCAGTGCATGGTTTCTGATGCCCAAGACTGGTCTCAGGATCTTACGTTTTTCTCTTGCTCCTGAAGCAATCTCCCCTGACAACTGAAGATGAGTGACTACTGCAGCATCCTGTATCCACCCTGGAAACACCCAGCATTTGTGTTATTTCTTGTGTAGGTTAGTTTTGATTGACAACTGGACTGGATTGAGAGTTGCTATCTAAGATTAAATATACCCTTGGCTATGTCAATGCAAAGTATAGGAAGGGCTTCTAGGACATTTAGATCATGAAAGCTCTGACTTGATGGCTGGATTCAGTCCTGGATGGCTGGACTCATAATGCAATAATACATAATTTTTAAAGGGTAGATGAAATATATGAGATGGAGCCTAGAAGGCTATATCTTTCCCTGACCCATAAGAATGATGTTTTGCTGAACTGCATGGGACTGAGTAACTGTCCTGAAATCTCTGAAACAGTCATCCAAATGAATGTTTCTTCCTTCAACTTTTCACAAATATTTTAGTCACAGAAATAAATAATTAACTGAATAGAAAACTGGTACATGCCTTTAATCCCATCACTTGGGAGGCAGAGCCAGGTGGATCTCTGTGAGTTTGAGGCCACCAGTCTGGTCTAAAAAGCGAGTTCCAGGAAAGGCTTAAAGCTAGAGAAACTCTGTCTTGAAAAACCAACCAAAAAAACAAACAACCAACCAACCAACCAAACAAAACCAAAGAGAGAGAGAGAGAAGAAAAGTCATGAAAGAGATTAGCATGACAAATGAAAAGACAAATACTTTGTTTTGAGAGTAGAGGAGGGGCGCCTTGACAGCATCTCAGGAATTGGCCAGGCACTGCAGACACTGGAGGTTGTAAATTTGAAAGACTTTTTTTTTGTTGTTGTTGTTTTGAGAAGAGAGGGGGGCTTCAGGCTTTCACGGGGTTCACTTCCCTTGATTCAGCCATGTGGTCACTCAGAGGCTAATGTAGTTCTGATCCAAGGAGGTATAGCCATTATTTAAGTTGGTGGCAGATCATGCAATCAAACATCCTATGCTGGTTTTACAGCTATGCAAAATTGAAGCACTAATCTAATTAAACTTTATCAATAAAAATCAAGAGTCAGATATGGGGTAAGAACCTGAAAGATCAGAGAAGCAGGGGAGCAGCCACCAGTGACTTCCTACCCCTCCAGTTCTTCCATCCAAAAGGGCCAAGATCCTTTCTCAGCCTCACCTTACCACTACCTGTCCCTCTCTCTAAGGTCCTTCAAATGTCCATGGTTAACTAGTGGCTAGCTCCACCCTCTCCAAGCAAGCTCCATTTGTCAGAACACAAATAAAATATCACACAACATAGAATGAAAGAGTTACGTATATGCCATGAATACTTCCATACAGATTTCAAAGGAAAGCCTAGAAGGCCAGCCAACATGAGGAAGAAAGTAATGTGTGAAGCTACATTGGTGAAGCAAACATATGTAGACTTCTAGGTGTTGGAGATCCAGGGATGAAGAACGTCTACTAAAGGAAGCCACAAACTATGAGTAGAGCCCAATAGAGAGGCCATGCAGGGGGCAAACAGCAAGGCCACAAGGACAAGGCTTCCTGAGCCTGTGAGGCTTGCCTCATGACATCATGTATCCCAAACACTGTATTTGGAGCTGTGGGATTTAGGCTGATTCATAGAGAAGAGTTGAATTTCCAAGGAGACTTTTAACTTGGGCTTTTGAACATTGTGGGAATTGTTAGAGACTCACAAAGATGGGCTGATTGTGTTTAGGATTATGAGATGGCCATGAGCTTTCTGGAAGCCAAAGGTGGAATGCAACCATGTGGGAAAATAAATTTGGATGCCAGACTGACAGGAAATGAGCTGCTGGGGTTACTAGTAAAGCATACCTCTGGATGTGGCCCTGAGGGTATTTTGAGAGATTAGATTATGAGGACTCTGATGTAATTAATGGCTTAATACTTTGCAGGATTCACAATCTGATTGCATTAATGTAAGGTTAAAAAATCAGAGGTGGGGCCTACTGCTGTGGATATCGCTCTGTATGCTGTGAATGTGTTGCTCTGATTTGGTTGATAAATAAAGTGCTGACTGGCCAGTAGCCAGGCAGGAAGTATAGGCGGGATAAGGAGAGAGGACAATTCTGGGAACAGGAAGGCTGAGTCAGGAGTCACCAGACACAGAGGAAGCAAGATGTGAAGGCAGAACTGAGAAAAGGTACCAAGCCATGTGGCTAAATATAAATAAGAATTATGGGTTAGTTTAAATGTAAGAGCTAGAGTGGTAGGCCTACCTGAGTTAATGGCTGAGCAGCTTTAACTAATATAAGCCTCTGTGTGTTTACTTGGGCCCAAGAAGCTGCAGGACTGGTGGATGAGAGAGATTTGTCCTGACCATGGGCCAGGTAGGACACAGGAAAACTTCAGCTACAGCCTACCTGGAAGAAGCCTTCCCTTGAAGGCTACATCTTGCTTTGTCCCCTTACAGGACTCCCTGGAGAAGCTTTTCCTTTCTTTTTTATTCTTTTGCAATTTCACACAGGTACACATCAAGTGTTGGCATTCTCTTGCTCTGTTCCTCTCTCCTACCCCTTCAGGAAGCTCTTTTGCACATTATCTGCTGCCATAATGTTCTACCCACACTGATGCAGCAAACCTCCTGAAACCATGAGCCAGGTTAAATTAAGACATCCTCTCAGGTGCTCTCATCACGCACAGCTACTCAAAACTAACCTGTTCTAGAAAAAAGTAAACTTATGGAAAGGAGAAGAGAGATCACGCCAGATTCTAGACACTAGGTAAATGCAAGCAGAGAGGGCGTGACTTTAATTTCTGAGGAGGACACAAGAAACTACCACTGGCAGCACTACAGTAAGGGAAAAGTAAAAGAAAGAAACTTCCTCAAACTTCATCAATAAGAGCACTGATTGCTCTCTGGACTAAATATTTCATTTCATGTTGGGCTTGTGGGAAGGCTGAATAAGATACTAATATGCGTAAAGGAAGCTACACCTTGGCCACTGAACATGCTCTGCTCAAATACAATGTCTCTTCTCCACTAACCTCAGGGTGGGGTCAGGGTCCTGACATCTATTCTCTTCTGATACTGTTAGTATATAACTTCATTTGTCAATATTTTTACCAAATTTTGAATATGAAAATCATTTCATCAGTCTATATTTTAAGATTTATAATATTTTACTCTCATAATATTTGAAAGGTGAAACATTTTATGTTTAAAATGAATTACAAATTAATAGTGTATTTTCTCTAATAGTAAAGGCCATGTGGTATGAAAATTTTACTAAAAAGAATTGATTATTTTCCCATTCAATTTTCTACAATAAGCCGTAATAGATACTTGAACATTAAAAAGACTACAAATGCTGTTTTTTTTTTCAATGAGACTCTAAACTAAATGCCAACGTGGAATATATCAGAAATGGATGTTCAGAAGAACAGCAATGAGTCAAAATTTGGGAAGGTTCAAGGGGCAAGTGGTCTGTGCTGCTCAGAAGGGTGATGTGTCTTCCTCTGCCCAGTGGGTGGTACACTGGTGGTCACCCTGTGCTTGCCAGAGGGAGCTCACCACAACCAGAGGTGTGCCTGCACCTGGGAGGCAGATGTGAAGCTCACATGTGTGTGATTGGGAAGCAGGTGGGCGCACACCCAGGTAGGAGACTGCCTTAGCAAACCTAGGGAGAGCAGTACCTGCTTGGGCAACCAGCTCCAGCATTCCACGGATCAGTAAATAATGCACGCCAAGCCCCTAGTGACAATGCCACATGCAAGGTACACAAGCAAAGCCAACTTCCTTAGAGCTGTTTGTTCTCAAAACTGAGCTTCTGCTTTACTTGGAGAAGGCACTAAGAGCTGTTGAAAAGAAGCAAACGCTTCAGTGCTTCCCTGAGGAGTCTCTATACATACACAGTACTCAGAAATGCTTCCCTGGGAGCTCCAAAGCCACACAAAGAGATGCACATCCTATAAAGGAAGTTAAAAATAATTTTAGTAAGAAAAGATCTAGGCTAGGGGGAGGCCTCAGAGCCAAGGTCTTTCTTAGCCCAGATGCTTAGAAATGAGTCATGGATGCATTAAGGTTGTCACCTTAAGAAGCCAGGCATCCTCATAAAATGGGGCCACCTTTAGCAGGATGTGACATCTGAAGAGTCCACTGCATTACTTGCTTCCTCCTTTAAGTGGAACAGCTTGAAAGTAAATTGTAGGACAGTAAAAGGGCAGCGACTACCTGAATTCAGCTTTCTTAGTTGTTATTGTTATTGTAGGTGTGTGTGCATGTGCGTGTGCATGTGTGTGTGCGTGTGTGTGTGCAGGCACATGCATGCCACAGTATGTACGTAGGGTCAGAAGACGACTTCCCGGAGCCTTGCTTTTCCTTCCACTGTGGGTCATGGAATCTGAGCTTGGGTCATTAGGCTTGGACAGCAAGCTCCTCTGTATGATGACCCATCTTGCCTGTTCCAGGTTCCCCAGTTTGATTCTGGTAGTTTTTATGTGTAGCTTGGGTCCCCGAAGCTCATGTTGTTTAAATGTTCCTATGCATTTTCTCAATCTCTCCAGGGAAGAGAACAATCACAAAGGCACACTGCCAACAACCAATCCAGAATCATGCACACTATCTCCTTGCTCCTTTTGCAGGGAGGTCCCCTTAGCACTGGAGACCTCAACTAGCTATCCAGCACAGAAGGCAAAACCTTCAGAAGAGTCTCCAATAAGCATTGTGACGAGTGGTCTTTGGAACACGTGGGTTGTGGTGGTGCAAGAAAGAGGGGATGAGATTATCCAAGAGGATGGGTGTCCTTCCAGGTAAGAAGTGGGCTTGCTAAAACAAGTCACAGCTGTGTGCCGCCAACTGGGTTTCCTGTGCTGTATCAAAATCATCACAGAGTCCCGTAAGCATAGGTTGGAAAAAAGCACTTAATGCAACCCACAACCCGTTTATTCTAAAGCTCTTGTCGCTTAAATTTACTGGTGTGTTCATCAATTACGTGGTCGACAAGCTGTCCTGCAATTCCTTTGTCTAAGAATAATCACCACACCTCTACTCCAGGGATGCAATCGATTTTTCTTTCTATAGTTTTAGCTTTCCTCTTTACATGCTGGCTATTGTGGCCATTTATTAGATCCCAGATCAAAACACTGAACTGCCTCGGCTAAGGCAGCCACCCCGGTTTATTTCCATAGATGGTTCTTGCATTTGTCTTTTCTGCAGCGGGCATGGGACCCACTCCAGCCTGTTGTCATCCCTCTGCTTTGTCCTTGCCTGCTCAGGGCCACCATGGTGGTGCCCAGCTCTCTCTGGCTTCGGCAATATTCTCTAACCACTCAGAAGAACTCCCTTCTAAGATTCCCCGATGACCCTCTCCCCCGGGGACTAGTCTGTCTTCTTAATGACTCTGCAGCATTCGCCTAAAAACCCCTGTTCAGTGGCTTTTCCCCAGGAGACACAGACAAACTCTTACTCACCCCAAGTTGGGCACCAACAACAGACCAAAGTGATGATTCCAGCAGTCTAAGTCAGTGAATTGGTGAGTTTGTTGGGGTTCCTTAATGGGCACGAGTAAGGGGTACTCACAAGGCTGTGGGTGACTCAGAGGTAGCTGGCTCAGTGCATAGCCCACCCCCGTGTGGGTGACAGCTCACTGAAGCTGTAACCCTGGAGCCCCTTAAACCGCTGGCCCACAGCTCTGCCAGCAGCAGGGTCACCATCTGTCACAGCTTCTGTAACCTCGGGGAGGGCCTTGGGAATCTTCTAAGTTTCAGGAGCTCCTGGAAACCTGTTCAGTTTGCTCCCCAAGTCTTATAAGCCTTGATCTTTCCAGGAAGGCATCTTTCAATTCGGAGAGGCTCCCTTTCTCTGTTTTCCCCACACACTTACTGCTCAGATATAGGACTCTACAGAGATGGGCTTCCTAGGAATTATGGGAAACTCTGCTCAGTGCTCACTTAACACACATGTGCAGGGAATACTGATAGATGAGGTGATCTATTCATCGAGGTCTCTACTCTTTGATATTGAAAGCACTACTAAGTGGCTTAGGCCATTGGAACCTCAGAAAATCCAGTGTAACCCCCTGTACAGTCTTTGTAGAAGCCTGGATGTGTTCCTTTTCAGACTGTATAATCAATCATCCTTCACGATTGGATCTGGCTCACATATGTACATCACCTACATGTCTATCATCTGCTGTTGTTTGATAGTGTGTGATCTATCTCCTCTATTTGCTGGACAGCCATATCCTACCCATATTATTGGCATAGAATAACAAGTCTGAAATAAGAAATGCTTATTCTGGGCCGAAATGTGAATGACTGTAGTCATCAGACAATTGGGTTAAGGATGTATGCTTTCCTAGTTAGCTTCAAATGTCAATTTGACAGAGACTAGAATCATCTGTAGGAGTCTCAGTTGGTGTGTGTGTGTGTGTGTGTGTGTGTGTGTGTGTGTGTGTGTGTGTGTGTGTGTGTGTGTGTGTGTGTGGCTTGACTTGGTCAGATTGGCCTGGGATATGCGGTGGTTTTTGTTTTTTGATGTTTGATGGGTATAGGAAGGCCCAGTCTACTGTAGTCAGTTTTACCTCTGGGCAGATGGTCCTGGGGTGTTTAAGAAAGCTGGCTGAGTACAAGCTGGAAGGAGTGAGCTGGTCAGTATACAGCTTTCCTCCATGGTTTCTGCTTCGGCTGCTACTTGGGTCTAGTCCTGACTTCTATCAAGGATTAACTGTGGTCTGGAATTATGAGCCAGAAAACCTCTTTTCTCCCTGAAGTTGATTTTGGTCACAGTGTTTATCACAGCATCAGAAAACAAACCAGAATGCACACCTAAAATGTAAGTTAGAATCCAGGGGGATCAGAGCCATGGCGGTGATGTTGACGTTTTGTTCGCCATGCAGAGGCAGCTGGGGCAACAAGATGCTGGCTGAGCAGTGGTGAAGCTCTCTCTCCTCACTGTCTTCACTTGTAACGGCCCATGTCTCACTGTCCAGAACTTCCTCAGCTGTGGAAACATGAGGAGCCCTACTCATTTGGCGGATCACATGTACGACCAGTGGCCTCCGGGAAAGCAAGCTAGGGTCAAAAACTCCAACCTAGCAAGGAAGACACTGAATATGAGTTTCACCTACATCACAGACATATAGAGAAGAGCAATCTTTTTAAATAACTATGCTGCTGGAGAAACTGAGCATCAGCTATAAGCTACCTAAAATCATTCAATTACAGGCAGATCAAAACATAAATGCTTTAAGTTTCTATTGCTGTGAAGAGACACCATGACCATGGCAACTCTTATAAAGAAAACATTTAATTGGGGGAGCTTGCTTCCAGTTTCAGAGGCTCAGTCCATTATCATCATGACAGGGAGCATGGCAGCTTGCAGGAAGATGTGGTGCTGGAGGAGCAGGCAAGAGTCCTACATCTTGGAGGCAAAGGGAAGGAGACTGTAACACTGAGTGAAGCTTAAGCAAAAGACCTCAGAGCCCACCTCCACAGTGACACACTTCCTCCAACAAAGCCACACCTCCCAATAGTGCCACTCCCTTTGGGGGACATTTTCTTTTAAACCACCATAAAGCTATACAATAAAACAGAGAAACAGATTTAAAAACTCAGTTGAACACTAAGCCATCTCTCCAGAAGCTAGGGCCTTTCCCCACTGAGTCAGACTGCCAAACTTAGTTTTTGAGTTAGAGTATGGAAGGCTTTCTTATTCAATACAAAAACTCTGAGATCAGAAGAGGAAAATGTTGAGGGATTTTTGTATACTGGAAAAATTTAAAAGTATTTGTAACTTAGTAGAAACGTTGGAGTAGAAGTAATAGATGCAGACAAGGTAGCCTTAGGACAACCCCAAAACCAATGAGCATTGCAAAGCACTCTTAATTAACAGTAAAATCAAAGGTAATTCAAGAAAAAAAGTTAAAACCACATTTTAAATGGGTGAATAATTATAAAGAATATAACTTGTTTGTAGGGAAAGTTTTTTATTAGGGAAAATAGGACAACAATGACATAAATATTCTATTTATGAATATGAAAGTTACTGTTTGCTTGCAAACCTGCGATGGGCCCAGAACACAGAGAAATTTGCATTCTGACAAATTGGGGCTTCATGTTCAGATGCATTTTAGAAGGCAATTGCCAGGTTCTATCAACATTTTAAATTCCTGTCATTTTCAACTCATCAATTTCAATTCTACATTTATATTATACAAAACTATATGCATGTTTGAAAGACAGGTCAAGTGCAATTATATTCTTTGTGGTACTCTTAACAAATAGAAGTGATTTTTTTTTTTGGAATCTATTTTGCAACAAGAGAAGAGGAGCTGAAGTCCATAAATGGGAAAGCAACAAAATATATAGTATGCTTGTTTTGTGTAACAATATGTAGCCAGTGTACACAAGAGAAAAATTCTCAAGGTAACACCGCAGCAATTCCCTAATATGTACTTTAGATACAATTCAGAAACTACTCTATGGAGCAGCATGAAAGTAATTTAGTTGATGTGATGCAAGCATAAATTTTGATAATTCTATATCTCTGAAAATTCAAAACAAAAGCATTGTATCTGACACAAAAACTTGTTACTCTGGAGAAAAGAATGTAAAGATGTAATTTTAACTTTTTTCTTGAATTACCTCTGATTTTACTGTTAATTAAGAGTGCTTTGCAATGCTCATTGGTTTTGGGGTTGTCCTAAGGCTACCTTGTCTGCATCTATTACTTCTACTCCAACGTTTCTACTAAGGTACAAATACTTTTAAATTTTTCCAGTATATAAAATCTCTCAACATTTTCCTCTTCTGATCTCAGAGTTTTTGTATTGAATGTAGGGGGCAGAGAGAGGGAAATGCAGGATACAAGCCCTGTAACTGTAACTGTGACCTGGCTGCGCGAGGCGGCTATCTTTGCATAAAAAGAAGCCCAAGGGCTGGGGACACAGCGCATAGATCGAGACCTTGTCTCTGCTTTATGTCCTCACCGACCTGAAGGTCACCGGTGATCTCTGTGACCCACCTGTCTCTACACCCTACAGTGCTGGAGTTACAGGCACTCACAGCCATGTCCAACTTTTTACACAGCTGCTGGAAATTCTAACTCAATTTGTGTCATCATGATTGTAGAGCAAGTTCTCTTACCTACTGAAACAGCCAAGAGGGAAGGACGAAGGTGTGAGGGGCAGCCCTGCAGAGAAACTTCAGAGACATCTCCCGAATAAAGGAAAATACCTGATTTTTACATCCTTTAGGAGGTAGCAGGAAGTTCCACACCATGTGATTTAGTCTGGGATAGACAAACAGCATGGAGAAGCCAGGTACCAGAGACCATGAAGCCCCAGCATAGCTTCTTATCTTTTTGAAAGAGAGAGAGAGGGAAGAGAGAGAGAGAGAGAGAGAGAGAGAGAGAGAGAGAGAGAGAGAGAGAGAGAGAGAGAGAGACTGTGGTGGAGGTGTGATCTGATTTTTTTTTTTTTTTTTTTTTTGCCCTTGTGATCTTGACTTCTAAATGGCCAGCCTCTGAAGCGGTCGGTCTGTGGTCTAGCATCCAGGAACCTGAGTGCCTGCCCTAGTGTGGAGCTCTGTACTCCACAGATTCAGCTTTCAAATCTGACACTCCAGGTCCTGGGAAGGTGCATCCATCAGAAGAGAAAACAGACCACGCTTTGTGCTTGTTTAGCTCTGCCCTGCTGTTTCCTAACCAAATCATATAAGCATGTGGCTCAGTGGACACCTGTCCTCCTGGTCTCTTGTCCCAAGCTTTATGTCCTGGAGTAACTGACTCCACATTGGACTCTCCCTGCGCTCAATCCCAAGGTTGACCCAGTGGTCGCAGGATGCAGAGTTTGAGACGAAAGCCAGTCATGACCGTAGTTCTGACTATCGGCATCTCCAGAGTGGAAAGGTTAGAAAGTGGAGCCCATAATCACCATCACCGTGTTTACCATTCAGTTACTTCTCAACACCCCAGGACCTTGTCGTCCATGATTGAGTCAACCAACCAGAGACCAACCTGACATGCAAAGATGGTGCAGGGTGCCTCAGGCTTTGAATTCAAAGCACCTCAGGCTCAGGACTCCCTTGTGCCAAGGAACTGGCCCTTTCTCACCCGCAGCTTGCCCAGAAGCCAACCAGGTCCAATGTGCTAAGGTGTAGTTTGTAGTGAGGGTTTGAAGGATCCCCATGGATAAGTGATCTCGTCCATGGTTGATGGGACTAGTCTACACAGATCGACTTTTTGAGAAGTTTTGACTGCATACCTTTACTGGACTGAGACTCAAATCTACATCAGCATGCTGAGCTGTACTGTCCCTTCTGGGAGAAATATACTTACCTAAAATTGTCTTCTAGAATAATCCATTGCTACAGAGACCCAAAGCAATTTTAAAGGAGAAAAGGTACCATTAGCATACAAAAGATAATCATTTGGAAAAATGACATTGTAATTTGAAATTGTTTTATTAACGCAGTGGGTTAGGAACTTATCAGACACAAGGCTTTTAATTGGTGATCAGATATTTTGAAAATACAACCAAATACTCTACAAGAAAGCACTTTAGCTTGTTCACTGTAAAAATAAAGCCCATTTTGATTGCATAGTAACCATAACAGTATGTCTTTTAAAGGGAATAATAAGCAAATAATTTCCCAAGTGTTGAAATAATAGGCGTCACACTTAGGAAGTGAATACTGATTCATATTTTCATATGCTGCATTTAAACATTGTCAGCAGGTATAATTTTACATGAATAGAGTATTTTCTTTTAGTGTTTATGTATTAGGGGCTTTTTCTCAAGATTGGATAATGTGGATTTTTACAATGAAAATGTTTCATAATGAGTGTGGGGGGGGAGGGGCGATGCCTCAGTGGATACAGTGTGTGCTGTACAAGCCTGACACCCAAGTTAGGCTCTCTGGGACTGGTGTGAATAAAGCCAGGTGTGGCTCTGGGTACCTGTAACTCTGTACTTAGAGGTGGGGGACAGGGGGACCCCAGTGAGGCCCACCAGCCTAGCTGATTGGTAAGCACTGGGCTTAGTGAGAATTGCTGTCTCCACAAACAAAATGGAGAGCAACAGAAGAAGACACCTGGCATCCATCTCTCGCTTCCTGGGTGCGTGCATGGGTGTACACACACCCACAAGCACATACGCTAACAGGATTCATAATGGGTTAGGGTTACAGCTCAGTGTTGGGATGCTTACCTAGAATGTACAAGGGCCTAGATGTCACCCTCAGTACCACATAAAACTATTATGATTATATTTAGTTATAAGAACAAGCTTTCAGGGCTTTAAGGAGAGATGGAGCTGTGGTTAGGACCAAGCACTTGCTGTTCTTCCAGAGGACCCGATTTCAGTGCTTAGTACTCGATTTCAGTGCTCAGTACCCAATTTCAGTGCTCAGTACCCGATTTCAGTCCTCAGTACCCGATTTCAGTGCTCAGTACCCGATTTCAGTGCTCAGTACCTGATTTCAGTCCTCAGTACCTGATTTTAGTGCTCAGTACCTGATTTCAGTTCCCAGTACCCATGCCAGGTTGTAAGACCACCTGTAACTCCTGCTCCAGGGGCGTCTGATGCCCTCTTCTGGCCTCTGTGGGCACTGCACACATGTGATATATATATATATATGTGTGTGTGTGTGTGTGTGTGTGTGTGTGTGTGTATACACTTACACAGGCAGGCATCCATATACATCAATCAAAATACATCTTAAAAATATAAAATCAAACTTCAGGTTCCTTGATATTAGGAAAGTTAGTATCAAAGGTTTCAAACACTGAATATTATTTTATTTTATCAAATTTTAAAGTTTATCTTGTGTGCATGGCAAGGGGAGACTCATGTACACGCACACATACAGAAGTCAGAGGGTAGCTTGAAGGGGTCAGTTCATTTTTACTGCTCTGTAGATACCGAAACTGAATGCAGGACATCAGTCTTGTCAGCAAGCACACACACATGTGTATACAACCCACCCATCTACTAATAGCTGAAGAAAGAGGTATGGGCCACATATCTTAAAGGGGATATTAGTGTGTGTGTGTGTGTGTGTGTGTGTGTGTGTGTGTGTGTGTGTATGAATGATATAAGTCATAAAATAAATACAAATATAAAATAAATGATAGTGTCTTCTATTTTATTATAAACTTAGATAACAGGGAGTTCAAAGTGGATGAAGGTCAAATTGTACACATGAAAAACTGTCACTGTGATTTATGGATTGTTGTGTGATGTCATTGGGTTTACAGTATTGTCTTGAGTAGCATTAATGATTGTCTGCTATTGAGAGTGGTAGAACACTGTGTGTTTATGGACCCCCCTAGGTTACCTGACTTCTGGGCACTTCTGTATGCAAGACTGTCCCTTCATATGGGGAGCAGGTAGCCAGGCACGGACAACAATACCTGACTTCCACACACTTCTGTGCACAAGGCTTCCCTTCAGATAGGAGCAGGGAGCCAGGCATGGACACAACACTGAGCTCATTAAGGCACTGAAGCCCAGTAGCAGAAGCTGTGGAAAGGTGGAGGTCTCAGATTCACCTGTTACCCCTTCCCTGGAACATGGGACTGCTTGTCCCATGCTAATCCACTGGGCTCAGGAGCCTCTGTTGGTCTTGGCCACGAGAGGTGGCTTGTTCTTCTATAGCATCCCTTAGGGATGGCTAAAGGAATCAGCTGTGTGTCTGTCCATGGATGGACCCTGGCTGTGGTCTAGGACCTCAGACTGATGGATTTGCTGGTACACCATGGACTTGATACCATAGTGTTAGCTTTATAATAGAACAACCTGAGAGAGGAAAACTGTAAGGCTTTAAAATCACTCAGCATCCGTCAGGTCATCTGGCTTGAGCAAGGTGTCACTGAGAAGAAACTGTCTCCTGGATATAAAATCAGAGCCTCCTTTGGGCAAGGGAGTATCAGAATGCCACAATGGCATTTTACTTAATTTGTGGCATAGTCACTGTTGCAGCTTGTAAATTTTTAAAGAGAAGAGGATATTGTAAGCAAATACCTAAGAAGTACATCAAACCATCCAGAATCAACATGTGTTTATTCCGAGGAACCTCAAATAATTAAGATGCATATTGATGGGAGTCAATGAAGTGGTGGAACCAATGAAATACAATGTAGATGAAACAGGCATGGTCCATATTACAGCTGTCCCTGTTTAAGGGTGAGAATGATAGCACATATGGAATAAATTAGTATTATACTATTCAAATGCACAGCTTGGGGTGTTGTTTAGGACCCATCCACATTGCTTCTGCCTGGGCTGGTCCTCTAGCCATCTTGATCCCTAGGGCTCCTCCTCCTACCTCAGCCTCCCTAGCACTGGGATTACAAGTGTGTGCCGCCACGCCTGGAGGTGTTTTAAAATGGGATCCCGGGGGTGGAACTCAGGCCCTCATGTTTATATGGCAAACACTTTCCAAACTGAGTCAGCTGCCTCAGCCTCAATTTTGCAGTTACGGATAGAGATGTACGCCATCTGCTGAAAGGATAAATACACAGACCCTGTGTACGTCTGTGGTTGAATCTCACTGTGAAGACAATGTTTCTCTTCACTACTCTCTGCTCTGCGCACATTGTGACCTCTGCCTGCCTCTTGACTTTCTTTATCTGGCCAATTCAGACCTCGCCTGAAGAAGACATCAGGTAGCATCCATGTGCCAGATGTCTGAGAAACCCACACAGCCAACATCCATGCCTTTTCACTGACTCAACCCACAGCAGATGCTGGCTGGACACTGGCCGTGTGAATACAAGCTGGAGAAGGGTGGGATACAGGAAAAAGACTTGGAGGCAAGGTCCCAGAAGGGGTCTGGCATTCTGTGCTGCACCTGTCCTGTGTTTTGCCCAGCACAAGCTGCCTGTCTCTGGCTGGCAGGAATGCCCCAGCATCTTCAGCCTGTGGCTCATGCTTCAGTTCTGCAGAGCACAAGATATGAGGCAGGTGAATTTTTTAATGGATTTTAATACTGAATAAACTGAAGTGAGAAGGAGGTTTTGAAACCAGATCACCTTGAACAATGATTCTTGAAGGCTCCCTGCACCTTGCTCTGCAAGACTCAGCACTGTAATTTGAACCCTAGCTTACATTTAAATATTTAGTTAATAATAGTCCCACACGGCAAAGATTTACAAATAAACCAATGTATTTCCTTTGCTCACTCTACCTGGGAGATCTTTCCAAGGGCCTGAGAATTCATTACATATCCAGTCATCAAAATGAACGTGTTAAAAGTGAGTGTGGATGGGAGGGTGGTGGGTAGAAGCAGGTAGATCCTTAGACTTCCTGGGGGCTCTGTCCATAGTGTGTTGAAGGCTAAAGGCTAGGGCAGATGTGTTGAAGGCTAAAGGCTAGGGCTGCTACCAAGTGACCTGGCACTGGTAAGAGGGGAATCTCAGACAACTGGCCCGCACTTGCCTGGGCTAAGAGACATGCCTCCAACTAAAGACTACAACGTGCAAGTATCATTTTATCTCTCTGCTATTGCGTAAACTTACTGTGATGGTTAATCTTCATTGTGCTTGACACATCTGGGAAGAATCCCCATTGAGGAACTGCCTCCATCAGATTGGCCTGTGCTCCTATCTGTGGGCCATCTTCTTACTGTTAACGGATAGAGGAGGGCCCAGCCCACACTGGGTGGTGCCATCCCTGAGTAGGTGTCTTGAGTCATGTAAAAAAGGTAGCCGAGCAAGCCAAGGGAAGCAAATCATTAAGCAGCATTTCCTAACTAAAGCAGCATGGTCTCTGCTTTAGTTCCTGCCTTCAGGTTTCTGCCCTGGCTTCCTTTGATGATGGACTGTGACTTGTAAGCTGAAACAAACCCTTTTTTCCCCACATTGTTTTTGGTCATGCTTCAGAGCAACAGAAAGCCAACCAGTATATATATGTATAGCTTCTTGAGCATAAATGTTGTTGGTGAAAATATCTCACATAATGTCAGGAGTTTGGACACACCTGATTGTAGTCTGTATGTTGGGAGTAAGTTGTCCACAAGAGTTCTGATAACTAATCAGGACACAGACATTTCAGTAAACTACCAACACCAGTAGCTTCCCTAAGAGAAGACGCTGGCTGCTTTTGGAGTCTGACAACTTTCTTCATATTTAAACAGCAGTTTCTTCCAGAAGACTGAAGATTAAGGCACTAGATGTGTATTTGAAGAGTTATTCATGACTACAAATCAGTTCCTGGGGGGTTATCAGCATTATAAGACCATACCAAAATGCAGCTTCCTATTTTTACCAAGACATGATTGGGTCTTGAATGCTTTCATGTATTATCTACTACAACATTCAACAGGCAGAAGGACCACACTCAGGTCAGGGCTTGAGAGTCTGGAAGGTGTGTGAATGTTCTTGTGACTCTAAAAATCTCTCTTTTTATCTTATGTATGTGTTGGGGGGGGATAAGGCTGTATGCCATGCCATGTATGTAGAAGTCAAGGAACAATGCTGGGTATTGATCCCACTTTCTACTTTGTTTGAAATGAGGTCTTTCTTGTTCACCATTGCATATAACAGGTTCACTGGACCAAAAGCTGTTGATAACTCTTTTGTCCTTGCATCCCGTCTTCCAGAGAAGGGCTAGGACTACAGCTGTATATGCCATGCATTTGGCTTTACATGGGTAGTAGATTCAGAACTCAGGTCATGAGGCTTGAGAGACAATCACTACCCACTGAGCAATCTCGGCTGCCTGAGTCTGAAAATGTTAGTGGTGATTATGTCCAACATGCCGTCCTATCTGAGTAAATAGACGGAAGCTCCTTTGGATAAACATGCTTATTGCACATCATGATTTCTTTAATTATCTGTCAGTCATCAAACCAAGAAATAACAGTAGTTAATGAATTATATAAGCAAAAACGTTGTCAATTTCATTTTTCAAAGACAGCACTCTGTTTCTGTTGAAACACACATTTCTAGATCTACTGGTGCTCCCCAGGCCTCCAGAAAGCCCAAGAAGGGCCCTCTGGCTGGGATTTAACCATCCTGTTGGAGCCCAGGTACACAGAGACCATCTCATCGGAAAGTGCCAGGCTCCTGACGCCAACACTCACATTTCTCTGACATTTAAATTACCTGCTTTCTTGTGGCTTTGTAGAGTACTGTGAGGTCCCAACAACATGGGCCCTGCCTGTCCTGTGGCCAAGCTGTGAGTAAGCTGTTCTCCAGTCTCTGCTTCATGCATTTCTTTTCTTCTGAAGGGGGCTCATCCTGGAAGCTAAGCTCCCCTCCCCCCCTCACTCTCCATCTCCACCGATGCCATGCTGGGGATGGTGAATGCCATCTTGTCTCTGTTTCTGCATTTCCATTGAAACACGGTGTGGCTCTGGGTGTCATAGAGTTACCCACTTCTGGGCCTTTCTCCTCTCTCAGGCTGACTAAGGCGAGCATCCAATTTATCTTTAGCAGGCTTCTTCTGGTCTCCACCAGGGAGCTAAGAATGGCTTGGCACTGTTTTAGGGATAGCCGCTCCCATCTCAATTCAAATGGCTGTTTATTGTTTTACCCGGAGCTATGCTAGTCCTTGTGACTTGGGTATCAGCTCTCCTGGCTGCTTTGCAGGTATCTTTCTGGCTTGCAAAGGTCAAGTCCATAGTGTAGAAGTATCCCAAAGCTGACTTACCAGAAACACAAGTGCAAATGAAAGCCACACAAGCTACTTTTTTTACACTGCTCCAGGTTCCACTTCAGTAAGCCACCCACAAGGACTTAACTTACAGGGGACAGACCTACAGTTATGCAGGACCCGTGGGAAAACAGGACTAAAGGAGACCTAAGAGAAGGATCCAGTATCTTAAGGATGTCATAATGCTGCCCTGGTTCAGCCTGGATCTGGGATGTCAAATGATTCTCATTTGGATTAAATTTTAGCCACTGGGAACTTTTAATAGCATAAGGATGGCTGTGGTTACTCAGCCAAGTTAGACCTGTGATCTCACAGATAGGCTGGAAGAGCCTGTCTCCCCATGGTTAATTCCAAGGTGTGGTAGAATCCTATCTGTGACCTCTTAGGAAGGATTGCCTTTCTGGACTCAGTTAGCACAAGACTTTTGGTGAAAAGACCAGACCAGACAACTGGCTTCTGATGCTAGAGGTTGCCAGGGGCTGCTGAGACGTCCAAATGGAACATTTGGGTACTTGAAGGATAAAGACAGGGTGTTGGAATATTTTGAATTATTGTTGTTCTGCTGTTTTTTGGTGCGTAGAATGTACCCCAGGCCCTTGCACATTTAGGTGAGTGTTCTCTCACCTAGCTAGATTCCTAACCACTAGGTTCATTTTTTTTGACAGTCTCAGAAACATTGTGATTCTGAGACTCTATAAATTACAAAAGAGTAGATAATAATTATAACTAATTAAGACATAAGTGGAAACTCAGGAAAATAACATTGCACGTAACTGCTTTTGTTCCAGAAAACACTAGTTAAGCTTCTTCATGGTTCTTTTTCTACAGGATAAATCTTGGAAACCATTTCAACATATTTTCTTAGATGTCTCGGCCTATTTGTTAAGGGAGACTTGATATCATGTGAATACCCTTCCTGGGTAGTCGTTAGCTCACCAGTAGAAAGGAAGGGAGAAAAGTCCGTGGTGGGAACTGCAGGTTGTTCACGTATGTTGCAGTGAGATCAGAGGACAGATTAAAGGAAGATTAAGAATTAGTATTTTTAAAGACTGAAAAGAAAGAGCACAGAGCTGGGTGGGTGGGGAAGTGGGGAAGATCTAGGAGGAACTGAGGGAAGGGAAAAGCACGACCAGGATACATGAAATAAATCTTTTTCAATAGAAAAAGAAGAGTTAATGCAGCGGGGCCTGGAGAGATGGCTCAGAGGTAAAGAGCGCCTGTGCTCTTGCAGGAGACCCAGTTTGGGTTCCCAGCATCCCCATGGTGGCTCACACTGCCCGTAACTCAAATTCCAGGGGATGCAATGACCTCTTTTTTTTTTTTTATCTCAGTCATGGTCAGGCGTGTACACGCTGCACATGCATAGACGCAGTCGAAACACTCAAACACACCAATATGGAAGTCTACAAACAAGCGTTAATACAACAAAGTGTAGAAAACATGAGGGCTTATGGTTGGCTATATGATAATCAATCTCGATAGATAAGAGAAGGATAAGGCTCTAGCCAGTGACAGCCAGCTGATCCCCAAGGCTCTTGAAGAACACATGAAGGCACCATGATCTCCTTTTGCTCATCCTTGCTTTTGATACAGCTCATTGCTGTAAATTGTAAGGATGACTTCTGACAAGATGTCTCTACCTAGGAGACTACCCCAGACCACCCCAGGAACAAGGCGCCAAGTATGAGCTCACCAAGAACAGCCCCAGCAATGTCTTGGCACATGTGGTAGTCAGACAGTCCTGTCCAATAACCAACAAGGCTTGAGGCAGAGAAGGACAGAGGGAGGCTTTAGCCACCCTTCAATAGGCTGGCAGCCCATGAATGACACAGGATCATCTCTAGAGGGGGAGAAGGTGACATTTGTAGAGTATGTGGGCCCTCTAGATGATAGTGTCTGGCATTATAGTGTTTTAGGTCTTTGGCTACACAAAGGGGCTGCAAAAGGTTGGCCATACTCCACCACTGTATCACCATGCTATCCAAAGGGGAGCTTTGGGATTCCCACAGATACCAAAATCTGAAGATGCTTGAGTTCCTTAACTAAAGTGGCATAGCATTTGTATATGACCTGCATACTGCACACATGTTCCCATAGACTTTAAATCATCACCGCAGAAACCTACACTTTTCCCCCCTTGGTACACACCTTCCCCCAACAGCTGCAAGAAAGGCCAAAGCCTGCTTGATCTGTCCTTTCGTTATTCCTAACCCAGTTTTTCCTTGTACTCTCACAGGAACAACAGCTGTGAGACCATTCATCCCTGGGGGTGCCAGGTTTATCGTACTTGTTCATTACAGAACAAGTTGGTGGCCTTGTCTCAGTTGACTGTGCTCTAAATGCTACATTAATATGACAAGGGGTATTGGGAAAATAAGCATAACAGTAGCACATGCTCACTTGCATATGAATTTTGATGAGAATGCAGCCTTTGGGGGCAAGCCCGGGCATAACTGGGAATAAGAGCCAGAAGGAACAAGAGAGTTCCTGGTGACTAAGACACACCTCTCCTTTTACAACTTACAGGAAGACTGTCAAGGTCCTGCCCACTCAGAGTAACACAGAACCCTCCCAGGTGAAGCAAGAAGGGATGGTTGCAGCTTCCAGATCTTCAAGGTTCTCTTCCAACTCCTCACACCCAAGCATGTACGGAGGTACAGAGCACCTGGAGATTATTATGCATTCCCATTTTCCCAGAATTTAGATCAGCCATAATGTTTTCAAGGAGAAAATGCAAGGTCAAGTTTGATCTATGTGGCAATGTATCCTCCAGAAGTCCCAGGTGATCTTCAGAGTGCAAGAATTCCCACTTCCTGCAAATGACATAGCATCATACTTCTTTGTTACTCAAAACAAAACAAACAAACAAATGAAAAACTAATCCCACTGTTATGCATTTTCCTTATTCCTCCCTCTTTGTATTCCTAGAAAATGGCAGGAGCGACTCACCAGTAACAGATTCTTCACTCTGCAGATAGTGAATTAAATCAGCCTCAGAAAGAAAAAAAAAAAAAAAAAAAAAAAAAACAACAAAACAATGTCTTTGCTCATTTGTGCCCTCACTAAGTCCTAGACATTGTAGGTCATAAAATCATATATGTACAAATGAAAGGGGATGTGAAACTATTTAGAGAAATAAGGGGGCTAATGGTACAGGAGAGGGGTGAGAACGGGGGAGTATGGAGCATGGGCAAGATTATACAAAGTATATTATATACTCACATGAAAAGGCCCTTTGTTCCACAGTATAATAAAAAAATTAAGAACATTTTAATTTGTGGATATGTGCTTGTGTGTGTATATGAGTTGTGTGTGTGTGTGTGTGTGTGTGTGTGTGTGTGTACATAAACTCTGAATATAGGTACCCTTGGAGAGCAAAAGAGGGCTTCATATCCTCACAAACTGGAGTTAGACTGTTGTGTTGCATGTGACAGTGTTGGGAACCAAACTTGGGTCCTCTGGAAGAGTAGCAAGTGTTCTTAACCACTGAGACATGGCTTTAGCTCCTAGCATAATAAACTTTTTAAAAAGGCTTTAAAACTCTAAATTGTTCTGTGAAATCTCTTAATCCTAAACATTGGCAATGGATTGTTTGACAATACTGAGGCCTGCCTGGGGATCAGCACATTTATGATATGATTGCTTTTAAGCTCTTCTCAATTCTTTTAAAATAAATTAGGACACAGAACTCATTAGCATAACTCAACCAATTCCAGTTTCGACTACAAGTAACATGTGGAGCCTTTAGGAAATCTTGGTGATGAGCACAGATTCGTTCACTGTCAATACTTTTCTGGTGACAGTGGAGAGGACATGAGACAGCCATGTCACTGGAACCACAGGTGTCTCCGGCAGGACAGCCAGTGGCTTGGCTGAACATCTCCTGGCCTCCTTCTTTGGCTGCTCTCTCTGCGCCCCTGGAGACCTTTGGGGTGTGAGCAGATAAACTATTTTGTGTGTGCATGTGAAAAGGGCATCATCTTTCCTGCAGGTGAACCACCTGTATAACATCAGAGGGTAGGAGCAGGGAACGCAGAGACCTCAAGGTTCTCACAACTGCTCCCTGAGCTTCCCAAGTAGGAGACACAGGCTTCTAGGCTCCCTGTCACAGCCATCCCACGCCAACATAGCACTTCTTCCCCTAATGACGTTCCTGTAGACATGGGTCAGTCAGCACCTTGCCTCCAAGGCAATGAGTGATGAAGGTGAGGCTGCAGTCATGTTGAGAATTGTCTTAGAGTTGTGTGTAAGAACACCAGTGTGCGGCATCCTGTCAATCACCAGCCTGTAAATGGCTGATCAGATGAGGTAAACCACCTGCATGCTGATGGATGGCAGTTCCTGGGTATCTGCCTGCACCAACAGGGAACTCTGAGTATGGAATCTACATGGAGTTGCGTTTCTGTAACCATTGGAAAGGTTCAACTTCTCCAAATGCCCCAGAATCGAGATTTCTGGACTTACACTGAGAATACAAGGATCCTGGACTGCTGTTACCTCATTATTCAAAACACTGGAGAGAAGATACCCAAAGGAAGAACTAACTTCCTTCAGTATTTCTGACGCAACAAATACGAGAAAAATAGATTGAGTTGGAAATGGTTTTTAACCTTTATTCTTGCATAAATCAAGAGGCTCATTTTTCAACCCAATCCTATAGAATTCAATTAAAGGTCAGATTTGTAATGGAGATCCTAATTATTAATGTGTTGCCATTTCAATTATTAATAAGTTGAAATATTTGCATAATGGATAGAGAAAATGCTGAAGAACAATGTTGGTAGCCTCTGAGGAGCCTCCCAGCACTCTGTCAGTGTCCTTTACATGGGACCAGGGGTCAGATTTCAAACACGTCCACCTTGTGTAAGGTACAGCTGCAGTTACGATTGGTTAGCAAATGTGCTGGTCACATGATGGCCATTGTGACTCTGTAATACCCTTTCAAAATGATTTGTGTGATATCATCAAAGAAAGCAATAGTAAAGCTTTTTATGTATATGTTTATCTTCGTATACATGTGTATGGAACACACACACACACACATACACACACACACACAGGCCTCAGGTTGACATTGACTTTCTTCCTTAGTCTCTCCCCACCTTAGGTTGTAAGACAATGTCTCTCACTGGACCTGGAGTTTAAGCTGGCTGAATTTTCTGGATGGGCCATAAGTCCCAGGGATCCTCCTGTCTACCTGCCCAGCACTGTGGTGTACACCACCATGCCTGGATTTTTTCACATGGGTTCTTGGGGTGGAGATGAAGTCCTCATGGTTGTGTGATCTTAAAAATAATATGTTGTATACAACCCTTACAATAAGTTAATGCAGCATTGGCCATATCCAGTGTTCACTCCACAGAGACTCTGCCCTTTTCTCAGAACAAACCTGAATCCATGGCAGGGTTTATGAACAGACACAAACCAGCCAAGCATATGGCCTCTGACCTGTATGCTGTGGAAAGACCTTCTACCTACATGCATGGACCCTCAACATTAAAGCTGCCAGAGACGGTGGTAAATGATTTCCTTTAATTCAATTTATTTTTGATGGCAGTGGGGATTGAACCTGGGACCTTCCAAACACTAGGCAAGTACTCTGTCACTGAACTACATTTGTAGCCAAGGACAGCAAGCAGATTATTAAAATAAATTGTCATTGATGAGATGATAGAGACCCCAGTTCCTAACCAATGCTTTCTCTCTCTCTGAGCTGTTATTCTAAAGTGGTTTTATGATCAAATACAAACTTTCCATCACATCAGGAGTGCCATTTTCATAAATTCATTTTAAGTCTCATTCGTATGATTATGATGGAACTATGACCTCAAATGTCAAGAATAGTTTAAAATGTTACTTATACAAACATGCAAAAAAGTATTGCCCCTCATAGTCTATCAATCCCTCAATTTTAAAAGATCAGAGGGAGCAAGAATCTTCTAGTTCTAAAGAAATAATTTATCTGGAGGTGTTTGGGGGAATCGGTTGCACTGACCACAGTGAACTTTTCCATAGCTAATGTGATATTTATTAGAGTCTCCTTTAACCAATGTTAGTAATTATAAGAGACACAAAATACACTATTAATTAGCTCGTCCTGAATTATTTAGGCCTGGCTCTTTAGAGGACAGCCATACTCAACCCTGCTGTGCATATCTGGTGTGGATTTGGCCTGTCCTGCTCTTCTTCACCCCAATTCACTTGGTGAATAGAAAATCACCTTTATCGCTTACTCTATGAAAAATATGATGTTCCTCTGGAATTCATCTCAAAGGGGCTGTTAATTTTGAAGGAAATCGCATTTGAAAAAAAAAATGTTATGTCTTTAAAGAAAAAAAAAAAAAACAGGAATTTGATAAGTTCCCAGTTTAAAATACCATCTTTTTCCTGAAGAACACAGAGCGCACATGGTCAGGAGAAGGCATTGCCTGCCAAGCCTTGTCTTACATTACAGAACACCGCTGGGTGCACAGTACCCTTGCCCTGCCTGTCACACCTACCTGTGCGCCCACATCCACCTGTGTGGCTTTACTCCTCATCTGAGTCCTTACAAAGAACAAATAGTAAATGACCGTCACAGGGTGACAGCATTGTCCCGAGTCTCCCAGGGAGGACACAGCAGGAGTGAGGTGGCTATGCCACACTTCCTAGGGAAACAATGACATTTCCTTAGAAACTTGTCTGGTCAACACACTCTGCTATGCCTGGCTGTATACTTACAAGAAGAGCTCTGCTGGGCTTATTTAAACAGAGTTTTAAATGACAGCTGGCACTGGGACACTTGTGCCCAGGTGAATGGTAGAAGACCTGAATTCTCTCAGTTAAAGTCCTGAGTTGATGTGTATTGTTTACATTTACATGCACAGCCATTACGAGGACCAGGGCCTCGGTCGGACTCGTGGGAAATTGTCAAAGCCGTCTCCCTTCTTCCCCCGGACTTCCTGCCTAACCTGGGTAGTCTTGCTCCTGTGCTGCCCCACGACAAACACACCGAGGCTCTGGGTTGTGGTTCAGTAGGTGCAACTCCATCAGCTTTTCTGTACATACGTCTGCCATTTTTTCACTTGCTTGGCACCCTAGTCAGGTCTCTAGGTCCAAACCACGTGGGTCCCATTGGAAAGCATCAGTGAAGTGACTGGACACACCTACTGTGGCCTTTCCTCTGGCTCAGGAGGACTTCTGCATCCATAGTCCAGGTTGGTGGTGTGTTTTTAGCAAAGTGTATTTCTTCCATGCTCATCATTTCTCAGGAGAGTGTTGCCCGCCATGTCTCCTCTGGCGAATGCTGCAGTTGCCTGGGCCTAGACACTTCCATGATGTAAACATACCATGAGTCTTTATTTCAGGCTACTCCATATGATTAGAAACAAAGCACAAGGTCGCCTACAGCGGCAGCCTGCCATTGTGCTTGTCTTCACTGTGCTGTAAAATGAATCTGCTCACACGTCACACAGAGGCGTCCTCTTCTGAAGCTGGGGACAGCACCACGAACCCCTTGGCCTCTGATTTCTGCAATGAGCCCTCCACCTTTTATGGCTCATTTCCATTTGCTCCACTTGCTTTCCAACTCACAATAGTAAGTGGGAAACGGAGCGAGTGTAAGGCAGCTCGATTGAAGGCAAGCATGCCATTAGCCCACAGAAGTGCTGCCCAGAGCCACTCAAGAGATTGGGTTCTGTGGTTAGTGTCACCGCAGACCACAGCTGTCCTCAAACGCCAAGGTCTGTGGAGAGGTCAAGGTCAGGGTGGGAAGCTGGGTGAGGAAGCAGAGAGAGGCTTCTCCACAGAGAGCGATTCTAGGGAGTGGCTCTTGCTGGATTTAGCTGCAGCCTTCAAACTTAACACAGCCAATTCAGTTTTGTCAGGAAAAAATGAAAAAATGAGATATGTGGTGGTACTGTGTTCCCCAAAATATTGTGCATGCTAATAAACTTATCTGGGGTCACAGAACAGAACAGCCACAATATTAAACATAGAGGTTAGGCAGTGGTAGTACATGCCTTTAATCCTAACATTCCAGAGGCAGAAATCCCTCTGGATCTCTGTGAGTTCAAAGCCACATTGAAAACAGCCAGGCATGGTGACTCACGCCTTTAATCCCAGAAAGTGAGCCTTTATCCCAGGGAGTGATGGCAGAAAGCAGAAAGGTATGTAAGGCGTGAGGACCAGGAACTAGAAGCATTTTGTCTGGTTAAGCTTTTAGGTTTTGGAGCAGCAGTTCAGCTGAGATACATTCCGGATGAGGACACAGAGGTTTCCAGTCTGAGGAAATAGGATCAGCTGAGAAACTGGCAAGGTGAGGTGGCTATGGCTTGTTCTGCTTCTCTGATCTTTCAGCATTCACCCCAATACCTGGCTCAGGTTTGATCTTATTAATAAGACCTTCTAAGATTCTTGCTACAGAGACAGAAACAGAAAACCAGATACGTGGATTCTCCTTTGACAAGACAGTTTTACCAATTGTGTGTCTGATTTTAAATTGTTCACTTCAAATTTAAAACACATTTTCAGAAAAAGAAAGAAAAGAGAGACACTAACGCTCCCAAGATTTCACCCATTCTGAGGGTAAGCTGAAAGATGACTCTTAAGCCAAATGTCTGCCCGAGGATGTTAAGACACCCAAAATCCAATTTGTTCATAACCCAGGGCCACCTGTTACTAGTTCAATGACCTCCTATACACTCAGTTGTTCTAAAATCTCTCCTTTCTGTCTCCTCCCTTTCTCTATTCTCTCCTTCTTTCCTTCTTTCCTTCCTTCCTTCCTTCCTTCCTCCCTCCCTCCCTCCCTCCCTATTTCTTCGCCTCTCCTTCACCTCCCTCTCTGTTCTCCATACTTCCTCTCTTCTCTTCTCTTCTCTTCTCTTCTCTTCTCTTCTCTTCTCTTCTCTTCTCTTCTCTCTCTCTTCCCTCTCTCCTCTTCTCACTTCTCACCATCTTCTCCATCCATCTCTCCTCCTCCTCTTGGCTCTGCCCTTCCTTTCTCTTGCTCATTCTCCAAGTTGTATTAGGAAAATTTAAAACATCTGGAGAGAGAAGCCCCTGAAGTCCTGTTGGTAGCCCATGAAGACACAGGATAGCCCAATGAGAACCCGTGGATAGCCCATGAAGACATAGGACTCCAAACTCAGAGGAGCACATCCATTTCTAGACGACATCCTTTATCATGTAGCTAAAGATCCAGGAGCCAGTATCTGTCTCCTTGCTCACTACTTGCTTCACTGACATGGCTCTCAGCCTGCCATCTTGTGAAGATTTAGCTAAAGATGAACAACAATGGAGAATTGAAATGCTTACTTTAGTGCGACTTCATGAGAGAATTTCCGGAGGGAAGCAGATCTGGATTAGAAGGTCTAAATTATAAATATGCCTAAACTATAGGTTGATTTTATACATCATTCAGTGTTTTCAAGTCCAAACAAAAGCAATGTTAGCTCTGTGCTATTGAATGGCTTTTCAACATTCACCAGTGCTTGGGAATGAATACATGTTTTATTCATATAACATTTGAAGTATCCTAAAATAATATGTACAACTTCCTCCTGAGTTGAAATTCACACACAGGGTTTGGAATGTAAGTGGCTTTGTGTACAATGTACGATTTGTATAACCAAGGAAAAGACTGGAATGAGCAGCTGTCAAGTGAATTCTCTGTCTTGATATTAAGACATACTTGGTATTCTAACACTGTCCTTTTATTAGATGCAAGATGAACAGAGCTGGGCTGGCCTCTGGGGGTCTCTATGTGCAGATGATAACTTTGCTTGGATTTTCACACACACACACACACACACACACACACACACACACACACACACACACACACACGCTCTTCAGTCACCCCAATGGAAAGTCTTAGCTCTATAACTGATTGGTAGAAGTGACCGAGCTTCTTAACCCCCAGCTTCCCACCTGAAATCCCCTGGCAACCCTGCTGGGTACATCAATGCCAGTTGACTTTCACAGCTGGAGATCCTTGGAAGATAAGTATTAATTCAAGATATTTTGTCTAGTGGGAAGCTTAATACCCATTTGTGACCCCCTGGGGAATAATTTTTAAAGCAAGAAGAAGAATGCAAATTCTTACATATTCCACAGAGAGCATGTGCAGGGAATAAAATAAAATTGAGGTTATGTTCCTATTTAGAAAAACATCAAAATATTCTAGAAAAACAAAACAAAACAAAAAAACAAAGGAAGAGCCTGTCACTGTCACAGAGGCGATGCACAGGACAGGTTATGACAGTCTCTTGTGTGCACAGGTCTGGGTCTTTGAGTAGGAGTGTAACGGCTCAGGGTCCTTAAAACACCTACTCTGTGTGTGCAGTGTCAACTAAAGGCAGCTGACAAAACATCTTAAATAAAACTGGGGAAATGAAAAGAAAAACAGAAACGTTACAAAGATGTATTCCTTATGAAGCAGACAGGCTAGGGTGGAGCCCTGAATTCACGAGAGTGAAGTCCAAGTGGATTTCAAACACTCATTTCCAGCTTGCACTTGTTTTTATTTACGTATGTGTGAGTGTGGGTGTGGGCATTTGGGTAGGAGTGTCTGGGGAAGCTATAAGGCACCAAATTCCCCAGAGCTGGAATTACAGGTAGTTGTGTGTTGCCCAATATGGGTGTTTGTAACTAAACTTGGGTCCCCTGCAAGGGCAGCATGCTCTCTCAAATGCTGAGTCATCTCTCCAGCCACAAATACTGATTTAAAAAAAAAAAAGATGGCTAATTCAATGTCATGTTTCAAAAGTAGACAGCCATGAAGAACATTAATACATACTTGAGAACCTCAGACAGCTTGGTGTGTTTTCAGATTTGACTGAGGTAAAGACATTGCTTCCTATAGTATAAAAGCTGTTTGTAAAGAGAAAAAGAAAACCTAAGATTTTTCTGTCTTGAGTCTTTCATTATTTAGTTTTCATTTTTTTTGTATGTCAGGAAATGTGCTTAGAATCTCAACTTTTAATAATTTTTAAAAGTATATTAGGCAAAGTAGTTAAAACACAACTCCTTTAGGATTTGTTTTATTTTAATTGATGTGTGTGTGTGTGTGTGTGTGTGTGTGTGTGTGTGTGTGTGTGTGTGTGAACACATGCCTGAGGGTGGCTGTGGAAGACAGAAAAAGGCCTAGAATGCCTTGGAGCTGGAGCTACAGGTACCTGAGAGCCAAAGGCCATGCGTGCTCAGAACTGAACTCAGGTCCTCTGCAAGATCAGCCAGTGCTCTCTAATGCCAACTTATCTCTCCAGATCCACAACTCTTTCAAGTGTTTGTAAAATTAACCCCAGAGTATGTTATAAAATAGACTCTTAAAAATCTTTCACTCCTTAATATAGAGATGAGAATGCTTATGATATTGCCCTAAAACTGTGGAAGAGACAATAAAATTTCAAGCTATTTTTGGAAATGGGCTAATTTGAATATCACTAGCATTCAGTGAGGGAACATTTCCTCACACAGCAGCGACAGTTAGGAACCGAATGATAGTTAACTTTTTTCCCTCTGACTTTTACATGCAAGTTCCTGTTTAAAAACATAGTCTGAATTGAAAGAGGGAAAGGTGATATGTTACTTTAATCAAAATCTTTCTTCATCATGATTTATTTCTGGGAGAGGCAATAACTTCCAAATTACTGTTGAAATAAGGTAAAATAAAATATTAATTCGAAAGACCTTCAGAGAAGGCAGTGGCCTTCCTTGACTTTGCGGTTGGGGAATCACCAAGCAATTCAGTGACAGAAGGACAAATAACTTTGGAAATGTATTCCACCAGTGCCATATGAAGACAGGGGTCAGCACGGAAAAACAATGAGAAGGTTGAAGCCTTTCCTTGCATAAAGGAGGAGGACTAAATTACTAGGTTCAAAGAGAAGTCACCCAAGTGTCCAGAAGGGACAGCCATGGAAGGAAGTGGATCTGTGCTTCCAGGAATAGAAACCGTTTCTCTCAAGATGGAAAGATACCAACATGGCCACAAGGGAAGACCTCCATAATTACAGATCTCCGAGCCAGGAAACTGACATAGTGTAATTAAGGACAGAATAATCTAACACTTGTCTAGAGCACAAATTAATAGGGCCATGTCCCTAAAACACAGCTAAGATTGAAAACCCCAGAGAAGGTCAGTGGAGACAGTTATGGCAATCCCAGTGGAAGAAGTTTCATCTAACTTGGAAACAAGTAGCCTCCAGAGATGGGTAAAGTGACAGACTGAATAGTGACAATGAGTAAACGGGAACTGTCAATCATACCCCAGGCACGAACAGAACAGAATCAAAGATGGCAACTTTCTAATGTTAGCATTTCCCCCGAATCAGTACTTCATGGTGTCTGGTAACTTCATCTTCCCATTAAGGATCACATGGACCTGCCACCATGATCCCTGTAACACCTTGGGAAGAAAGAGAAAGGTTTATGCTATAAGGGCGGTATTATCAACTACTGTGTGTACATGTGTGTCTTCCTGTGTGTGCATAGGTGCTCATGTGAGCACATATGAATGGTAAGCAGAAGACAAGCCCAGCTGTTGTTCACAGTCTTCCTTGGCTTTTGTAAGACAGGGTCTCTCCCAGGCCTGGAGCTCACCAAATAGGCTAGGCTGGGTAGCCAGTGAGTCCCAGGCACTTCTTATCTCTGCCTCTCAAGCACATGACATCATGCCTGTCTTTGTTTTACCCGTGTTCTTGGGATGGAACTCAAGTTCTTGGGCTTTAAAGAGAATTGCTTTACGGACTGAGACAGCCAGCCCTCTGAAAAGTTTACAACTTTAACAACAAATGATTTGAGTAGATGTAGTCGATATATGATGCTTATTTGGCAGTTTGTGTTTTCACTCCATTTTCTGAATCTGTGAGCTAATCAGACTGGGAGCTGGACAGAGCACACTGACGTTCCTGTGTTTCCTAGATCTCTCTACTATGCAGTTTAAAATGATGTTTATTTAGTCAAAGAATTCTTTTTGCTACATTTAGATAGTGCTGTATTTAAAATAGTATCTTAGTTCTGGATTTATTGATGTTGGCCTGCTAAAATACAGACTTTTTTCAGTTCATTAGTTCAAAAAAAAATAATTAAACAAACAAACCTGTGATTGTTTATCTTGACAGGTCAAAAAGCCTGATTAAAATACAGTTAAATTCATTTATTACAGGCCATGGGAATATGACCTCGAACTGATGAAAAACACTGAAGAAAATCTTGGCACAGTTCCAGGTTAACCTCTCATGATAAGGAGGTACCATCCCCACAGAGCTGACATTTGATCTTCCGAATATTTGGAGAAGGGTGGATAAACTCTAGTAAACCTACCTGCTTTCCCATCACTGAGTTACAAAGAAGATAACACACATCTGGAGCAGGTGTGCTTGGGTCCCAGGGGACTTCCTATTGTAGAGAACATTCCTTACTGCATTTCTTGCATGGTTGCTCTGGAAGGATGATATGGAAATGATCAGAACCTCCATGTTGGAGGCTGTATCTCTCTGTAAACAGAGCTAAAATAGTTTAGAACAAATGAGAGGAGTCACACCTTTTTTTTTAAAAAAAAATGACCTAAAATTTGAAAATAACCTTTAATATTGTCTTAGGAAAAGTTATTGGAGAACACCAAAGTAAATGGAATATATTAAAACCAAAATAGTGATGATGTCATGGGCTTAGTGGAAAGCATCCTTCATGAGATGTGGAGAAATGGAAATGAAGAGATTCCTTTCCAGGTCTCTGTTCCTAGCACACTTGAGTAATAGCACACATATTCTTATTACACCTGTGTGAGAGCTCCCATGTGCCCTGAACACTGGAGAGATGCTCATGATTCCTCCCACATTTGTGAGAACATGTTTAGGCATTCTAAATGATATTAACAACACAGAGTGTTGAGTGGTTTAGAATGACTAAGCTTTATTTCATCTTCAAAAAATCCACACACTGGGACTGAAGAGGTGACTCGGTGGTTGAGAAAGCATGATACTCTTGCAGAGGACCCAAGTTCAATTCCCAGCATCTATGTCAAGTAGCTCCCAGCTGACTAGAACTCCAGTTCCAGAGGATACCAACTCCCTCTACTGGCCTCCAGGAGCACCTGTGTTCATGTGCGTCCAGCCACACTTAGTCATACAAATAATTCAAAGTAAAAAGTTTTAAAAAGTTTTTTAAAGGATCCACCCATAATTATATATTTTTTGTGGGCTACCACATGATAATTCCATACATACACTCAAGTTATAATGTTCAAATTGGTGATTCAATTTTCCAGTTTCATGAACTCTTATCATTTCTCTGTGTTGAAGACCCTGGGACTCTTCCAGCTTGTTATGGGATGAATTGCTGTGAGCCCCGATGCATCCTTGTGCAATAAGACAGAATCACCATTCCCTGACTGCTTGCCCTTTTCACCTGCTAGAAATAACTAGTCTACTCTGTCTCTATAAAATCTAGTCCGCTGGATTCTACCTCTGTGTGAGAACATGCAATAGTTAGCCTTCTGTGCCTGGCTCGCCTCTCTTGATATAACGTCCTCCATTCCTGTCTATTATCTCAAAATGACAGGATTTCATTCCTTTATACAGGTGGACAATATTCCACTGTGTATATACATCACATTTCTTTTACCATCTATTCATTTGCCAGTACATTATCTCAGTTGAGCCCATTATAATGGCTAGAAAAAAAAATACCCACAAAAATCACCAAGCTGACAGAGATTTAGAGAAAGGACAACTTCTACAGGCAGACATTTAAGCTAGTCGAGCCATTAGGAAGAGCAGTAGGGGGGTTCCTCAAAGCTAAAGTCAGAGGTGCAGTCAGGTCCCGCAATCCTCCTCCTGGGCAGGTATGTAAAGGGCATAAAACCAGCCCATGAGCGACAGCTGCAACCATGTTTATCCCTGCACTGTCCTAAGCAATTAAACTGCAAAAGCTCTAAACCAACTCGGCGATGACAGAGAGACATCCATGCAAGGCATTGAGATTAGAATACGAAGAAAACGTTGAGTGCCAGATCTTTGACTGGCTTGTCGCCAGATGTTCCAGAATCTTCCTCGTGAAAGTTTTACATCCTATCACAGTGCTGAACTGTGGTGGGTCAGCTCTGAGAAGTTCGGGGATGAGCATGGCTTTTGCTCCCCAGCTGTGCTGTGGGTATTCTACATGAATTGAGGTTCCCGTCAGCCTCAGGGGCCCTCCTGTCACTCAGGCAGGGAGACCCCACATTCAATTGCTGTCTCATGTGCCACACTGACACTGAAGACTGTGGAGATATTTATTGCCATATATAATGGAACACTCATTGTTTCGTTGAAGGAACAACGTAACAATTATCTCGAAATCAGTGCCAACCTCCAATTCTGGGATCTTCAGTTGACTTTGGAGCAGTGAGTCACATTAACTCTCCTGCAGTCTCAGAAATTATTAAATGGGTGAATCAGGGCCACGCTGCTCCCATGCATGCAGGGTATTCTAAAATAAAACAACTCAAAATGACTCACAGTTAAGACCTAAAGTCATAATTAAGTTAACTAATAAGGCCACAGCATTATGATGATAGAGTAAATATAGAAACCCAACTAAAGAGCCCACGAAAATAATCAGCAGGAATTTATAAAAATGGTGGGGATTGAAAAGCCTTGTACAGCAGAGGCAATAGATGGCGAAGATAACGAGGCTGTGCGCGGTGGCTTTATCCCATGAGTGGTTCCGGAACTTCAGCAGGTGCTATTAAAGTGAACAAGGAAATTAGCATAAACAGAGCTAAGAAAAGATGAGCTAGCCCCAAATTACCAAATTGACCATAAATGAAGTATGGAGGCGGGAAGACGAGTCCTGAGAGAGAAACATCTCAACGCTGATGTTCAACTGTCGAAGAGTTTAAGTCACTTTCAATTGCACAGGGCTCAGCAGCCACTTTGGGGAGCTAATTTTGCCGTTTGCTTCTGATACAAGAAATGATGCCACATCTAGGAGGAAGAGGGAGCCTGGTGGAGCAAAGGCATGCCATGGCGTCTCATTCGTCTGCTCACCAGAGAGACGGGGGTAATTGCACAGACTCCAGTGGTAGGCAAACATGCTTCATATCATAGAAATTACAATAAAGGTTTTTCTATCGACTAATATGGAACCCATAAATGAAAAAAATGCAACCAGCATCAACCATTCCATTAGAGCCATGTGATAATTATAGATAGTTGGAGGCCCAAGCCTTCAGGTCTGAGGTGACACAGGCTCACATGAGGAGCTGTCTTTGCTGAGGAGACTCTCCACGGCCAGAGGCCCTGTCTTCACAGCAGCACCCTTCCCATAGTCCTCTGGATCTGCAAGAAACAAGAGTGGGTGGAAGAAATGTTTGATGAGTTGCCTCTAAACAAATGAGTAGTTAAGAATTTAATTCTGAGTGTGCATTCAGAGGGAAACACAATCTCTTAATAAACACCCGATATTACAGAAGTGATCCCATACAAGGGAGACTGCTAACTTAGATGTCTAGGTGAACACGCATGCTTCTGGTACAGAAAGCAGTATGTGAACTATCGATCAGCTCTTGGCGGAGCAAAGTAAAGCTATGTTTGATGGATGCAGTCAGGGCTAATGTAGCTACGGAAAACGCCGACCTCCTCAAATACATAGACAAATGCTTTGTAGCCTGCCGAGGGTCATCACCATTTTGAAGTCAAGTAGAACAGTTAATTAATATAGCATGCTGTATATACAAATACCAATTATGGTATTTTATCCCAAATTTCACACAGAGATTCTTTAAATAATAACAACAACAAAAGCAGCCTTCAGTATTTCTATTCTTTCTTTCTTTCTTCCTTTCTTTCTTCCTTTCTTTTTTTTGGGGGGGGTTTCAAGACAGGGGTTCTTTGGTGCCTGTCCTGGGTCTCGCTCTGTAGACCAGGCTGGCCTCGAACTCACAGAGATCCACCTGGCTCTGCCTCCCAAGTGCTGGGATTAAAGGCGTGCGCCACCGCTGCCCAGCACCTTCAGTATTTCTTATGAAACTCATGGACCCTTATCTTACTTGAAGAACCTTAAACTAATCTACTTCTTAGAAATGCAATCTCTTATCTGTAAGACAAGACAAAGTAGGTGTAACAACTCATACACACACACCAACATGCGCACACATGTGCACACACACTCACACACTCTCTGCCTCACACATTCACATTCCCACACTCCCCGCCCCACATGACACAGATCAGTTGCCCTTGTGTTGTACAGAAAATATATTTTGAGACCTATCTTGGTTTTCCCAAAGTATTTGTTCAACATATTATTATTCTGAGACTTTCAGGTATTGGCAAAGACATGATCTTCTGGAAGGCCGTGGTAGTCAGTGTGGGGAGAGACCTGAGGGAGACAGGGTGAGCTGTGAAGCAGAAGCAGTAGGGGAGGCATTCTTTCAGATAAACTGAAGTCCTGGTAGCCAGGAAAGAATGTGTTGTTAGAGGAGGACTTCAGCAGGGAGCCGGAGGGCCAGTGGGTTCCTGTGACTGGAGCCCAAAGTGACCACGCCGGGCAAGACAGTGAGAACAGAAGGTGGAGGTCAGAGAAGGAACACTAGCATGGGGAGTCTGGAGAGAGACACTATGAAGACGTTACCTGGGAATCTAGGTTTCCTTTGGGGGCCTTAATATTTTTAATACAAGAATTTGGAAACAGAAGGAAGCCCAAAGACAAACAGCAGGGCAGATAAACTATAAATCATTTGGAACAAAAGATTCAGGAAGATGCAGAAGAAAAAGAGAAAGTCGTGCCTCTTGCTGTGGAAGGTGACAAGGAGCTACTTGGTGGAGGAGAGGGCCTTTGGAGAAAGAACGGATAAGCCCAGCCTGTTGTGCAAAGCATGCTGGGCCTTTGATCAGTGTCCGAGAACTGGGAGAGAGAGAGAAAAAGGAGACACACTTACTACTGAACCACAGGTCTGAACGAGAGGGCCTATGAATCTATGCTCTTGTATTCCAGGACAAAGACTGCACCAGGGAGACGCAGGACTAGGAAAAGGAAAAGACACTCCTCGGGATCAAAGGGTCCAGGGAGCCGAGAAAGGAGCCTGGAAAGACACTTTGGGGCATAGACAGCAAGCACTCGCCTCTCCCATTTGTATGTGAACTCCCCCCACTGGGATCACAGCCGCACACACCATCGCACCGGGCATTTTACGTGGTTTCTGGAGCTGGAACTCATGTTTTTGAGCATGTGTAAGGGACTTCACTGGGTGACCTAGCTCCCAAACCCCACCTTGAATTAGAAAACCACACCTTTAGGACTTGTTTCTTCTGCTGTGTGTGAATGTTTTGCCTGCATGTATATATGCGTATCCATACATGTGCCTGGTGCCGACGGAGGCCAGAGAAGGACATTGAATCCCCTTGAGCTAAACTTGTGGTTGTGAGTTGCCGTCTAGGAAATGGAAACTGAGTCTGGATGACCTGTAAGGGCATACCCACTCCTGTGCTCTCAGCCGCTGAATCATCTCTCCAGTCCTTAATTTTTTTAAGGATACATCCGTAAGTCAACACTGGGGGTAATGAGAGCAAAGCCAAAGGTCATTTCGTCCAAGAGAAGAGAGAAAAAGAGAAACACACACACACACACACACACACACACACACACACACAGAGAGAGAGAGAGAGAGAGAGAGAGAGAGAGAGAGAGAGAGAGAGAGAGAGAATGTTGAAACAGAGAGATTAGAGACAGACTCCTGTCAACTTTTAAGTATATCAGCTGTGAGCAGGTTCGATCAGGCCAACCACAGTCTGACATCAAACAATAAAGCCAATTACTACATGTATAAAATGAAACTCACTATAAAGACCCAGTTCAGCTTGGCGGAAGTGCTGGACTGTTATTCATATCTGGCAAAGGACAGCTGTGAGCAAGGACTGATCCCAGGGGCAAGGGAGACATTGTGTCATGGAGAAGTCAGTTGTTTGACACAGAAAAGCAACATCCAGGTCAAGCAGCAGGCATGTGGGACCAGGAGCCCCTCCCTGCCTACGCCTCCCCCAAGCTGCTCCTTGCCCTTAGGGACAGCTTTTCTGCCTGTGTACTTGGCACTGGCTTCTGTAGCTCTGTGTCTGAAATTTTAATTTAGCTTGATCTGCTTCTTAACTTGAGTAGAATAATTATGTGTGTATTTTTGTGTGACTTCATTATTTTGCAAATTATACATACATTCTTATGGTTATTAGATGTAGCTCTGGGTAGGTCTTTCTAGAAGATTGACTCCATGCTTCTGTACTGTCCCATGGATTTTGTAACCTTAGATTCAGCCCCTGGCAAATGTGTCCTGTGCCGTTTAACTTTTGCTTATAAACAAATATATCGCCACAGCAGATTTAAAACTAAGGACTATCCAAGAATAAAAATGCAAGCATACATGAATGGAAGTAGACAGACACGTGTGCTCACACACACTCACCCCTCCCCCATTTACACATGCATCTATGCTCCCACCCCCACCCCCCCATCACCAGGCCTCACCTCTGGCATTCTTAGAGCTCTCTTCTTATATGAACCAGCACACTGCATGTCGCCAGCTACCGCATTCTTTCTGTTCCAGGAGGGTATAATGAGAATCCTTGTGGCTCCAGTGTCCTCACGCGGTTGTGTGAGCCATGCTATGAAAATGAAAGCCGAGCATCCGTGAGGCCATCACACTGAGGCCATCACACTGGGGCATGGTCTCATTTTCTGAGTCTCCCCCCAGTCATCACCTTTTTGAAATTATTTCCTCTTAAGCCTTTTGGTTCGGGCTATGTCCCTAGCATGGATTAAATGTATTCATGTAACATACAATAATAAGACTTTTTTATTTTGAACGTTTCGCCACTAAGAAATGATCAGTGTTGGGAGAAATGAGTGTTTAGTTTGATTTGAACACCACATGGCTCCCATTGTCATGGTCATGTTTCTGTAACATTTAAAGGAATAATCTTTTGTCAAAAGCAATGAATCCATACAGTGGAAGCATTTTTATTCATGAAGGCTTTCAGCTGAAAAGGGAGCATTCTCTATATGTGACCCCAAATCATTTATGGTATGTCATGAAAAAGGAATGCCTCAACGTGTCCATGTAGACGGGACTGGTACAAGGACAGATTAATAAGGGAGGCACCAGTTCTGCCTCCCCCTGGGTCTTTGAAAGGAGTGGCCACCAGAGGGCGCCAGACCCCAGGTTTGTGTGGAGGAGTCTTACAGGCTGGGGGTAATTGACACTTCTCATTATTACCAGTGAGGCAGATAGGCAAGTATTAAAAGCCAGAAATCATCTGGATTCTGTAGCCCTTTTAAATTCTTGAATAGAGGCCATTAAACAGTAGCTTTAATTTTATTAGATGATATTAAATTTATAAGAGAAAAGTGCATTTGTAGATGTAAGGTCTTTTGTGTGTATATGTATGCACTGTCTAGATACATATACTATTCTTTTATGAGAAAGAGCCTGAAAGCCTGATATTTCCCCAGAAACCAGGTGTGTGGGTTTGTGTGTGTGTGTGTGTGTGTGTGTGTTTGTGTGTGTGTGTGTTTGTGTGTGTATGTGTTTGTGTGTGTGTGAGTGTGCCTGTCTGTATTTGCATTTGTATTTGGATGTGTGTGTGTGTGTGTGTGTTTGTGTGTGTGTGTGTTTGTGTGTGTATGTGTTTGTGTGTGTGTGAGTGTGCCTGTCTGTATTTGCATTTGTATTTGGATGTGTGTGTGTGTGTGTGCTTGTGCGCTCATCTGTGTGTGTTGGAAGGTTTGAGAATGTTGTTTTCCCACCTTTGAATCCCCTAGATACAAATGGAGTTGGAAACAGGAGGTGCCAGCCTAATGCAGCGGGCAGGTCTACCTGGCAATCAGTGCACAAATAACTCTGCGAGAAGCCGCAGGCCGGACGGGCTGTGCATTCTAGTGCCCAGTGTGTGGCGGCTAACCACTCCACAGCAGGTCTGCAAGCAGGAAGCGGGAGGCTGCCGAATGCTCACTTCATTTTCTCAGTGGTGAGGTGCAGAGTTATTATTTTCCATGTATTGCTGGTGTTCCTGCAATTATCAAGCCCCGTGAAAAAACGCACCACACAGTGGCCCCACGACATCACCCTGAGTGTGGCCTAGAAAGCAAACTGTTGCCCAGATGTTCTCCGCACAGTGATGGCGTGCGGCATGCATCATCCATCTCTGAGCATCGGCAAGTGAACTGGCAGAAAGCACAGAAGGAACAGCCGTGGTGCCGAGGCTGCCCACAGCCACACAGACCACAGCAAAACTCCAAGGTGCTGTGGGTAGGAAGCCAGACAGGGAAACTGGCAGACACTTTTTTTAGTTTCATGTTTTCTTTTTGTTTTGCTGTATTTTGTTGTTTTGAGCCAAGGACTCAGGTTGCCCTAGAATTTAGTCCAGGAAGACCCTTGAACTCCTGATCTTTCGGCCTCCAATTCCAAAATGTTGGGAATACAGGCATGGGATCCACATACAACCTTCAAATTTTTATTTTATGTAATTTTCCTCCCAGGGATTGTAACCAGGGCCTTATCTGTTGTTAAATGTCTATTATGTCACTTAGATGCACCCATGCCACTGAAAGGTATTTTAAAAAATATTGTTTATCCCTAAACGTATTTTAAAAGCACACTGTTGCTCTCACGCAAAGCTTTTATAAGTTATTGCAAAAGATTCAGAGAATAAGGCAAAAAAAAAAAAAAAAAAAAAAGCAGAGAGACACCCAGAGCTGGTGCAGCACTCACAGATAAAGCTGCTGATGTATAGACTGGATTTCACTGTGCTAGATTTTGATATTTTAAGTTGGCCTTTGATACTTAACTATACCGATGACGTTTTTCAGAGTGAAGGGACACCTTTAGGAAAAATGCTCACCCCTGAACCAGATACCATGGAGGCAAAGACGTGTGAGGTGGAGGTATCTGAAGCCTGTCCAATCATGTGAGCACCAGGTTCACCTGCTGGAAGATGCTGAGCCTAAGCAGCTGCATTCCAGAGAGAGGTGTTAGAAACCACAGTATTTTCAAATGAACACAAACACAGCTTGTATGGAGTCCACACATGGCATGGCACCCAAGGGTGACCGTTCCCACCAGCATCCAGGCCCCTACTTCTTTTGGAAAACATGGGGTAAGTTGCAGACTTAACCTTACACAACTATCTCATAAATGAAATCTATGTCATAATTCTTTTCCTCAAAATTAGAGCCTGGGGACAAAGTCTCCCGATGAACTCCAGGCTGCGAGGCTGCCCATATGGCATCGCAGTGGCGAGAGACGATTTGTGGTTACAGGGTGCATTATTAATTATGCCAGGGGTTCCTCTGGGACATATTCCTTGTGATTTACATGGATCCAATAAAGAATTTCAAACAAGGTCATCCTACGAAAATGTGAACAGCTTGGTGGGATGGTGGCCCTAGTGGCTGGCTCCCTTTCCCCTCTGGAAATGGACCTTGGGTACACGAGAAAGACCTGTGAAAGCCAGGAGAAGGAGAAGAAGCAACGAGACTCTAGAGGAATGTACAAAGGGAGAGTTAAGGTCCAATCTGGGGTACAGAGTGTCCTCCAAGTCCTCGTCTACCTAGAAGCCCCAACCGTGATGTCCTTTGGTGTTACTATCCTCTCTAGGTTAATAAGAGGTCTTACTGGACAAGGGAAGACTCTAATTTTGATGGTTGGAGTCCTTATAAAGGGACACAAAGGCACAGTCACCAAGAAAACTAATATGGCTCAGTGGGATACCCTGATGATATTTGGGTGGCCCTCATAGCCACCATGCCCTGGCCTGTCCATCCCTGGTCAGGGACCCATGTGTACATGTGCACAGACTGAGCATTCAGCTTCATGGGGTTCATAACATGAGCATAGCCTGTGATACTCCCTTTAAACTGCCCCTGGAACACCTATGTTGTGGTGATATATTGTGTACCCTAATAAAGCCTGCCTGAGGATCAGAGGACAGAGGCAGCCACTAGATTAGACATAGGGCCGGGCAGTGATAGCACACACCCTTAATCCTATCACTTGAGATCTCATGCCATTGCTTGGGAAGTGCACACATGCCTTTAATGCCAGGAAGTGATATGGCAGGGCAGAGAAAGGTCTATAAGGTGTGAGGACACAGGAACTCACTCTCCTTAGGCTGAGGATTTTGTAGAGGTAAGAACTAGTGGCTGGCTGTTCTGCTTCTCTGATCTTTCAGCTTTCACCCTGATATTTAGCTCTGGGTTTTTTTTTATTAAAAGACCATCTAAGATTCGAACAACATAGGTGGACTTTCAGATTGGCTAGGCACTGGTGCTCAGGGGCACTGGGCACACTCTCCTGTTGGAGAGACCTGCTAACTCTCACAGCATGTCTGTGTGATTCCTGGTTTTCCTATCTCAAGAGGGCTGTAAGTGGAGACAGACAAGTGTTCCTCTGCAGGTTCCTTAAGGGACCTTTGGGTTGAAGCTAAGTGAGAATCCAAACCAGAGTGTGAATGAGCTCCAAATGCCACCTTAGACAAGGCAGAAGAGCCCGTGACACCAGTGACAAGGACGGGGTGTGACCCGGACTCCCCTCCTTTGGCATTTACAGTGTCTTTTCAAAGAAATCAAGCACACAGGTAACCATTTTCTCTCTGTCACCTCTATTCTTAAACTCTAGGCTGGACATTTTTAAAATGCATGAAGCAGAGGCAGGCGGATCTTGGTGAGTTTGAGGCCAGCCTGGGCTACAGAGCAAGATCCAGGACAGGCTCCAAAGCTACACAGAGGAATCCTGTCTTGAAAAACAAAACAAAATAAAACAAGAATAAAAAAATGAAGGGCAACATTAATCAAATTAATTAATGTGAAAAGGTAAAACTCTCCTGACCAAGAAACGCACCCACCTCCACTCCAGTACTGGATTTCCTCTCCTCCAAAGCCTCTCCATCCATCTTTATTGCCATCTTTCCCCCAAACAGGCTATTTTGTCACTCTCTTCCATGTGTAGCGTCGTGAACTTCAGTGCCATCTCCTTTACTTGGTCCAGACTTCTCCAATTGGAACAGGGGTGCGAGAGTGTCAAAGGGTGCAATGTGGAAGACGTCGGTAGGATGGAGCTGGATTCAAAATACGCTGAGGATGTTCACTGCACACATAAGACGTTCTCTGGTGTTGAGGCAATCTTCCCCAAAGCGTGATTGAAGCTCATGTCCTTTTTAGTTACAGGGGAAGCAGGAGGGTCTCTATGACAGCTGCCGCGATAGGTGATGCAGGACCAATCAGAAAGCCCCTGACTGCACACGTGACATGAATACCTCCCATGCCCTCACCCTACCGCAGACAAAGCCTGGGAGGTCTCTGCGGGAGCCCAACCTTAGCCTTCCAGGCTTTCCAGAACTCTGAACACTGCCACAGGGTGTTAGCTCATCCCAGCAGCCTGGATGGTCAACGAGGTTGATCTGCCGTGAGCGTTGCATGGGCGGCTATTTCAAATCAGTCGTTGAACGTTTGTTTTTTTAAAACAAAGATTTGTATTCATTGAGAATTTCATATTTATTCTACCTTCTCCCCATAAGTCTTCCCAGCTCCATCTCCACCTTCCTGTCCTCACAACTGTGTGTCTTTTTTTTAAAAATGCAGTAACTCATGAAGTTTAATTTGCACTGTCCAGACACAGGTGTGGGCAATCCACAGGACATGGTCGACTTGCTAGTGAAAGGACTGGATGGCCAGGCCAGGGCCCTGACAGGCTCCCCTAGCAGCCCTGGCATGGACCAGGCCTTAGTTTTGGTTCACTAGACCTGGCTGGAGCTGATCAAGCAATCTCAGAAAAACCACAGCTTAGGGGCAACCAATCAACAGGTGACCCCCAGCCTCCTGCCGGCTCAGCAGGCATCCCCAAGCCCCCTCTGCTGGCTCAGCAGATGTCCCCTAGACTTCTGATAGCTAAAAATAGCTTTCTCTACCCTCTCCCACCACCATCACCACCACCACCATCAATGGGCCCCCAACCATCAACTCCCACCAATCAACTCCCAGACTAATCTTTCCTCCACCAATCAGCACCAGATTAATCCCTCCTCTCTGGAATTCCCCTAACTCTGCTTAAAAGGAGCTTGCGACCCCCCCCTTTGGGGTCGCGCTATTTGTCACCCCATTATGCTGCAAATAAACACTCTTGCTAAATTGCATATGTGACTGTTGGTCTTTCTTAGGGGCTTCTCTCGGACTCTAACAACTAGAAACCACACTCGTAAAGAAAAATGATTCTCCTTCCCCAGAAGCCATCAATTGCCCATAGTTCCTCAGTTGGGGTGGGGGCTCAGGAAACCCTCCCCACTTCTTCCTGGAATGTCCACTGGCTTGATCATGTGCAGGTCTTGTGCAGACAACCACAGGGGCTGTGAGATCGTGGGTACGGCCATGCAGCCTTCCTGTCATGCCCAGAAGACACTGTTTTGCTCTGGTCCTCTACCACCTCTGGCCCTTACAAGCTTTCCCTATCAAAGGTAAGAGCAGAGTGCAAATGCTTTATGGACAAAGCTCTCTGGAGGTGGTGTGGTGATATCAGAGGAAACCTTATCAGTGTTTACAGATAGAGACCCTGACGCATTCACCCACCTGTCACTCAACTCAATCACCTATTATGGGAAGAAGCTGTTAGAGTTGTTGCCCATGTTATCAAGGTATCCCAACACTAAGTAGATTGCTGGCTCCAGCCCACAGAAAATAATAAAGCTGCATTGCCTACATGGCCACAGGCAAGAAGGACCCCAGGCAGCCTGGCTCCCAGCTTCCTGGGAGCGGCCAGCACTTGATTTGCAGGCTAAGGCTTCAGTGGAACACGTTTTAATGAGCCCACATTGCCATACCATGTTTTAAGTGGTAGCTTTTAACTCTTCACAATTATGTCCACTAATTGGAAGCATATGATCAGGCTGGTTGTCTCCCAGCTATAAATCATAACACATATTCATAGTTGCATGAGTTTTACTTCTGTGAAGCAATCCTTATGCAAACAGTAATATTTGGTATGTCATTAGCGTATAGAGGCAATTAATTCTCAACATGATCAATGGCGAGAATGTCCTTTCCCTCCATATCTGGTTTATTTATGTGTTCCCATTAATTATGCCTAATTTTCTGTTGGCACTTCTCTTCCTAATGTAATTCAATTTAAGCATATCTTTCTGGAGACTTATTAATAGCTAGGGTCATTTATATTGTGTAGCACAAATATTTTATAATCCACTAATCTTGACAAAAAGGCAATGGCTTCCTAATAAAAAATGTATGAGGAGTAATGGTCCCCTATTAATAACTTATTAGGTCAGATCACACAGTTTGAAGTGTCTATTACACTTTAATTTTATCAGATTTCTTCCTTTGGAATTCACCATGCTCGTCTTATCTTTTGATTGCGGTTAGTTTTAGCTGTACTCCTGCCCCAGCGACCCAGGTGATGATCCCTGACTCTGCCCATGCAGTGGAAGGTAAAGGTCTCAGACTTGGGCCCCAGAATTTCCTTAGAGAAAAGAGAAGCCTTCTGTTCACTTTACAATGCTCATCTTCGCTTACCAGGAGGCTGGTCATTGATCGATGCAGCCTTTCAACAATGGACTCCTTCCCCAGAAAACACACACACACACACACACACACACACACACACACACACACACACACGAGAGAGAGAGAGAGAGAGAGAGAGAGAGAGAGAGAGAGAGAGAGAGAGAGAGAGAGATTATTCCAAGAGATTTGTAGAAATCCCAGAATGGATCTGTGGAATTCATAGGAGTCTGAGCAACAGAATTTATGACCCGAGGTTAAAATCTACTGTCTGTGCGTTCTGCATTCTGTCTGTGCATCCTGGTTAATAATGAGAGCCAGGGAAACTCCATTTTCTAAAATTGCTGTGCCATGGCCAGAGGTGAAGTAACCAAATCACTAGACTTACCTTTTCTAATTATTTAACCTAAGGCTACGGTGATGTCTTAGTGGTTAAGCACTTGTTGCAGTGTAGGGACTAGAGTTTGGAACCACAAAGTCCACATGAATGCTGAGTAGGCACTGTGGTCCACCTGTAATTCCATATAGGTTGATCTAGGAAATTCCTAGAGCAAGCTAGAGAATAAGATGAGCCACATCTGTTAGCTTAGGGTTTGATTGAGAGACCCTGACTCAATGAATAAGGTGGAAGAGAGATTAAGGATGAGTTCCAACTTAGGCTTCCATATGCATGCACACCCATGTACATGTATGTGCAACAGAATACACATGTGCCCATAAGCAAAACAGCATGCATACACTTACTCACACCACACATATATGCAAATAAAAATTAAAGAAGAAATAATTCTTTAATGTAGACATAAATATATTTCCATCAGCTGATTTGGTGTGGATAAAGCAGAGCCCTTGCCTACTGGTGATATTAGATCTAGAGAAAGACAAGATGTCTTCAGGGACAGTGATGGACATTTTAGATACATGTTAAAAGTTCTTCCTGTTGCCTGGCAGTGGTGGTGCACACCTTTAATCCCAGCACTTGGGAGGCAGAGGCAGGCAGATCTCTGTGAGTTCGAGGCTACCCTGGGCTATAGAGTGAGTTCCAGGAAAGGTGCAAGGCTACACAGAGAAACTCTGTCTGGAAAAACCAAAAAAAAAAAAAAAGTTTCTGTATTTTGGTGAGAGAATTGAGTTGAGTTATTCCAAAGTCCCTTTCAAATGTAGTGTTGTATGACTGTGAGTCTGATAGAAATGTGTGAATGTATACATCTTAGTTAGGGTTTTTATTGCTGTGAAGAGACACCATGATCACAGCAACTCTTATAAAGAAAACGTTTAACTGGGGTGGCTCATTTACAGTTTCAGAAGTGCAGTCCCTCATCATCATGGTGCAGAGCATGGCGGCATGCAGACAGACGCGGTGCTGGTGTCGAGGGTGCTACATCTTGCAGGCAAAAGAAAGTTGACTGACTGTCGCACAGAGGGAAGCTTGAGAAAAAAAGATCTCAAAATCCACCCCCACAGTGACACATTTCTTCCAACAGGAAGGCCACACCTAATAGTGACACTCCTTTTGGGGGGGTCATTTTCATTCAAACCACAACAGTATAAAAGCAAAGCAAAACGCTACAACTTTCCCATACCTGTCTGTAGGTCATAGAGACTGATTGTGAAGAATGGCTGGCGGAGTAACCCAAGGAGGAGCCAGGGGAAATGAGATGAGCCTGTGCTGACCACTCTGATCCCTAAACACCCTGATCCCCACAGTGTTTCCAGTTCTCCATGTAAGGACTGGTCAGACTGTGGCTAACAAGTCTGGAGGGCTACTTATTGCAGTGTGATGCCTACACCAGCTTATTATCTGGTAGATAACATGTGGACTACATGTAGACTACATTACCTCTTTCACAGTGCAGTTCTTTCCTTCAGGCAAACTAAGAATTTCTGTTTTTATTTTTTTTCTAAATTTTTATTACATCTCGTTTATTTATTTATTTATTTCTTGTGTGTGTGTGTACACACAAGTACACACATACCATGTTGAACACTTAGAGATGAGAGGACAACTTGTGTGAGACAATCCTCTCCTTCACCATGCAGTCTCAGGGACTGAGCTCAGGTCACCAGCCTTAGTGCCCAGAAGCTTTTCTCACTGAGATAACTCACTGGCCCCAAGAACAGACTTGAAGATAGGTGGACCGTATTTGTAGCAACTTACGCTGGCTTGGAAACTGTGTGGGAAAAGCTGAAAGAGAATGCTGTGACGGTTAGGCTTCACTGTCTACTCAGCTGGATTTAGAACCTCCTAGAAGACACCCCTCCAGACAAGCCGGTTTCCAGAGAGGATTAGCCGAGGAGGGAAGACGTACTAGGGAGCCGTTCCACATGCTGAGGCCTAGATTACAAGCCAGGGGGAAGAGGAGAACCAGCCAACAGCCTGCTTCCCAGTTCTCTGCTTCCTGTTCCGCTGAGATGTGAGCATGCCTCTCCATGTCCCTCTCAAATTTGGAGCCAAAAATCATTCCATTCTCCTTTAAACTGCTTGTTGTCAGGTGTTTGGTTGTAAGAATAGGAAAGGGACAGAGTCGGGTCTAACATCACGTTCATCACCACATTTGTGCACACGATTAATATCTCTTTGCCAGGGCACTGCTAATTTGGAATATCACATGGGTCAAACTTCCATGAAAACAGACGCAGCTTGTTCTACTATCACATTGGTTGGGTTCCAAAGAGAAGCCTTTGGCCAAACATTTACCCTAAAATTAATTTCTATATTCTTTAAAGATACTTTACTTTGGTTTATTTCTTTTGAAAAATTTAATATTGTATTTACTGTCTCCATTTTCATTATAAATATAGGCATCTGAGGCTGGAAATACAGTTCAGTGGTAGAATATTTGCCTACATGAGAAAGACCCTGGGTTCAATCTTTAGCATCACATTAAGTGAACTAGTGAGAAAACAAAAAGCAAGCATTGAAATAATAAGTATTACGATGTCCTGAAGAATTTATCGAGTTAAGTAAACTGGGTAGTATTCAGTAATATGATGGGAGTCTATTCAAGGTGTGTATATTACAATCAGTGTGCGTGTGTGTTTCTTTCCAGCATACTCAGGGAATCATCTTTCTAAGACTCTATCTCTTTAGATTTGGCCCACAGTTATCCATACTATTCATTCACTCAAAGAGTAAGAACAGTGGATCTAGGCCACACGATGCAGAGGAAGGGAAGCCAGGTAGGATCTCAGTCCCACAGAAGGGTTGGGACCCTACTCTGAGAGGCGCATCTGTCCCCTGTCGTCTTTCTGGTGACACCAACATGACTCAGATCAGTCCTTTTACCCTTGGAAATGGCTGTTTCTGTGCTCAACTTCAGATAGAGCATATCACATTCATAATTCATCTCAGGTCTGATCTCCTTGGTTGATATGATGGCAACTTTTGTTGAATATAGAGCAATTAAGCAAAGGATAGCAACAATGCACGCGTGAGAGCCGGCGGAGAGTCAGAAGACGAGCCACTGTCCATGGAGGGAGGGACAGGCTGATCAGCAGACTGCAGGACCTCCACACAGGGGGACAATTTACCAAGCAAAGGGACAGAGGACACGGAAGGACCAACATACATGCTGGAGAAAGGGCAAGTAGGTTTGTTAACAGGAAGACAAGACAGAAGCATGAGATGCACAGAATTCTGACCTAAGAGATGATGTTCATTGTAACCTCTGAAGGTTTGTAGGGTGAGTTCTTGCCTGGCCATGCCTTGAAACAAAAGGGCGTTTATCTCCACAATGCTCAAAAGATACTAGGACCAAGTTAAGTTGTTGACTCCATAACAAAGAGAGGGGTCTTTTTGTTGCTGCTTCCCCCCCTCCTCCCCCCGATACAGAATGTCTCTGTGTAGCCTTGGCACCTTTTCCTGGCACTCATTCTACAGAGTGCCCTGTAGGCACTCACTCGAACTCACAGAGATCTGCCTGCCTCTGCCTCAAGAGTGCCGGGATTAAAAGCATGTGCCACCACCGCCCAGCCTGAGGGAGGGCCTTTTTTAAAGCTGAGTGTGGTTGGTCACAGTTCCATGGAAAGAAAATCGTGCTGGGAAAATACTATGAAGAAACAATTTGCTTGGAGGTCAGTGAGGGAGGAAGAGCATGGGAGAGAAACAATCCAATGGGGGTTCCAGAGTGGTGACAGAGGGGAAGTGAGAGACAGTGATGCCAGAAACGGGAGTCGGGATACTGCAAAAGAGAGGGAAAGAGGGGTGGGGAAAGACCACTGGAGGGGAGGGATAGAAAAGGAGGGGAGGAGAAGGAGGAGAGAGGCAGGGAGCGACCCCCCAGATCCAGTCACCAAGTCACCTAGTAGGCGTGCTCCACTGAGGAAGCATCCCACATCCTGCAGTGGAAAATGGTTGCAGTTGGGCCTCGATTGCTTCTCCTTCACTAGGAGGCTGGTTTAAACCTTCACAGTGAATAATTGACCCGAAAAGAGGGAGAGCCGTCAATAAACGAACTGTGAAGCATGCCATTGGTTGGAGAACTAAAGACAAAGAGAAGAAAGCAGGAGCAGTCAGTTAAGTAGACCCCAAGGGTCCTGGTTGGCTTTTGCCAGCTCAATGCAAGCTCAAGTTATCCGGGAAGAGGAATCTCAACTGAGAAAACACCTGTGTCAGATTACCCGTAACCAAGTACGTGGAACATTTTTCTTGATTAAGATCGATGTGGAAGCCTAGGGCACTGCCAGCAGTACCACTCAAGGGCAGGTGGTCCTGGGGTGTATAAGAAAGCACACTGAGCAAGCCATGGAGAGCAAGCCATAGATGGCATTCCTCATGGACTTAGCTTCAGTTCCTGCCTCCAGTTTCTTGCCTTGAGTTCCTACCCTGACTTTCCTCAGCGATGGTCATACTCCAGCTGAAATCAACCCTCCCCCCCCCCAACACACATTGCTTTTGGTCACAGTGTTTTATCACAGCAATAGAAACCCTAATTGAGACAGCAGGGAAAAAGAAGGGGCAAATATAGAACCTGGTACTGATGCTGATCTGCTGATCAGTTGAAAGCAGGAAGGCTGGGGACAAGGATGTTTAGCTGACCTTGTAGTTCCTGGGAATCTTTGGGAGGAAATTTTAGAAAAAGAACAAAAAGGCCAATCTAGATAGAGAGAATTCAAGGGATCCTGGCTGGGAGTGTTAACAGAAATCCTCTGTTTTATTTAAAAAAATAATGTGTTAGAAGAAGGAGTGTGATTGGCCAGTAGTAACAACCAGGAGGCAAGGAAATTTTTTTCTGTACTTTTCTCACAGCCTTGAAGATATGGAGCTTGAAAGTGGGTACCAAGTGAAACATGAAGAGCTGTGGATGGAGACGAGACTCTGACAGGCAGCATAGGGAGCATAAGGAGAAGCCACACTAGGCTAGGTGTTGATGAACCTGTTCCCTGGGGAATAAAGGCAGTCATTATTGCAATGTCCCATGGCAGTGCCTCTGAGCGCTGGCAGGAGGAGAAGGTGCTCCACTCCTTCCTGTGGAGTGAAGAGCTACTATGTACCAAGTGGAAGGAAGCCTTAGCTCTGGAAAGCTGGGCTTGCCTCTTGGCGTATTTTACAGAGGCAAATTGAAGGAGTGTAGTGCACGGTAACAGAGGCAGTGGACTGCGTGGCACGCTGGGACTGGGGTCCAGAAAGAGGAGTAGGTAGTGTGTCTGGGACATTGATTGAGAATATGGGACAGAAGTTGAGTGGCCCCGAGTCTTGGACTTTATCTATGATATCACTTGAGTAGTTGGTTACAGCATCTGATTGGTGAGGAACCTATTACTTGCATTAGGCACTTTTGGGCTTAGGGAGCACTTCTATATCCTTTATCTCAGAAAGTCAAATGTAACTATAAAGAGGCTAATGGGCTGGAGAAGTTGCTATATTAGGTCATTTGAAACCCCAGTGAAAACAGTCCATTCATAAGAAGTCAATTAAAGGGGCACTGTTGGAGCCCAGTAGAGACTGGTGGGTCCCATTAGGACCCCTCCTATGGACCAGGCGAGTTGAGGGTCTCGGGGCCTCACTGCCCAGGGTCTTTCTGACTACCAGCCTCCATGCATTCTGAACTGTGACTTGGGGTAGGCACAGACCACAGTGTCACTGAGTCTCCTCAGAGCTCAGTGTGGCTGTGTGAAACCAGGAGGAAGGACCACCCCAGGTTCAGGCAGCATGGTTGAGCAAGCAGGTAAGGTAGCAGGGCCATTGCAAAGACCTCCCTACTTTTGGGATGTTCAGAGTATGATAGCAGGATCTAGCCCTCTGACAGCATTCATTGGTCACTGCAACCGTAAGCTGTCCTCAGCTCAGAGTCATCAAGGAGCAGGTGGGACATGAACCCGCTTTCCTGTCCGGATGGTGAAGTCAAGTCACCAGGAGCATCTAATGTACAGGAAGGCTCTCAGCCGGCCGGCCTGGGGACAGCTGAGCAATGTAAAGGACTGGAAGAGGATGTGTCTGTATTTGGTGAGAATCCACACAAGCACCTAAGAGTAGTTTGATTAACGTGAAAGGAATTGGAGTCCAAAATGGCTAAGATGTCTCGATCAGTCTCTCAGTTGCGGTCTGAAGAAAGAGGCCTCTTCATCGTTTCAGACAGTAAGCATCCTGGAAGGGCCACCAAGAATAGTAGTGAAGGTTTTAGAACACCCACCGTTACTTCCAAAGGGAGACAACTTGAATATGGAGAAACACATGCATCGGTTGTAGGGTCTTCTCAACAGACTTGGATCTGCTGACTGCATTGTGGTACTTCAATAATGAAGACATTTTTATTCAAACGCATAATCCTCAATCCTTGGCACTTGGTACTCGTGTGCCCCCTGGTGCATTATCTCCTCCCCCTCCTTGCCCCCTGCTTCCCCCCCCATGTGTCTAAGATCCAAAGGCAGAAATATCTCCTCTCAGTTACTCCTCCTCTGGATTCTGGAGAGCAGGAATTTGGTCATTTTCCCATAATTTTCCATTAATGAAACTGTTTTATCAGATTAAGTTGTATGTGAAAATGTAACGGCTACTAAAGACTTTGGAGCTCACAACTATGCACATTTTATAATATAAAACAAAAGGTCAGAAACAGACAGAAAACACATCTTTTCTTGACTGAGAGTGTTCCAAGGGGGCATGCCAGTTACCCACAGTGCATCCCTTGGGCATCCAGACTCCAGAGCCTAGGCCACTACACATTTTTTGTTTGTTTGTTTTGTTTTTTTTTTGTTTTAATGATTTTTTTTAAACTAAATTTGAGCTTGTGTGAACATGTACAGGACGCCCACAAAACAGTTTTTACTATGACCTCTGCTCAGGCCTGGTGGAACCTACCCCTTTAAGGACATGACTCCTCCCCCTTGATCGCAGGAATATCAAATAGAATATACACCAATCTAGAGACAGCACAAGGCGGCACTCCCACGACACTGTAGGTGGAATAATAAATAACGGGTTTGGCATTGGCGGCTTCATCAGCTGCGGGGTGAGGCACTTGGCTTTCTGTTAAGTAGAGGCAGGGGTGTAAAAATAGACATTGGCATTTCTTGGAAGCTGAGGCATGTTGAAGTTTCACAAATTTAGAAGGTTCACTAAATGCTATCAATTAAAATCCCTGCCTCACTGTTGAATAAATTATTCACAATACTGCACAGGAGAGCAGGGCTTTACAAAATGTTTGTGGTGGGCAAATGTTGGAAATCATAGTGTTCAAACTGATAAAGATTTTTAGAAAGAGTTTCACTTTGTGAGTGCTGAGGAAATAGTCACTCTGGTTCTATCACCAACCATCTTACGCAGAGAATGTCACTATTCTAAAAATGTATCCTTCCCTTGATGCACTTGCTAGCAATTTTTTTACCACAGCCTCTTTTAGTATATACTCTAAAATTTAAAAAAAAATATTAGCTAATTAAAAGGGGCAGTGCCACACAGACACAATTATGCAAATAGCTACATATGCATGAGTAAATAAAACCATGGGCATCACTACATAAGTAAGTGAACATTCATCAACATTAATTACTTTTTAAAGCCCTCAAATTCTACTGAATATTAAAGTTGCTAATTTTTACTACTTCCAAACTCTCCTTATGAATCCAGGTGGCACCGTTTTATCTATCTATCTATCTATCTATCTATCTATCTATCTATCTATCTATCTATCATCTATCTATCTATCTATTAATCTAATCTATCTATCTATCTATCTATCTATCTATCTATCTATCATCATCATCTATCTATCTATCTATCTATCTATCTATCTATCTATCTATCTATCTATCTAAGGCTGTTGGCTGTGTTTGCTTGATGTGTGTGAATCTTGACTTAGATGGAGTCCCCGGCCCTCTCTGTTCTGCCGTGAGCTCTGTCACACTCTCACACCCCTTCACCAACAGTAAGTTGTCTCTCAAGAATGTGATGTACTTCTACCTCTTAAGCTGAAGGTATAAGGTATTTGTTGATTCCTGAAAATCGAGTACTGTAATTCCCTTCCTCTCCCATCCCAGTGTCCCTACAGCTTCCGGAAAGCTTTCTGTTAGGGGAGCTTGGGTGGCAGAGCACATTTCACAGTGGCACAGCTGTCCTTAGAGACTGATGAAGAAAGACTCCCTGTTACAAAGCTTCTCCATCCTGGCTGCTTAAGATGGGTCTGAACATCATCCCTGAAGCCCCTCAGTGAAGACTCCTCAAGCTCACAAACATCCTTCGCTCACTCACAGCAAGTTAATTTACCTGGCAGGGTCATTCCCCCACCACCCAGCTGCATGCATATCCCACCACCAAACCCCGAAACTGAAATAATATCATGGGTGACTCCAACCCACAGGAGAAGGGGTGTGCAGAATGCAGGGCCTAACACCGAAGAGGCTGGGAGCCTTTGGTATACCACGCTGTTAACCCTTTTCTGTTGCAGAAAAATCCGCACTACACTGACATCCTGACTGGTGGGCAACCTCTGAGAGCGAGGATGCTTTCTAATGATTATGATATCCAATCGCCCACAGCAAAGTTAAACACACCGTAATTAAAAAGGCTCCAGGATGCTTAGGTTAAAATGAGCAGGGCCTGTAGTTGTGTGAACTCATGGTCAAATGCATTATTGGTATTCTGTAAATTTTAAGAACAGCTTCAAAGCTATGGTTACACAACCACATGCACGTCAGATAAAACAGTTTTAATACATTATCATTAGTTTAAAGTCTTAAAACCAGTATTTTTAAGAGAAAATTAAGTATACTTAGGTTGGGAAAAGTTGGTTACACATAATGTTTGTGATATTGCATTGGTATCATCTATAATTGCATTTCTATTTTTCATAAGTAGCTACAATAAAATAAAATATATGTTAACAAATGTGCATATACGTTTTTATTTTTCTAGTAGTAGTTTATTCATAAATGTAATTAAAAAAAGATTTCCACTAATCCAAGTCATTGATGATTAATATATTAGCTTTTGGCTTTAAAAAAAAAAGCATGCCTTCGTTTAAATTAAATATTCAACGAATAATGTCTTTAGCTGTAAAAATTTAATACTTCTTATCCTGAGACGAATTTAAAATGTGTTTCGGTATTTCAGACGGCCAGTGCAGGTTGCCTTTCCTTTGCGAATCTTTACTAAGCACCCTGTGGTAAGAAGGGGCTTGTTCAGCGCTGTGAGGGTGTGGGTGTGAGGAGCGCAATGGTTTCAGCCTCAGAAGGGGCCATACCTCTGCTTCTGCTTCTGGAATTCTGGCTCGCGGCAGTGCGTGACTGGGGACCCGGAGAAGGGTTCCCGAGCGCGCCAGCATCCCTCGGTAGCTGCTTTCAGTGCTAATTAAGGATGCGGTTGCTATTGTTATCTTCACTCACAGCTTCCACACAGGTTTCTGCTTGAAGCGGCCAAGGGGTTGGGTTCTGAATGTTGAATTTTCCCCCAAATCGGTTTCAATGCCATTTTAGCAACAACCGTGCATTGGAGATTTTTTTCAGCCTACTGTGCTCGCTCAGGACAACGCTGGCATGGTCCGGGCTCTCACAGCCAGGCCTGCGGAAGGCGATGCTCTCAGGCCCGCTCAGCAATCAGTCTGCATCCCCAGGATGCGCTGTGGTGGCCAAGGACGGTGGTGCACACACAAGCCGGTATGCGGTTTCTGCCTTTTAGAACCTCTGTGAGAAATCCGACCTGCCTGGAGGGCAGCAGGAACCGCCTGTTAGGATTTCTACCACGAGGTGGCAGCATTGCTCCGAAATGTGCAGCTAGCATGTGGGGAGTGTGGCCAGGTGTCCAAGTGTGTTTCTAGGGTGATGACTTCAGAATCCAAGCGCGGAAGGCGCGGCCCACTACAGAGCACGCACGATTTTAAGTATGATCCTCCTTAGGAGCCCTGTCGCTAGTTAACAATGTAGGTATGAATCACCAGCTACAAAAATCCACGAAAAATTACAGTTGTACAACATTTGCCAAAAATCCCATATTAACCTTGATGTTCCAGATAGCCCAGGAGCCGCTGGAACAGGGCAAAAATGATGACACCGTCTTCATGATTTGGTTCACTGGTCTCCCAGGCAGTGTGAGTGTGGTGAGTTTCTGCAGCTGTGGTTTTGAAAATCCCAATCTGGATTTTGCTGTTTTACAGGAATAGTATGTATTGCCTGAAAAATAGTCGCAGGCAAAGAAAATAAAAAAAGACAATTCAGGTTCATAAAAATCTAAGGATGTACCTTCTACAAATAAAAGAATTAGAGGTATGTTGGGGGGGGGCGAGGTAAAGCTCTTTCCTTACTGAAATACATATATTAGAGGTTTGCTTTATTGAGGGGCATACATGGTTCAGACACCAGTGTGAGAAAGATCATGTAGCCACACTGTGCTCCCCAGTGCCTTATTAATATTTTGACTCTGAAAATTCACTTCCCAGTTTCAGTTTTCAATTGACACCCGGGGGGCATTTATTTGAAACCCCAAAGTTGCTCAGTATCAATAGCAAAATCTAAGTGCCCGGAATTGTTTTTCTCACCTAAAGGAATCTCAGAAGAGGATGAGGCAGTGGCCTAGGAGTCATGCCAGCAGGGGACAAAGGACCTTTTGTTTCAAGACAGGGACCTGCTCTGCCCAGGTGCACGTGGGGAAGGTTGTGGCAGCCGGTGGGCAGCTCCTGGGGACTCTACCTGCCACAGGTGCTTCACTCTTCCTGTCCTTTCTGCACACACAGCATACCTGTCGGCTGATTAATAAAAGGAGACCAAAGAAACAGAAAACATACCAACTAGTCTCTCAAGCAATGCCTTCTTGCTTAGGGCCACCTGAAGCCTAGGCAAAGGCTCACGCCCGAGTTCTGCTCTCTTGAACATCTTTGTCACTGAGGCAGTGACCAGTGACCTCTTCTTAAATGATTCTCAGCACTGGGCTTGCTGTTGCATAAACAACAGTGTTGGGCACCATTGTTTGATCAGATAAAATTGCAAGGGAATAAGGGTTGGAAAATTCACAATAAATTGTGGTTCTGTAGAGTATTTCCATTTTTTATATAGCAATGATCCACAGTATAAAGATGATCTGAAGAAAATTTTTAAATAATTTGTATCAGTTTCTGCTATTAAGAAATACTTTTAGAGCCATGGATGGAGTTCAGTTATAGAGCACTTGTCTAGAATGTATAAAGCCCTGGGTTTGAGCCTCAGAACTAGCAACAGAGCAATAAAACACACACACACACACACACACACACACACACACACACACACACACACACACACACACATACACACACACAGAGAGAGAGAGAGAGAGAGAGAGAGAGAGAGAGAGAGAGAGAGAGAGAGGAGGCTCGAATCACAGACCCATTTCCTGGGGTTCAGTGGAGAACTGCAATATACTGATGGTAACTGAAGTTGGATTCTTCGGGTCTGCCTGACGAAGTCCACTGTAACACTGGGTCTGTAGCAGTGTGCCCAGGAATCTGAGCGAAGGTGGGAGCCAGCATGACTTTGTGTGTTTTCCTCTACCTGATCCAAGCCTGGTCCACACCAAAGCACTCATAAACACACTTGAAGTCTCAGCACTTGGGAGGGGGGAGACAGGAGGATCAGGAGTTCAAGGTCAGTCATCTAAGGCTGCAGAGCAACTTTGAGGTCAACCCCGGGTTACTGGAGACATTGTCATTAAAGACCAGGACAGAAAAGGAGGGGAAGGGGAGGGATAGGAAGGGAGGGGAAATAAAATTCCTGACCTTGTAAGCTGTGCATTTGGGCCAGAGGTGGCCCTGGGCTGAGCATTCTCATGGAGCTTCAGGGTTCGCATACCTGGTCAGGATGCTTCTATACTGGGTGTTCTTATGGAGGAAAACATTGCTTGGAGTCCTCTTGTTCATGTTTCTACTGCTCTTTGCTTCCCCATCTTTGATTGCCACATGAGTATTCGTCAGTTTTTATACAAAGAAAAAAGGGGCAAGAGATCATATTTATGTATTGAGAATATTACACTTAATATGCTGCACACAAAACCCATTACAGACACATGAATTCGATTAGAACTATGAGAACTACCCCTCATAAACATACTGGTTCATAATTAAATGGGAGAAGTGGGCTTTTTGAGTTTATATTTGTACATATATACATATATATGTATATATACCCATATGTGCAATATATCATGTACATACATTGCACACATATGTGCAATATGCACACATCATATATATGGTGCACTGATAATATAAATAATAAGAACAGTAACTTGAGACATGGAATATTTGGAGAAAGACCCTGGAAGTTAATTTGATTCATGTGTTCACTGAGCCTGTCTTGCACATCTATTTTTTTTCGGGTCTTTTTGTAAGAAGTTAAGAATAAAATATAAAGTAAAAATGGTCCCTGGATGCTTGAAGCTCAGGCTTAGATAAACAATACCCAAATGATTATACAAATAATGCTTAGATTATGGTTTTGATCTGCACTAAACCTACCAAATCATAGCATATCGGAGATGAAAACAGCTAAAATTTCTTTCTCTGCTGTTGGCTAGTTCTCTGTTGTTTGGTTACTATTTTGTGTGTTTGAAGATTCTCACTCTTCAGCCTGTGCTGACCCGTGCGAGACTCACTATGTGGCCCACATCGACCTGGAACACTAGAAATTCTCCTTCCTCGGTTTCTCAAGTTCTGGGAGTACAGGAGTGAGATGAATATCTGGCTGTCAATTATCTTTCTGAATGGTTTCTTCTAAAATTTCATGGGGATGTCCCGGAATGAGCCCAGGGCAAAGGCAGCTGTACTTGAGAAGGTGTACCAGTGTCTGATTCTGCAAACACAACCTGGAGTCAGGATTAGATTCAAATGCTCTAGTCTACAAAGCTAATATCTCAACTTACCAAATATTGGGAAGTAGAGACTAACAGGCAGTACTCTTTTATTTGGGCGTCTGACATTTTCTTGTAAAGATCACTTATCTAGAGGCTGGCGAGGTGGATCAGATGGTAAAGGTGCTTGCTGCCAAACTTGAGGACCCGAGTTCAATTCCTGGCACCTTCAATGTGGAAGTAACGAACCAACTCCAAAACTTGTTCCCTGACCTCTACATGTGCATTGTGGCACATACATATTCACACACATACACACATCATGCACACTCAAAATAAATAAACATAATGATGATATTTTTAAAAGACTGTAAAAAAATGATCTCTTATATAGAAAATAAGCAATCACATTTTTATTGAGTGTACACACACTCTTTCCTGTTGCCTGATTCAACCTTTTTCTTTCCATTTTGTCTTTTACTTTCTTCTTTTCCATCTGTGTTGACCAGAGTGATGATGCTGCACAGAGGTGGGGTACTCAGAGACACAATCTTACAGGGTACTTAGCATTAAAATCATGCTGTCCCAAGTTCTGAGTGATTTTCGTCTTCCTTGACATTCCAAGCTCTCTTTTGAGGGTGATTTTTTTTGGTGCTGCATTGTTCCTCATGTCCAGTTCCTTAATTGCATGACCATCAGGAAGGTGATATACAGTATATTTAAAGATCTCGCCTTGCTGTAAATCTCAGCTCTAGTGACGTGGTTTATAAGGCAAATTACAATCTGATTGGACCCCTTTAAAGCAATTAAGATTGCTCTTTTTGTTGACTCTTTTGGCCACAGTAGGCAATTATTAAAAGAAAAAAAAACTATACAGACATTACTTTTGATTAGATAAAAATAAAGAATGATGAAATAAAGGATCTCTAAGATGAAGCAACCACATCTCTCTCTATGATGCAGCATGGGAACTAAAGAGCCCATCGGTGAGTCCTGTTCTGTGCATCTTGCACTCTACAAATAATATGGAGCAAAATTAAAGAGTGTCCTGCCCTTGACGAAGTGTGGTTTCCTGGGGCTGAGCAATCTCTCCTTGTCCACTCCAGTCAGCATGGCTATTTTACAGCCCACATCCATCTGTGTTTTCCCCCATTACCCAACCTCCCTGTTAATTCATGCTAGATAAGACTGATTTTTCATGAAGTCTTGGATCTCAAAAGCAACCTTTCTGCCCCTGCAACCTCTGGGATTTGTTTTTGTCCAGATTACACTCTGCGGGCGAGAGATCATCACAGAATGGGTGTGGCGCTTAGCGCGGCTGACAGTTGCTGCAGGTGATCCTTGCATTTAGCTGTTGGGCTAATGCAAAGAACCTGCCCATTCCTTCCAGCTGCAGGTGATCCTTGCATTTAGCTGTTGGGCTAATGCAAAGAACCTGCCCATTCCTTCCAGCTGCAGGTGATCCTTGCATTTAGCTGTTGGACTAAAGCAAAGAACCTGCCCATTCCTTCCAGCTCTCTCTGTCACAGTTCCCCCAGCCAGCATGACTTTCCTGGTCTGTGGCCAACGCAACCCCTCAAGTCCAGGCTCCTCTCAGATGCACCCTTGGTCCTCGCTGCATGCATTGTCCTGAACTCTCTTCCGACACTTTGGCCTTTCTGGGCTATGCATATTTTAGAGGCCCCTACAGTTCCATTGTTAGTTTATGTCATTTTGGAGCCAGGGGTGGGGCTGGTGCCTCCCTCTGTGCTGCTACCTACCTGGAAAAGCATCGGTTTTTATGAATTTCCCGTTGCCCAATTTCGAGACAGGTAGATTAATTTCATTTTTAAAAAAATGTTTACTACTTCTTGAAAAATTATGAGTCATACACAATTTTTGTCAGTGGGTCTTTTAAAGCCAGCTTATTCACTTTGGCAGACAGAATTTATCAAGGAGGTTTTGCAGTAGCTTTCAGTATTCTGGGAGTCATAACAGGAAAGTTGGTATTGTTCTTATTCTGCTGTATTCAGTAGGAAGAGGAAAGGAAGGGGACAGGACTCAGACAAACTGGGACAGTAATACTGGGATTCCTTCCTGTAAAGAGTCTGGGTAGAAAAGAAGCAAGTAATGTGAACTAAGTCTGTGATGTAAAAGCTCCCGTCCTCTCTAATTCATTAGTAATAGGTTTTAAATTTTCTTGATTTTTGTTAATTTTCCATTTCAACTCAAAATGAAAAATTCAATGATAATTGACCAGCTCAGTAAACAATGGATGTGGGATTTCAGAGGGTTGATCAATACAGAGGGTCCTCTCCATCAGTTTTCCTGGAACCCAGGCAGAATAACTAATGCAATTAGATATTGACGGGATGTCACACGCTTTTTATGATGGGCAAGGATGCCCAGTGCCTACAGTTTTCTTGTTTCAATGTGTGTGCGTGTGCTCATAGGACATGCTCAGGATCTGGGGAAGTGAGATCCAGCCGACTCTTCCTAGCTTAGAATCAACAGTTTCCTTAGTCCACTATTCATATTTCCTTTCCCCCTTTTTATTTGCCTTTTGTTTTTGTTTATTGAAGTAGGGTCTCACTATGAAGTTCAGTCTGACCTCAATGTCAAAATCCTCCTGCCTCAGGGTCTCAGTGCTGAGATTATATAGGGCCCCATGACTGTACACCCCACGTTTCTAAGCATTTTGAATCGTGTGCCTATTTTTCATGAGGGCATTTTGGCACCTGTCATGGGCACAGAGCCTGTGTGGCACCCCAAGAGGTACAGGTATATGGAAGCATGCTTGAGTCTGTACCATTAGCAGGCATGATCTCAAACCTACCTGATCTCCTATGGGCACCCTGAGTAGCTCAGCCCTTTGTCACGTAACACAGACCTCACACCACAGACCCTAGAAGCTGCTTCAGCTGTACACCAGGTTCTGACAGCGGACATCAAAGCAATAATTGGGAATTTTGAGCTTTGCTGAAGGCACCTGTCAATACTCTGTGAATCTTGATTGAACGAGGCAGCGCAGCTCTGTGTTGCAGATGGGCCTCCCCTGCCCTGTGTTGGAGGATGCCGTGAGGGAGAGGGTGGCATCTCCACAGGGGCGGCCTCCCAGCCTGTGTGATGGCACTCAGGCTTAGGGTTTTTCAAACCGTGAGCCAGCCCCTTGTCAAAATCAGTGTGAGAACACCGATCCTTATCAAGGTAAATTTGTGTCCACGAAAGAACATAAAGGGGTCTGGGAACCAGCAACGCTTTAACTAACTATAAAAGCGAACGCGTGTATTTTCTATTTTAAAATTTTAGTATTCAGGAGCTGAAGATCCGGTTCAGTGCTAGAGTGTCAGCTTAGATGTGTAAGACCCTGTCTCGAAAACATCAGCATTGCGCAAAATAAATTAACTAGTAAGGTGCCTGGCCTTTTTAAATGTGGTGTTCAGAATGGCTGCAGAAAGTTGTTTCAGTTGTCACAGACTGTGCTCACATGACACCCAGAGGGGTTTGTGATGATCCTGCCTTATCAGATGCTGCTCGCTTCCATGCTGCTTTCCATGGCTGCACGAAGAAAGAGCAGCGTGGCTTTCGAGGATGCTCTGCACCGAGCAGATGCCCATGCACTTATCTTCAAAACCCGTCAAAGCCAAAATTTCGACACCAAGGTCACATTTCATGGCCTCCATAGTGTTCATCAAAGTGCGTAGTATTTTTTAACAACTTCTCACTCCATCTTGGAAGTAGGCCACATACAGGAGAGATTGACTGTGGGCAGCCTGGGCATCTCTGGATTCAAGGTCCCAAGAACAGAGAACCCTGTGGGCAGTGGCCGTCAGTGACCTTGGGGATGGGGAACACATGATGAGCTGATATTAGGAAAGGTGACAGATGATCCTTCTGGGCCACACCCCCACACCCAGCAAAGTGTGCAGCAAGCAGGAGCCCCCCGAGACAGCTATCGTAGCAGCATGTGCAGTGCTTCATACCAGGGTGACACAATGGCTTGAGGCTGCCTTGCTAGAGAACCAGGAAGAAGGCACAGCCGGAGCGTTCCGGCCGGTCCAGTGCTTTTGGTCTTCCTTTGTTTGCTGTGTCCTTCTGTTCTCAGTGGCTTCAGTTCATTCAGGGTTTTCCTGTTGAATTCCTCGCACTGTCAGCACACCTACTGGAGAAGCATTCGGGACCCTTCCTTGGCACTATGGCCCACTGCCTTTGAGCTAAGGGCTGGGTTCCAGGTGCTTGTGACTCCTGGAGGCTCACGGAACACGAGGGAGGGGTCTGCTCAGTAGGTGGAGCGACAGGCGGGCCGACTCCAGCTGTTCCCACTTCTTCAGTTAAGCTAACTTCGCACATGCTCAAACGGTCTCCACTGCACTGTTACCTCGCTGTGGGCGCATCGTGTGGTGCCCATGGGCTTTCTCTACCCTAACAGTGCTCTCATCAACGCTCTCCTGCAGAGCCCACTGAAATGATGGGATGGCTTTACCTCACCTCCACTCAACACTGCTTGTGTCTAGACCAGTGGCTACTGTGGCACTCTACAGTAGTGTCACAACTCTGCATACTCCAAAGGGCACTACAGTGGAAATAATTGGTGTAGACCCTGTGAACAGCCAGCGTACAGAGACTGTCCTTGAGAGGAAATGCCAGCCCCATCATGTTACTTTTCCATGTGGATTTGAACCCAGGCATGTTGAACTTTGCATGTTTGAACAGAAAGGACCCAGAACCTTAATTTATGATCATTCATTCATTCAAAAAAAAAAAAAACTGTGCTGTCTGAGCCCTGATAATATGGATTTCAAAATTGGGCCATGCTTTATGTGTACATGCAAAGTTTCTATGCAGAGAACACGCTCATGAAGTCAATGTTTGAGGTTTGGGTGAGGTATCTCGTGCCGTCATTGATGCTCCATGGGGGAAGTATCTTGCTGGTTATGGCAGTGGAAAGATTTCTCCTCTCTTCAGAACAATGGGGAGAAGCCACTGTCGATGAGCAGACAGAATCAACATTATTTTTATCCCTTAGCCATGGAGGCCGCATGCCAGGGCCAATCCCACCTTCAGAACCACTCTGACTTTCATCTCCATCTTCCTCCCTGTCCTCCTCACTGGCTCCAGCCACCTGAGGGTCTGGACCATGGGTCTAAATGCAGTGTGTCCGTTTCTGTTGAGCCCGTTATTATTGGTTGTTGTTTTAAATTTTTTGAGACAAAGCCTCTTGTAGTGCAGGCTGGGCTCACACTTGGTCTGAGGCTGAGGATGACCTTCTGTTAGTCCATGATCTCCTGATTTTCCTGCCTTTATCACCCAAGTGCTGGAATTTGAAGTTGCCAAGCCCCCACTGCATCCAACTTAAAGTTCATTCTTTTATACTCGAATTAGTAAATGATTTGGACAAGTATCGTTTGTTCTTTTTCCTTTCTCTTTTTAAAATTTGATTCTTAAAGACAGAGACTTTAGGTTTCAGTGAACTCTTGAGACTTCTTCTGCCTGCTTGTGCTCTGTGGCCAACAGCAGAGAATTCAACCCCATGGCAGCCATTCAGGTGCTCACGGATGGAAATCTCTTTAGGAACAAATAGTAAGAATGAGGAACCTGGGATCTTCTTAGGCAAACAGTGAGCACGTTGCTGGCTATTCTCAGCTCAGTCCTCTCCTGAAGTGGAGTGGCAGAGCCCCACCCACTTCCCCATGGACCAACAGTTGCTGGCCTCCAGGCTCTACAACACTGTGAAGGTGCTGGCGCCCATGGGCCACTTCAGAACCACACACCCAGCTGCACCGCTCACCTAGGTCCTCATGAGTCACTCGGTGGCTCCTTTTCTGAGGCAATGGGTGCATTTTCTCAGTGTTTTTCTGTCTCTGGGTAGAAGCAGGAGTGAAAAACATGGTGACCCATATTCTGGGACATTTATTCTGACAGAAACTTCTGGTGCTCTGCACGAAGAGGAGACAGCAGCTCTGTGGCCAGTGTGGTACCCAAACCCACCAGCTAAGTTCATTTCTCCTTCTGCTAACGTTTGTTTCCACTTGAAATTCTTTTCATTGGTGCCTTTGTAAAATAATTGCTCTGGACCATTTTATCTTCCTTTGATAGCTTGAGATTTCCTAATATTTTAGTGATTTAAAATTAAATATAAATACTTGGGCCATCATTCAGTGCAAGATGCAGATACTTATATAGCATAAATAATCAAAAAGTAATACAACCAATAGATATGTATACTCTGGTATTTATAGTGGAGAAAAGGTTCAGACAAAGTAAATTTTATGCGTTCAGACAAATACACAGCCTTGCTGTTCCCTGTGCTCCAGGGTCAGCGTACAGTGCTGTTTTGGATAGTATTTTAAACTTCTTTTTGGAGCAGGATTTAGATGGCTTGCATATTGATTTGATTCAGCCCACGTCTAGACAGCACACCCCAGACAACCAAAACCTGGATTCTAGAACTCACTGGAGAAGGGCTGGAATGTGTTCATCCAAGTCTTCTGAGTCAGAAGGAAGTATTTCTCCTCCTAGAAAGCACAGTTCTGTGTAGCTGTGAGCTGCTGCTCAGGATTGGACAGTGCAGGAGGGCTCTGAAGGAGACTCCCGGAATCCAGAGCTCCTTAAACTGAAGTCTGTGCCCCTGAGCATTGTGCCAGCTTGTGCTCACGTCTCAGTGTGGCTGGATAAGCGTCCCTAACTGTGACCTGCTGGCACCGTCCTTCCATGGCTGTTCCCTTGTCTGTCCCTCCATGCTGCATGCATTTCATCCACTCTGACTTGCAGCGCTGCAGGCCTGTTTTAGGGACTCAGAGGAGATGATGACACAAAACTCAACAAGTTCAGGGACATAATCAGAGAGGAGCCAAAGACAGACACCTTTCCCATCTCGAAACTGCACGAAAGACATGATTGTGTCTAAAAGGGAAAATTGGGAATTCCTCACCTAAAGAAGGAGGTGCTGGGGGTGGGGTGGGGATGGAAACTGGGATGTAGCCCTTCACACAACACAGGTCAAGTGTATGGAAGTGAATAAGAGCGTGGCACCGTGGGAGTGGAGAGCGGGCACAGTGCCCTGACTCTGAAAGGAAGGCTGAGACCGGGAGAAGCAAGGCTGGTGTGAGGGAGTCTGGTGGCCTGGGGGTGTCCCTGGGATGTGGGTGCACATCTGGGAGAGCTGGCAATGTTTCAGAACAACAGAGAAGAGGATGACCATGCTATACCCAGGACAACTCACGTGAGCAGCGGAGGTGAGAGGTCCGCATGCTGGCTGGGGCTTGTTTTAGGAAATCCCTGCGGTGGTTACCAGTGTTGGCCAACTTGACTGAATTTAAGAAAGGCCTACAACATTAGTGAAACCAACTTCTGGGTGTAGCAGGAAGTTTCTCCAGTCCTGCCCAGCCCAGAAGTTGGGACAAATCTCTCCCACCCGCGTCCTACAGCGCTTGGTCCCACGTAAACACACAGAGGCGTATATTATTTACAAACCGTATGGCCTATGGGTAGACTTTTTGCTAGCTAGCTCTTACAACTTAACTCAACCCATTTCTATGAATCCATATGTTGCCGCGTGGCTGGTGGGTCTGCTGACATGTGGCTCCTTCGGTGGTGGCTGGGGTCTCCCTTCCTTTCCTCTCTCCTCTCACTGTCTCTCTTGGATTTTCCCACCTGGCTCCATCCTGCCCTGCCATAGGCCAATGCAGCTTTATTTATCAAGCAATCAGAACAACACATATTAATAGCATACAGAAAGAAATTCCACAGCATCTGGGCATGTTTATGAGGATGTTTCTAGTCAGGACGAACTGAGGAGGGAAAAGCCACTCTGAAGTAGATGGTATCATCCCATGTATTCAGGTTACAAACCGAATAATGGGGACAAAGGGGGGGGGGACCAGATGCATTCCAGAATTCATCTCTCTCTGCTTCCTGCAAGCTGACTCATGCTCCGTCCCCGCGAAGCTTTCCCTGCAGCAATGGACTAACGCTCTCGAACTGTAAGCCCAAATAAACCCACCCAAAGTCTGTCCGTGTACGTTCACGGCAATGAGAAAAGTGTCCAGTGCAAGCCCCGAGTTGAGCATGGCTCAGACTGGTGAGGCGTCCTAGAGATCAAGAGAAAAGGACAGATGGGTCAAGGGCTCAGGAATAGTAGCAGAAGCAGTTTGCTGTCCCTTGCATGTCGAGTGGAGCACCCCAGGGAATGTTCAAGTTTAAGGGCGCCAGCAGACTGTGGAAGGTAAACTTGGAAGAAAAGAAGAAGATAAACTCAGAGGCTATAGAAATCATGTTAGATTTGAATGTGTCCAGCTTGGACTTGCACAGTGTGCAAATGCTCACAGCCACCCCTGAGCATGGACAAGTGGCCTTCAGAGGGAGGGGGTCATGGGGAAAGGATGGAGCGTGAGGAGGACCAGGAGCCTAAGGTAGCCACACGGTGAAACATGAAGCTACAGTGAAAAACGGCTGATACCCTGAAGCCACGGGAAGAACAGAAAGGATATGAAATTGAAGTGGTTCTTCAGGGTTAGGTGCTGAGAGGCCACTGGCCTGCATGTTAGCAGTGCCTGGAGCTGTGTTGGGGGGTGGGACAGATGATGGAAGTGGAGCTAGGGGTAGGAAGAAGCCCACCCGGTGGGACTTGACTTCCTGGTGTTCAGGTGAACAGGAGTGGATGAGCAGGCTACAGGAGAGGTGGGCAGAGTGAAGGAGACCGTGGAGGGTCAAAGACTTCCAGGGACAGAGAAGAGGGCGGGAAGGCAGTGCCCATAGTCCAGGAAAGCTCATGTGAACGAAGGCCCTGGATTAGGGAGAGAGGAGTAAGAATTTCAGCAGGGTGCAGTCCTGAGGGCCTCAAGACTCTCCCCCTGGATTGGGGTGTTACAACAACCAGGTTCAGGTGACTCGCCATTGAGTAGGAGGTGAATGGCTGACAACCTTCCCTTCAGTTAGGATTTGAATGTGAACGGTCCCCACGAGTCTGTGTGTCGAATACTTGATCCCCAGTTGTTTGGGGGAAGTTGTGGAACATTGAGGAGGTGGACCTAGGCCAGATGTGAGGGTTATGGTCAGGTTTGGCTTCTAGCCTTCATGTTATCTGAACTGCTGTGATATGAGCTCTTGGATTTGAGCCGACCCTCTCCAACTGCTATGCCTGTCACCATGGTGCACTGCACCCTCGCCCCACAGCATCCTTACCCTGAATAGAGCCTTCCTCCTAAACCGCTCCTGCCAAATAGTTGGTCACAGCAATAAGAAAAAGTAATTTACACACCCTCTTTCCATTAAATAAAAGGCAAATTATTCCCCAAAAATTTCATGGGGCCTGCTGTGGAGTCTTGAGAATTTGGAGTGACACTTGGAGACCATGTACACCAACTGAAGAAGGGCCAGTGAGGCAGTTGAGAGTTGACTGATGAGGGTGGCGCCATGTCCGGGCACAGCCGCGAGCACCAGGCAGACATGTTCATGAGTGGTATGCTGCTGTGGGAATGGAATTATGCTCTTCCCTGCCACCATAGTAATAAGAGACACACGTTCGAATACACTACCCTACAGGTAAAAGGGTAGTTGACTTTCAAATGGCAAGAGGCTGTCTTTGATTATCTGCATGGGACCAAAATTATCCTACCTGCCCTCCAAAGTAAGAACAGGAGAGGCAGCTAGAGAGACGCCTTGCAAGGAAACACCAGATTTGAAGCAGGAGGTGGTTGGGATATGAGCTTAAAGACTGAGAAACCATAAGTACACAGAAGAAACCAGGCTTTGGAAGCTTCAAGTAAACCCAGCCACACAGAGACCTATGAAAGAAAATGGAAGAAAATTCTGAAAACAGCCTGAATGAGTCTGACTCCCTGATAGACTCCCTGTTTGCCTCCAGGTTCACAGTCACTGGTGTTGGGCCTTGTGAGACCCAGAATGAGGATCCAATCCATCCACATTGGACTTCTGCCCTGTGACTATGCAGGGTGAGATTTTTGAGTGGATAAACTCGCAGAAATTTGTGGCACGTGACAGCCATAGGAAATGATTGCAGATTGTAACACCTTTGGTGTAGATTAGCCATTGATACACTGATTTTGTGTTGGAGTTCCCTGTGTCCAGGTGGGTTGAAGGCATTATTGTGTGTGATCAGGGTAACAGCCCTGCTGTGCAGGCTGCTGCAGGAGAAGGGAGATGACATCTTAGGAAACTGGGAGTCTGCTAGGAGGAAGGCTGAAGATGTGTTCTAGAAAAACACAGAGTATTTAAATGTTGTTACTGTGTGTGTGTGTGTGTGTGTGTGTGTGTGTGTGTGTGTGTGTGTGTGTGTGTAGTCCATGGCACACATGTACTGATCAGAAGAATTGGTTACCTCCTTCCACTGTGGGTCCTGGGGGCAGAACTCAGTCTACCAGGCTTGGTGACAAATGCCTCTACCTGCAAAGCCATCTCCCAGCCCCAGGACCTAGAGTGTGTTCGAAGGTCTTGCTCTTGTTAGCCCATTCTCATAAAATCAACTCTTATTTTTATTATACAGCCACCGTGGAAGGCTGGAGACGTTGCTCACGTGACAGAGTGCTAGCCTAGCAGGCGTGAAGCCCTGGGTTCTGGCACCAGCACCCAATCCATGAGACGCCATGGTGCATGGCTGTAATTTCAGTACTTAGGAGGAGGATGAGGAGACAGGAGGATCAGAAGCCCAAGGTCATCTGTGCCTTACATAGCAAATCTGAGATTGCCTTGGGAGGAGTTTCTGTTTCAATAAACAAACAACCTGGTCTTACTGATGAAATAAAGTCTTTATGAAGTGACTTTTTTCATGAGTTATATGACATTTATTTAGTTCTCCACAGTATGATTTTAAACTGGCTAAGGCACAGTGTGTTAACTACATCCACCATCGCCTCCAGTGCCCTACCTGTGGTCCAAGAAAGAGCCATGGAGCCAGTCCTAAGCCTTTGCCTTTTCAGCCTCCATGACAGTCTTGGCTCCATTGTGGCTGGGGGTGTTTTAAAGTGGAGGTGGAGATGCAAAGCTGCTGAGGTCTGAATCACATTTCATTGTTTGCACTTACATTCTTGAACTTTCTGCTTTTTTTTTTTTTAATGAAAATGGAATACCACAGCTCGCATTCCAAACGTTGTCCCTCAGGTAGGACCCAAGGGCAGAGCCCCACTCGATCGTAACTGAGGCTTCCATGCTTATTTTGGTATGGCGTTGGGATGCAGCCTCCCGTTTACCTCCTTCCTCTCCTCCCTTCTCACGTTTACTCTTGCCTCCCCAAATATCACGCTCTCCCTGTTCCTCCTTCACCCATTGCTCATGTTGCAGGTTCCATCTCTTATCACCTTCCTGAGAGCCGTTTACCACCAGAATCCAAAGAAAATGCCTCCACCTGCATATTTTCTCCTCTAATAAAATGAATCCTCATGCATTATCTCATTTGGCCACGAGACTGATTCTGCTGGGATAAGCAAGATAGATAACATTAGCTCCACTTGATAAATAATGAGAGAATTAGTGCTCAGTGAAGTTCAGAAACCAAATCCCAGTGGCACAGACAGCAAGAGGTGTGGAAGAGCCCGGGTCCAGGATTCAGCCTCCTAGCTGTGAGAGCTCACTGAACCGTGTGGCTTCTCCCTTGCTGGACTACATACTTCTTCCAGGCTCATCCAGATTCTCTGACTTCTCATTGTGTGGACACTGGACTCTGCACAGAGCAGATGTTCACTGGGTGTTCGTTTCCTGAAATAATGTGAGTGGAAGTTAATATAACCAGATGCAAATGGCAGCCTGAATATTTTTGTCATCTTGGCATGAGCTCCAGGACCCTTTCCCCTCCCGCTTGTGCAGACTGAGTTCCTGTTTTCTTCCTTACGATGAGTCTAGGGGGGACTTTTCCTGGGAAAGAGATGCTTTCTGGTTTTCCATGATGTTGCTTTGCTACCGTTAATACTACGGGCTGGAAGGCTGGGGAGGTTTCTTCTTCTTGCTCTCATACTACATTAACATTAGACATCAATCATAATCAGTCAGCATTACACGCTATCATTGCTTCACTGTCTGGATTTGAGGCACTCAGTGGGATCTCAATGGATACAACCTGGTGGCTGACAGATGAGCCAGCTGGCATTTATTTATCTGGGAAACCTGAATTTGGGTGAATTATGGAATGTTCCTGTAATATTTGTGCTCTGACAGAAAAGTCACTAAGAAACCCCTCTATTTACCCTGTATGATATTTACACATGACATTCTACTTAATGTGTCATGAAAATGTCACTCTATCCTTGACTGCTTTGACTTACAGTCTGCCTGGTTCTAGTACATGTGCCATATTCTTGGCCCATTTATAGTGCATTATCATGTGGCTTGTAGTGTGTTTGTAAGCATTTAGGACATTCACAACTGCTGGGATTTGCATCAGAGACACTGACTCCAGAACACTCCATGAAGAATGCACATCACTCCTTATCCATCAAGATCCATACCTCTTCCCTGTGGTCCTAGAAGTTACTAATCTCCATTCTGTTCCTTATGATTTGCCTGCTCTGGACATTTCATGTAAATGGGGTCATACAGTGTGAAACCTTTGAGACTGACTTCATTTAGCATATCTTCCAGGATTATGCACTTGAGAGCATGAGCAGTTTTTTTTGTTTGTTTGTTTTTACTGATATATTATATTGCAACCTGACACCCCAACCTGTGTTTATCTACCTCCAGTAGATGGATATCTGTTTCCATATCTGCACTATTGTAGATACATTTGCCAGACCTTTTTCTGTATATGCCTTTGCATGGACATGTGTTTCTATTACTCTTGGGTAGATAGCAAGAAGTGGAATTTCTGAGACGTACATCTCTTCAATATTTTGAGAAATACCAAGCTATGTCTCAAGGCAGCTGTACCATTTCACATCCCCTCCAGCCATGCACAGAAGGGTCTAAGGCCCCTCTAGTTTTTTGTTTCATCAACTCTATTTGTTGACTATTCAAATAACGGAGGAATCTCTGTTCTAGCCCTGAAATGGTGCAAGGTCTTGTCTGTGTTGAGCTGCAATCACCTGTTCTATTTTCTGATATGTGGGATGGATGCCTATGTAGGAGACAGCAAAAGGACCTGTCCTAACAGAGTTTCCTTCTTCCTTTGAGCTCTCCAGCTTCAGGGTGACTGACAGGACAGGTGGACAGTTCTGTTACATGAAGCAGCAGCCTCCCCTTTCCTCCGTGGTCCCTCTTCCTGAAAGGAAAGTCAGAAGAAAGGCCACCAGAACCTTTCCTGTGGGACTTTTGAGGTCACACACCTCCATTAAATATCAAATAGTTCTCCTGAGAATGTAGAGTAGAACTCTCCTGATAATGTAGCATTATCAGGTATCATGCCCATTCCAAGTTCCTTACCACTTGCTGCTGAGAAATAAGCAGTGCTGGCAGCCAGGACTAATGGGTACAAAGAGAACAGGATTGCCAGAAGAAAGAGGAGGCTTCCCAGGCCAATATCCTGGAGAATACATAGTCTGTTAGCTTTCGTGCTGCGTTTCATGTGTAAATTACATTTTAAGCTAATCTTGCCTTCATATTCTTTGTGTGTATGTGTGTGTTCCTGTGTGTATATGTTTATATATGTGCATAAACGCGTGCATACATATGTGTGCAAACCTGTGAAGGTCAGACAGCAACCTCAGGGTCATTCCTCAGGAGTTGGCCACATTATTTTTGAGGCCAAGTCTCTATCTGGCCTGAATATTAGCCGGGCTGTCCAGCAGTGAGTCCTAGGGATCTGCCTCCACCCATATTCCCAGCACCGGAATTACAAGTGTACACTACTGTATCCAGATGTGTGTGTTCTAGGGATTGAATTTAGGACCTCATGCTTCCGAGACCAGTACTTTCCCAGCTAAGCCATGTCCCCAGTCCCTCTTCCATAGCCTTAATACTTAAGAGTTTCACGTCAGAGGAGAAATTGGACAATGGTGTCAATTTTATATCACTTTGATGAGATGAGATTTGGCCACTGAGGGGCAATAGAGAAGGGGGATTTATATATATAAAAAAAGAAGATTTTAGGGGCTGGAGAAAGATGAGTGGTTAAGAGCACATACTGCTCTTGCAGAGTGCCTGAGTTCAGTCCCCAGCACCTACATTCTGTGTCTCATAAGCACCTGTAACTGAAGCTCCAGGGGATCAGAAGCCCTTTTCTGGACTCTGCCAACAGCAGCACAAACAAAGTGTGCATACATAAGCACACACACACACACACACACACACACACACACACACACACTTTAAAAAAATGAAATAAATCTAAAGAGAACATCTTATTACTGAAAAATACGCTGTTTAAACTCTATGACTGGCAGGCCATCAGTCATCTTTCTCCTGCTCCTCAGGTCTGACTTTTCAGTAGCTCCATTCATGAGTCACAGCGCTGAGGAATCTGAAGGCGTGGACCTTCCTGTTGGCTTCCTGCAGATTCGTAGAGACACAATAATCTAGGGAAGGACACTGTCGTGTGAGTATTTCACTTGTGTGCTCTCACTGCCTGCCAAGATCATCTCCTGTGAGGCTGTCCAGTCCTGCTGTTAGGTAAAGCAGATTTGCATGTGGGAGGGAGGATATTTGTATGTATATGCTCATGTGTATGTCCAGGTCTCTGAGGGCATATTTCCTCATGTGTGCACGTGTGTGCCTACGCACGTGGAAGCCAGAGGTCAACCTTGGCTGTCTTCCTCAATCACTTATCCACCTTGGTTTTTTGAGACTGAGTCTCTTACTGAACTGGAGGTCAAGACTGGCTGGCCAGTAAGGCTTAGCAATCCTCCTGTCTCTGCACCCCATGCTGGAGTTACAGGTGTACATTTCCACGGCAAGCTTTCTTGTGGATTCTGTGGATCTGAACCCAGGTCCTCAGGTTTCATGACAAGAGCTTTACCCACTGACCCATCACCACAGGCCCTGACAGACAGCTTCTGCAATCAGCACGGAATTCCGTCCTTCGTGTCCTTGGTGTGGCAGTCATGTGAGAGGGTTCTCAGATGGCTCACTCTGTGTCTCTCTTAGCAGACTACATCTCCCTCCCCGCCTCTCTCCACTCAGACACAGACTATGGAATAAACACATTCTGTAGCATCTGCATGCCCATGAAGCAACCATTTCTATGCCTCATGGCCGGCAGCACTTTCTGTTCAATTAAGGGGAGATGAGCAACTCATAGAGAAAGCAAAATGTCCCCCAGAACTTGGAGAGGAAGCTTAGGAAGGGCTCCGTGGAGCCGCAGCCAGTCTGAATGGACTCTTCTTCTCTCAGCAGGGCAGCAAGGTAAGATTTGATATAATACTTTCCTAAAAATCCTGTGTGGATAAAGTGGTCTTGGGAGAAAGTTCTAGATATAGATTACCTATGAAAAGAATAAAGAGAATGATCGTGGAAGATTTTTCATTGCCCTAAACAAATAATTTGTGATGGGGCTGCACAGGCTAAACCACAAACAGGGCCACGAATTAGAAGCGCCCCGAGCTGCAGCGTGTACATAGATCACGAGGCTGCCGTAATGAAGATTATCTGATAAAGATCACAATATGACGGCTTTCCTTTCGCACCGGCTGCTGAACAGCCAGAAACGGTTTTCTGCGGCCGGCCGGCTATTGATCCAGCCCTCTCCTGTCAGTGATGCAGTTAATGGAAATTCCGCAGGCAAATAAAAGCTACATTCCGTCTTCATTTTCATCTGAAATATGAGCTGGTCCTTTGTACTCCCGACAGTCATTTATAACTCATTTTCCTTTATTGATGTTTATGAGCTGGAGCATAAAATGATTCTCAAATGCAGTTTAATTGAGACAGCGGTTGACACTGTAACCGTGATTACTGATGGGCCATCGGCGGTGTGAGGACCATGAATCAAGGTTTACTTTCCACTGGTCTTGGAGGCAGCACACGATATCCTTAAAAAGCAACTGGGCTGGAGCGAAGAAATGCCTCCATTCATCTTCATAGGTGGCAGGCAGGGAGCGACCGGTCCTTAACGGTCAGCTGCTGAGCATTACCCCTGCTTCTGGGTACTTGGCATTCAAGGACTGACTCTCCCAGTGTGAGGAAGTTCTTCTCAAATAAAATCCCAATTATTATTTCCTTTAAAAATATTTAGTGCTAAATTATGAATCTAAACAGTTGAGAGAGAGAGAGAGAGAGAGAGAGAGAGAGAGAGAGAGAGAGAGAGAGAGAGAGAGAGAAGGCTGCCAGACCCAGCAGTACACAGCACGAGGGGCGGCCCAGCGCTCAATTCATTCGTAAAATGGTGAGAACAATCAATACTGTGGAGAAGTATTTTTTATATGCAGTTATTAACTCATAAGCTACAGTATATCTCATCTCATTTCGACAACAGCTGAGGTCTCCATCTCCCCCTGGAGACCCCTGCAGGTCCCATTATGAGAACTATAAATAATATGTGCTAATGAGATATGAATTGATTATGTTGGAAAAGCTGACATTTTCATCCATCATTCTAAATGATGTTTAACAATGGATTACCAGCCAGTAATTCCTCTGATATGAGATTAAATAAAATAGCCGGCTGTTTCAGCAGGCTAGCTCAAGGAGACGGCAATAAATCTGCTCAATTACTGTATTACCAATCCGTTTTTCACTGCTAAGGATATTATTATTTCATTTAGACTTGTTCATGCATCATAGATTATTTTATTTCAGGAAGTCAATGGGAGAACTGCGGCGCTTTCTTCGCCGAGCCACAGCGCAGAGGGCTTTGCTTAGAGTACAGTAACTGCCCCTCCGTGGGCCCTGAGAACCCCAGGAGAGGCTAGCCAGCTGCACCCCCAGGCTGAGTGGGCCACGTGTGAGTCGCGTCTGAGAAAGAAGCATTTTGCTTCCAACCTAATTTCCTTTACTTATCTGAAAAGTCTGAACCAAAGGATACTGCCTAAGAAACTGATCGATCAGAACGAGATTATCAGGTCCGCTAGGTCCTCATCTCGGTCCCGTGGTCCGCTGAGAATTGGATCCTGGGGCCTATCCTTTGGCCTGGTAAATTATGTTAGCGGCCACTGCGAGACAAAGGGTGGCCTTTCTCCCTGTGCTGAACAAACACACAGCACCCATGCGCTCCTGCTGAGAAACGAGTGCACAGGAAGTGTTCCACCAACACCCTGTAAGTGCACCTCCTATTTTCCAGCATCCCCGTGACCTCTTGCGCTTAGCACGGTGGTCCTCAATGACAGAAAATATCAGAGGAGTGGGTGATCTTCAAAGACTCAGAAATCTATTCTGTGATTTATGAAACAGCCCATTCGTTGCCCACTCTTTAGTGACAGGAAGAGCCCAAGGCCAGCACCTGCCACTACATGCAGTCCCACCAACTGGGAGACCACTCCGACAATGTTTCTGGGGGTTACCATGGGCCCCTGCATCTGCCCTGGCTCCAAGGCCTTCCGTGGTTAGCTCAGGATGTCCAACATTGATCTCCATGCACTTCATAGGAACATAGACATCAACCTCAGCCCTTTGCCTCCTGCTGTGGGATTCACAGTGACTCAAGGACAAGACAGCTCGCAGCTAACAGCATGCCTCTATTAGAAAGCATGCTTCAGCCCAGGCTGCATGTGGAAACTGCTGCCCATTCCTCTCCCCTTCTTTTCCCATGAAGCTTTTAGATGCTTTTCCAGGACATGGCCCAACAGGACTCTTCCTTAGTAACCACAAGAAGAGGGGCCATCTAAAGCATATTCATTAGCTTCCTCTTCTATTGCCTCTCTCTTTCTCTGGCATCCTGGAATCGTCACAGGAAGCAGTAACCAGTTTCGAGGAAGCCTGTGACCTGGGCCTGAAGACCTGAGACCCTGAAATGAATGACTGCCACAATGAGACCTCAGAGAGAATTAGACACCCACAGTGTCCCCTGAGAACCTATTGCTTGTGGTCATGTGGTACAGGAGAGATACAGGCTGAACAGAGGCAGGTGTGGGGACATGGAGTGGTTGTTTCTGCATAGATGACGGCACTGGCAATCATCCCAATTGATTGTGACATTTCTGGTTGTGTATTTAAAGAAGTTCAGGATTATTGGGGTAGATCAAATGGGGGTGATAGACTTCAAGGTTTCTCTGCAGCTTTTGAATTATCCCAGGGGTGGTGTTCAGTCCTCATCTATTCAGGTGTGTCGTACAGCGGTACTAGCTTACCAACAGATGCTACCCTTGGCCATGGATTTCTGACCTACGGCAAAAAATCTTATCCCAGCTCAATCTATACCAGAAGGCACTGTCCCCATGCTGGGGGCAGCTGATCTGCTGAAGGGGCGCGGTGGTGGGGTGAGACACTCAGCCAAGGGCCCAGGAGCAGCCCCCGCGGGGTTAGCTCCACCCCTTTACACCTTTTGCAATGAGACCTGTCCTTTTTGCTTCTTTGTTTTTATGGCTCACTCAGATATGCTTAGAGACAGAGATGTACATGGCATGGAATCTTAAGACAGTGTGAGTATCCGTGTTAATTGTAAGTGTCCTTTTTGTCCCCAGGTCACGGCACTTAGCTGTTGTTTAAACTTTAGTTCAGATGTTGCCTTGAAGGTATTTTTTTTTTTTAAAGCGACACGCATTTAAGCAAGTCTTGGAATATAGACTATCCCTCCCAATGTGAATGACCTTTTCTCCATTAGATTGTCTCACTGAATTCTGTGTCCTGTGTCTGGCGACACAGTCCAAGGTTCAGTATAGTCCCAGGGAATCCTGTGTTAGTATGCAGAAGCAGGCAGCTGGATGCAGGCACACTTTGGTCTCCTTCTCCTCGAATAAACTCAGGAAGAAGATGCTGTGCTCTAGCTATTTTCAGGCCGCCATGGCCTCTCTTCCCACTGCTACCACAATGCACTCGGAGAAGAAAGTGATACCACTTCTACTCTAAAGGAAACTGGAGCAGAAGGCAAACCACATGTCCCCCGCACACGTGACCTCCAGATGTGCAGCAACCATGATTTTACTTTTAGGAAAAAATATAGGTGACAGTGGAAATGAGGTGAATACTTGTCACTTTACACAGTCAAACGTCATGTGTGTGATCGGTAACTGAACAGGAAAGGAAACTATGTGATTGCATTGTTGCTGTGTGGTGTATGGGAGATTGCTTTTCATTCTGAGGAGTCTATGCTCTGTGGAATTAAAGTGGAAAAAGCACAGCCTTAGATCTCTATATGGGACTTTAGACTCATCTAAACATCAGCCTTCTCTTATGCAATGCGAAGTTTCCTGGTGTGTATGGGGGGAGATGAAACAGTTTTCATTTACAGTGAGCATGAATGGGCCACATATCAATAATGCATCAAGTATTGAATTATCACATATATATTTTATTAGGAGGAGCAGAAGCTGTAATAAACATACCCCTTTAGCCCCTTTCAATATCTGCTTGAGGGTCAGAGTTCTCCAGTGAATTAATAGAAAGTAACTCGTCCCATGAAATCAGCAACGAAACCTCAAACCTAAATCCCATAGAATTTCCAGATTCTATAAAAGTAGACTGCCTTAGTTCCTAACCCTGTGCTCAGCAGTGAAAACTGGCTGATCCAAGGGTGTCCTCTCCCTTTGGGAGTCTAACTCACCAGTACAGAAGAGTTCAGACGTGACTCTAAGCAGGACATTCCAACTGAAGAAGGCTGACTAGAATAGTTTGGTCTGAGAGGGGAAGTTGTGCAGATGTTGTCTAGAGAAATGAATATGACAAGGAAATCTCCATACTGGAAGCATTATCTCTAGTGGTAGAGAACTAATGGTATGGTGTTTAACTGAGTGGACACTTCATTGTTTTAATAAAAGTTATTATTTGGGTAACTGCAAAGACTTGGTGTTAATCTAAAGTAAGAGCCAGTGTCAAATAGTTAGCAACAAGGAGAGCATAATAGTCCTCAGAAACCCGGAATGTATTGGATACGATTTCATGAAGACCATACCTTTCATATTAGCCTTTAGAGAGATGTCTGTGAAAATGAATATAGTCCACCTTACAAGTCAATGTATGTAGACTTCTTTATAAACCATATGAAACCCTGCATGTGACACACCTGTCTTTGAATTATATCTGAGAATGTTTAGACTGACATTAATTCTGGGTTGAAAATCATCACCAGTTCAAGTAGATCATTGTCTATTGTCACAGCATTTGAGGACATTAATCACTCAAATATTGAACCATGAATACAACATTAATTGAATATGGATGACTGAATTTAACTTAACGTTACCCCATGGAGGAGAGGCTACTTACACCCCACTTTAAAGATAGAAACTATGAGTGTAAAAACATTAGTATTCAGATTAAGGTTCCACGCATACTGTTTCCAGTCTAGCTACTACCATTCCTCAGCTTGGCTGTTTTACTTGGGGAATCTCAGTTTTTAGTATAATTCTCTTGATCACAGAGTATAATTGATCAAGTCAAATGACACAGAGAACATTTAATCTCCATGTAAAGTGATGGTGAGGATCCTTATAACCATAGTGAGTGGACACATACTTGATGCTGGGTACTTGAAACACTGAAGGAGTAGATGAGGGTATGAGGATAAGAGGCCCATCTTCTTATTTTAAACTTTCTTTTTATTTATTATTTGTATCATTCATATCATGCATCTTGATCCCATCCATCTCCCTGTGCCTTCGTATCCTTCCTCTGCCCTTGCAACGCCCCCTCCCCAAATAAAATAAATTTTAAGAGGGAAAAAAAAGAAGGAAAAAGATCATCATGGAAACTGAAGTGTGACACAGTGAGTCACACAGTAAACCCTTTAGTCCATATATCTTTCCGTGCAGGTGTTAGTCCATATATCTTTCCGTGCAGGTGTCCGTTGTAAAGAGTCACTGGTCTGGTCTGTGGCCTCTGGCTCCTTCTACACTATTGATGCTGGGCCCTCACTGGGACTCCTCTTGGATATCCCATTGTTGCCCTCTGTCGTGGAGATCCCGCAACTTTGGGTCTGCAGGACTTTCTCCTGCACGTGCTCCCAGAGATCGCAGGTGGGGTGGATGTTGGGGTGGGCCAACTCATAGCCCTGGCTCTGGGCCTGGGTAGTTGCAGGGTCGGTCAGCCCGCCAGCTCTTCCCTGCCCTCACCACCAGGGTGATCTGTCCAGCATTGCTGCTTCACTCCTTGCAGCAGTGAGCAAGGGGCTGGCCCAGTTCTTCGTTCACGCCCCCAGAATCCCACACCTGGACCATCAGGGCCAGCTCTACTGTGTTGCTCAGGTGAGGTCCTGCCGCTGGTGAGGATCACCAGCTCCTGAGTGCTGCAGTTGGTGATGGGCAGGGACAGCTCCCTGCTTTGATGACCTCAGGGCCAGCTCTCCGGCCTGGCCTGCCACAGGCGGTGAGGGGTGGGGGAAGGGCATCTGTCTCCCGCCCACACCACCATAGGAGATGCCCATGCTTGAGGGAAGCAGCTGTGGCAGATTGTCACCCTGAGATCCAAGGAGAGAGGATGGCAGACCATGGCATATGGACTAGTGGTACCAGCTCCCCTCCTGCATGTAGTGGGGCCAGCAAGGCATAGAGGAGGTGAAAGGAGAATCATCTGTGAAGGAGATGAATGGGACATTCTGGAAGTGTAATCCTTTGCCTGCAAAGGAAACTTGCAAGGATGAGCATCATCCTTCTATGCCTTTTAGGTCAGCTAGTGAATCAGTCAAAATGAATAATAAATATATTTCCTCAATCCATGCTCCACGCTAAAGGACCTTTGTATTAAAGATGAGGCTTAGGTCAAAGTGCATATTTTTGCTAGGGAAGTCCAATCGCTACAACATCATTTATTTAAAAGCTGGCCTTCCTCCTTTCAATTGCTTTTTTATCTTTGTCAAAAATCAGCTGGGCATGTTTGGTGTGGGTCTGTTTCCGGCCTCTCTATTCTGTCTCATTGATCCATGCGTCTGTGCTGGGCTCCCGTTCTTGATGAATGCTGCCATGTGGGATGCTGAACATCAGGAGCATAATTCCTTGGAAAATTTATTTTGATTGTCTGGGGGGCTTTTTCTTTCCAGTAAGTGTTTGGATAAACCTGTGGCTATGTACACATACATTGTATTGCTTGAATTTTGATATCAAGCACATTAAATTTCTAGGTCACTTTGGGAAAAATTGGCACCTTTATTTAGTAGACCATCACAGTCTCTGGACACAGTATATCTGTCCATTTATTCATTTTTGTTTTTCTTTGAATCGGCATTTTGTAGTTTTGGGGAGACAGATGGCTGTCCATGCTTTGATAGACTCATGTCTATGTATTCACTTTGATCTGGAGTTCTTTTCAATAGAACTATGCTCCAACCTTTGCTTCCACATGTCCTCTGTTAGGGTAGAGAAATGCAGTGGATACTTTTGTGTTGAATTTGTATCTCCCAGTCTTGCTGAGCTCAGTCATTAATTCTATGAAGTCTGTTATAAAGCCCTCCATAGTTTTTACATGTGCAATCTTATCTTCTATAAATGGTATTTTGTGTCTTTCCTGTCTATAGGCCATCGCTTATTTTCTTTGTCTTTATACTGGCCAAAGCTTCTGGTTGGGATGAGTAGCAAAGGCAAGCACAGGCTTCTTCCCTTCTTCCAGATCAAAACATGAAAGCATTCTGTTTCTCACTATTAAGTGTGATATTAGCAGTAGGGTTTTTTTTTTTTCATTCTAAAGAAATTCACATCTGTATCTAAGATACTGACTCCCCTCCCCCCATGAATGAGTGTTAGATTTTTTTTTTGGTCAAGTATTTTTGATGATTGACTTGATCTGATGGTATTATGCTCCCTGTTAAGTTTTATGATGGATTGCATTGACTGACTTTTGAGTATTTAACCAGCCTTGTCCACCTGTGGATAGAGATGCCTGTCTATTGTGTTTTAAACTTTGTGGACATGGCTACATTTAATCTGCTAATATTTTCTTGGGATTTCTTTGTTGCTTTCCCCATCACTGTGATATAATACATGAAAGAAGTAACTTAAGGAATGAAGGATTTGTTTTGCTTTGCTGTTAGAGAGAGCACATTCCATTACGGCGAAGAAGGCGTACTGGCTGGAACATCTCACAGCTATGGGAAGGCAGTGAGGGGCAATTGGTTAAAGGACATGGGAAGTCATGAGGCAGAGACAGGGGATCCCCCAGGAGCAAGGCTTGACTATCACCTTCAAGACATGCCCCAGCTGCCCACTGTCTCTAGTGAGGTCCCACCTCATAAAACTTGCACAAGTTCCCCAAAAGGCACCACTACCCCCTGGTTACCAAGCAACCAAACACATGAGCCTGTGAGGACATTTCACTCTCAGACTTTAACACATGTGTGTCTGTGTTCCTGTGGGGTACTTTCCTGTCCTTGCTGGGTCTCTCCTCCCTACATTCAGCAATAGTTAAACTTTACAGGTGTGATGACAATCTCAACATAATCCTACAGCTGGAGATCTGTTTTCAGGAAGTCTTTAATGACAAGTCACTTTTGTTTATTCTCTTGGAATAAGTTTTGGCACTTTTGTGGCTTGTCAGGGGTTGTGGTTTTCTTCAAAGTTGTTGCAAATGGGAATATTGAGCTGTCAGCTCCCTTTAATGACGGCAGAGTCCGTTTGTTCCATGACTGATAGGTGTAACGTGTACCTTTTCTCTCTCTAACCTTGTGAGTTCTGCTGAACTTTAAATGATCTCTATGACAGTTTTCCCAAAGAATAACTTGGTTTGTTTGTTTGTTTGTTTCAGTGATTTTTCTCTGGCAGCTCTGTTTTCAATTTCATTAATTTCTGATCTTAGTCTTATCAATACCTCTACCTTCTCCCTGCTCTGTCTTGTTTTCTTTTCCATTCTCTGAGGAGGAATTGGGACTCTATGGGAAACCTTTCTTCTTTGTTGATGCCAGCTGTGAGTTTTCCTCTTCACACTTTGAGCTTCCACACGTTAGTCAGGCTGCGATTTTGTTTTCCTTAAGTTGAATATTTGACATTTTGAATGCCCTGGAGATGTCCTCTTGGGTTTATGGATTATTTGGCAGTTATTATTTGTGTTTGAAGATGTTTCCACCCACTGACAATTCATAACTAGCTTGATTCCAAGGTGGTTACATACATACACTGGATTATTCGGTTTTTGTAGATTTGCTAAGGTTTTCTGTCTTACAGGTATGCTCTGCCTTGGGGAATGTTTCCTGGCTGCTTGAGAAGAACGTTGATTGACCATTCTGTAAGTGTTAGCGAGGTTCAACTTTTCTTCATGGTGGCAAAATACTTGATGTGAAGAGCAAGTGGGAGGAACAGATTCATTTGCATTCATGGTTTCCGAGGCTCCCATCCACCATTGTGAGGAAGCTGGGAGGAATGGCGTAGCTCAATACATGGCGGCCATGAGGCGGAGAGCAAGAGCACACACTTGGCCACCTTCTCCCCCTTCCCCGCATTCTCTCTATGAAATGAAGTTTCCACACTCAGTCATCTTTCCCCCTTATGTCATCCCACCTAGAGATGCCACCACAACGCCCGGTGCACGCCTTATTATAAGTTCCCAAGAGGCGCCTTACTGACCTTTTGTCTACAGGTTCTGTCTGTTGGTGGTGAGGACGAGTCACGTGGATTTGTTTTCTTCTCCATCTTTATCAACTTCCTTTCATCCACTGTAGAGATTTGTTGGTTACTGCATCCACATTTAGAGTTGACCTTGATGTTATTACATAATGTCCTGGTTATCCCTAGCAATTTTCTTTGCTCTGAAGCCTTTTGTCTGATATTTGCATAATCTTACATTTTTTTTTTGTGTGTGTAGGTAGCTTGAACTTTTTATTCCTCTATTTCCTATTTCTTTCATTTCCAGTAGACATTTGAGCATCTCATTTTGGACTTTTGGTTTGAGTTGTTGATATGTGTAAGAATATTGCTTTACAGGTTTTTATCAGTTATTTTTCTGAGTGTTGTGGTATATGCATCCACCTTATCCTGACATACTGCTGTCGAGTGCTCATCACCTCAGCTGAAGTATTGAAACCAAACCTTCCTTCCAATTCAGCACCTTTGCCTCACAACTTTTTTTTAATTAAATTGTCTTCTGCATTCTCTGAAAATCCCTCTGCTGTTGACACAATCTCTTCCTGCTTCTTCAACTGGGGAGCTGGTGATGTCCCTGTCCTTCCAGAAGGTTCTACTTCTGGATACAGAGTTCTTTCTTCCAACTTGAGTGAAGCCATGGTAACATCGTGGCCTCTATCATTTCAATGAGAAATTTGCTTTATCTGAATTCACTCCTTGGGGGATGAGGTGTCAACTCCCTCCTGCCATTTTTATTGTTGTTTATCTTTATCTTTAGGTGGCAAAATTTTACTTCTTAAATTTTTTGTTTGGGATTTCTTTGGTTTCCTATTTGGGGTTCTATTTTTTGACATATTTGGGTAGTTTTTAGCCACAATATATAAACTGTTTAAACCACCAAAATATAAGGTTATTTTTTCTTTCTTTTTAAAAAATTACTTTATTTTTCTTCTCTCATGCATTCCACCCCAACAGCAGTTTCCCCACTCCCCTCTCCTCCAAGACCCTCTCCTCTCCCCCAACCTCTTTTCTCTCCCACATCTGTTCTTCTTTCTTTACCTTCATAAAAGAGCAGGCTTCCCTATGATCTCAGCCAAACACAGCATAACACGTTACAGTAAGACTGGGTATATCTCCTCATATTAAGGCTGGATGAGGCAACACAGTAGGAGGAAAAGGGTCCCCAAAGCAGGCAAAAGAGTAAGACAGCCCCCACTCTCACTGTTAGGACTCCCACAGGAACACCAGGCTACACAACCATAACATATATGCAGAGGGCCTAGGTCAGACCCATACAGGCTCCCTGATTGCCACTCCAATCTCTGTGAGCCCCTATGAGCCATGCTTAGTTGATTCCATGGGCTGTGTTCTTGTGGTATCCTTGACCCCTCTGGCTCTTACAATCCTTCCTCCTCTTCTTCCGTGAGATTCCCTGGAGTGCTACTTGATATTTGGCTGTGGGTCTCTGCATCTGCTCCTATTAGTTGCTGAATGAAGTCTCTCTAAAGATGATTATGCTAGGCTCCAGTCTATGAGTATAGCAGAATATCACTAGAATCATTTCATTGACTACTTCTTCTCTCTCTTCCTCTTCCCCTTTCTCTTCCCCTTCCCCTCCTTCTCCTTCTCTTCGTCCTCATTCTTGTCCTCCTCCTCCTCCTCCTTCTCCTCCTTCTCCAGTTATGATAGTAGCTGTAAAGTAAAGGATAACCATGCTACAATCTACAGACCCAGACAGGCTAAGTGACAAGGAGGACTCAAAGGGGGATGCATGGATCTCCCTGGGAAGAGGAAATAGAATAGACGTCATAGGTGGATTGGAATGGGTAGAGATGGGAACAGGAGGGAACAGGTATGGGGGAGGGAAGGAGGAAGAGAGTATTGAGAGAGATGACTGGAACTGGGGAGCATCTCAGGGTCTAGGTAGAAACCTAGTGCAGTGGACATTCCCTGGAATCTATGAGGGTGACTTCAGTGAAGACTCTTAGTAATGGGAGATACAGAGTCTGAAATGGACATCTTCTATAACCAGGCAATACCTCCAGTAGAGGGATTGGGACACCAACCCAGCCACAAAACCTTTGACCTGCAATTTGTCCTGCTTGCAAGATGTACTGGGTTAAATGTGGCGCAGAACTTGTGGGAGTGGTCAACCAAAATGACTGGTCCAACTTGAGACCCACACCACAAGAGGGAGCCCATGCTTGACACTGCCTGGATGTAGGCTGGATAGCCCAGAGACTTAGGATAGAATCAAACATGACTGGCCAAAAAAAAGTTATTTTCAAATGTATCTATGTCTTCATATTTTCTCTTTTCTTAGGAGTCTAATGGTGTAGGTTCAGGGCTCTCTGGTTCTGTCCCATGGACGTTTGTAACTCTCTTCTCTCTGTAATTGTAGTGTGTAAATGTCAGTGGTCTGTCCTCATGCTGACTGTCCCTTGTCCCTTATTTCCTACACCCTTCAAGATATATCAAACCTTTGATCCAAGGTCACATGTTCCCCATACAAAATCATCAACACATCTAAAACATTATGAGATTCTTTAAACTTTTTTTTTAAAAAAGATTTTATCTCTATGGGCATTTTGCCTGCATGAATGTCTTGAATTTATGCCTGTGGTATTCACAGAGGCCAAAAGAGAGTATTGGATTCTAAGGAACTGGAGTTACAAACAGTTGTTAACTGCCATGTGGGTGCTGAGAACTGAGCCAGGATCCTCTAGAAGAGCAACCAGTGCTCTTAACCATTGGACCATCTCTCCAGACCATATTTTGCAATTTTTTGTAAATAGATTGCACAGTTATTGAGTGTATGAACTTTGTGCATGCCAGTGTGGTGCTATAATGTTATGAAATTGGGCACAACCAGGAGACTCTTCATTGAGATTTCAATTCTGACCCATACCTATTTCAGTTATATAATTATTTCCCCAAAGTGTAATTATTAGATTCAAGTTTCTGTTTTAAATTTACATGAGAATGTATAGGTGTCTATTCAGTTTTCTAACAGTCCCTTTAGAACTATTGGTGCTGACTAAACATGGGATTTGTCTCTATGTTTGGAAAGTCAGTTGAATTTCTTTGCTCCTTCAGGTTGAATTCTTTCCTGTCTATTATTTACTTGTATCATGAGAATGTTAGATGTCATAAATACTTGAGGTATTCTATTAGGGTCCCCTTCTTTGATTTAAATCTCCCCCCTTGCATACACTGTCTTTGGGGCTAAGTGCAGATCCCAGCTTGTTTATGAGACTTGAATTCTACTGATGTGCAGTCTCACCTCAGGGCCCTTCGGAGGAGAATCTCTGGGCTTTACTCTGGTTCTTCTGAGGCCTACCTGCACTGTTGGCCCTTTGGGTGTCAGTTAAGGCCACACTGACTCTGGTCACTTTCTGTCATTGGCTATGAGATCCTGGATCTGTCACTACTGTTGGGACCAGTAGCTGGGGCCACAGACCCCCTTCACCGGGTAGGATGTGTCTTCCAGGCCTGACTTTGAGCATGTTTGGGACCTACTCGTTTGTGGCTTGGTCTGTTAGCATTGTCCCCACCTCTGTACCCCTGAGGCCTTACTTCTGCTAGAGTCTAGAATGTAGTCTAGTATCACTAGAGAGTAGTACTGGTCCAGCAGCTAGTCTGTGGAAGACCGGGCTCATTGTAGCTCAGGTATTTTCTATCCACTGTTCCAAATAGAGGCTTCTCCTATTTGGAGTGAACACGGATTTGTTGTTTATGGTACTTATGGTCTCATGGGGGCCTTTTCAACACCCACTTCAGAGTACAAAGAGATCATACCTAGTCATGCTCCTGCTACTGCTGTCTCTCGTTTCCCAGAGTCCTCATGTGACTCTATACTGTCATTCCTTGGGTCTTAGGTTGAATTTAGAGAAAATAGTAAGGGGAGTGAGTCTGGACTTGCCCGTCTCAAAATCTGTTTTGTTTTTTCCCATGTGAGAGTGGACTACTCTCCTGCTCCTGGAAATATATGTGGACGATGAGGTCAGAAACCTTTATATACCTTGTAAATGGTTCCTAACCCAAGGGGAGGACAACAAATTGAAAACCACAGGCATTCTGGTGTTCTCCACACCAAAGTGATGCATCTGATCAAGGAGTGAATCTTAGGGCCATGGACTGAGCTACATCGGCGAGGGTCAGAAAAAGCAGACAGAAGTTCAGTGAAGTGACCCAGGGGAGAGATTGGTGGATCAAAGAGGAGATGGAGAGGTTGTGAGATTAGAGAGGAGACAGGAATGTTTTAGAGAGCCAGGGAGGAGGTGAGGGGCTTGAAAGGAGTCTGAAAGGTAGTAGAGAGGCTGAGGGAACACAGCTCTCCACAAGCCCTGGCATTTTCCCACTAGATAATGATCCTATTCTACTGGGTATGAGAATGTGTGTGTGTGACATTTAAATATTTTAGTTTTAGAATCCTGGAGGCAACAGATTAAAAAATAATAATATGAAGTAATAAAACTGAAACCACTATGAAATTGTCTCTGCTGGATGCCCAAAGTCAATGTGTACAAGTAAGCAAAACTCAATCAGTGGCAGAGAGCTTGGGGATTAGATTAAAACCAGTGCTTCTGGGGCAGGTCTAATGGGCAGGAGCCCCGATAAACAATATTCAGATGACAGGGCCATTCAGCATTTTCTTTCTGACTGCCCTAACAACTGCTATTTCATGATTCTGAGATAATTTTTCATGGCAAATTAAGTTTAATGACATCATTTTTACTTTATTTTGATAAGCACACAACTTACTGTGAGTCCTGTGGTCTGGCAAGGACTTGATTGATGGTGTACAAATAGGCACACTCCCCCGCTGCCCCAGGGTTAAAACTTCTTCATTCTCTTTTCCTGAGGTCAAGCGACACATGACACAGGTTAAGGGTTTCCATGATGGCCTTCCTGTCTGGGGAATAGTCAGTTTTACCCCGAAATCTGTCAGACCTTGCCCAAACACAGTGATTTTTCTCAGCCATATTAATTCCTTAAGTGAGAAGAGACTTCTAGAGTCATTTCAGCTGAGAAAGTTAAAGAGATGTTAAAGAAAATTCGTGGTTACCCTTTGAAGAGGTAGTCAATTAGGACTTAAGCCTGATTTCAAAATTGAGTGATGTTGGGCTAGATTGGAGAATATGGAAACCATTGTGAATTTTAGGTGTTTTTAATTCGGTGGTGGAAAGACTAGCTGAGCCGTTCTAGACCCAAATCCACATAATGCACTTTGGTTTTGATGTAAGAAAACAACGGAAGGATGTATCAAATATTTACAGGGCTCACCGTGTTAGATGTCGATATCATAGGTCACCCTAAGCCTCCGAATGTGTAGCTAGTAGATAACAAGGGAAAATAAGATACATGTAAATAAAAATAAGGAGTAGAAATCAAATAATAAATATTTTGATAAAGTCAAATTTTCTACAGGAATGATCATGTGTGTGGGGGGTGTGTGTTCATATATGCGAAGGCACAAATGTGTGTGTATGTGCAGGTCTCAGGTTAACCTCCTGTGTCTTCCTAGGTCACTCTCCATCAGCTGTTGTGAGATGAGGTCCCCTCCTTGAACCCAGAGCTTGCCGGCTCCACTAGCATGGTGGCCAGGAAGGAGCTCCAGAGGTCTTCTTATCTGTTTCTTCAGGGTGACACCTCCATGCCTTGCTTTTTCACACAGGTTCTGGGATCCAGCTTGCTCGGTGGCAAATGCTTTGCCCACTAAGAAGCCATCTCCTCAGCTAAGGGTGATTGATTGAACTCAAAAGGAACGCTATTTATTTATTTATTTATTTATTTATTTATTTATTTATTTATACATACTTACATACATAGTTTAAGCTGTACATTTTTAGCTTGTAGAGTGACAGATTTTTACATAAGGCGCACACAAGAACTCAATTACTACATTTAAGTGAATCAAAACACTACATTTATTTTCATACTGAGAACATTTTTGATCTCCGTGGGGCAAGAGTGTAATGTGGGGGCCGACTACTACCTGAAAAACTTTCTATGCTCGAAATCTCAGAAAACCAATATTCATGCTTTATAGCCAAATTCGCAAATGTTTTTATTCTCAATTGAAGCAGGCTTTAAGGTCTGGAAACGGAGACTGCCCCTTTCTACATAGGGAACAGCAGTACCCTTCACATCATGCTTCCCTTCTTGAAGCACTGGCTTCTGGGTAACTGCAGGAGTTTGAAAACCTGAACTTCACAACACATATTGTTCTCGCTCTGCAACTGCGGGACGAGCTGCCGAGAGTGGAAAGCAATCTCCACGTTTTCATTGCACTTGGCGAGTCAGGTCTCATCCCGACCTTGGGTAATTGAATAGGTGTCTGTTGCGGAATTGCTCAGGAGCCCCAGTCTAATTGGGACTCCGTGTATTTCCCCTGTCTATAAATTAATTTGGGTGAAACGAGACACGTTAAAGTGTTGCCAGCTGTAAGATTAGGCCGGCTAACGACTCCTAGGCCTGGAGAAGGCTGAAAAGAACACACAGGTCTGAGCAATTTAGCCCATTGTAAATTGTGAATTCTCAATCCTTCTACTGTATGGCTAGGGAAGCAGAAGTCATTGGGGGTTATCCCAAATACATATTTGTTTACAACTTTTTAAAAGATCAGAATATATGGAAGCAACAGAAATGATGATAAATCAAATAGTTGTAGTTGTCCACATATTTAAACTGGACTCTGGATGCTCTGGATGCTGAAGAGAGTGCTCAGCTCCAGCCCACAAAAGGACTCATGGCCTCTTCAGGGAATGTGTACAGGACAAAGAAAAACTAAAATAGAGCCAAGGACCTGATGGAAAGCACATGCCACATCAGAGCTGTTCTACTCCCTGTCTTCAAAAATAGTACGCATTTGCACAGGCTCCAGAAGTGAGTAACCCAGAGGGAATTCAAATGGGTACTAAGCTATGTAGCATGATGACCCCCATCTTCAATCTACTTTTGACAGACAGACCCCACATTCTCATGGTTGTCAGATACATAACACGTAGTACACATGAAGCTCCCCCAAATTCATCATTCGCTATTCTATTTTGATTTTCTGTGGTGTTTAAGGGCCCTTAAGGAAAGCTTACTCTTTCCTCTTTCTCCTGAGGATACTCATTTACATATTGGTTTCCTCAATTTTTTAAGTTGTGAAACAATTCTAGGCTAACAACAAGTTCTAAGGATAGCTCCTACAATGTCTTCACTATGTTTTTGTTTTCCCCCACTGGTTACACCTTGGATATCTACTATAGAATGTCCACGCCAGGAATCCACATTGAGAGTAGGCCTGCAGAGTTGTACACAATTCAGTGTGCATAGGTTTGTGGACAGAACGATACAGAAATGTTCTTCCTGCACTAAGATTTTCCTTCTGATACCATTATATAGTCTAAATTATCCAATTCTACCTCTCCCATCTCTACCTTGATATTCACTGACCTGTAGCCCTCTACTTAGATGGTTTTAAGAATGCTATTAATGAATCATATAGTATATGACCTTTGGAAGTTGAGCCTTTGCTCAACAAAATGCCACTGGTATTACCCAAAGCTTTTAAAATAATAATAATTTACCCTTATTATTTCTGAATAATTTCACAGTGTGGATACAACATATATCACAACCTTTAAAACTATTTTAGGTTGGTTATAGATTTCAATCTAATGAATAAAGCCACATTGTGTTTGTAAGATTTTATGTGAATTTATACCTTTATTGCTCTGTGGTAAATGTCCAGAAGTGTCACTGCTAGATTCTACTATAGTTCCTTGTTTTTTTTCTTTCACTTTCTTAGAAGTTGGTTATGACCCATCCATTTTCCCTATAGCTTCACCTGTGTTTTATGTTTTCTATTTATTTGAGTCACTCTGATAAGTGTGTGGTAGTTGTCCTGTGGTCTTGATTTGCAGTTCTCTAAAATCTAGTGATGTCTGTTAGGCATCTTCCCATGCACTTGCACTTACTGTTGTCTGAGTGGTGAAGCATTTTTGCAAGATTTTGTCTACATTCTGGTTTGGTTCTTTACTTCTTCCAACATTGAGTTTTGAGAAGTCTTTTTTTGTTCTAAATGCCAGTTTAATGATAGTTACTTACATGATACTTGGTAGAAATGAAATTTATATCTGTGTTTACTTAGTATCCCTGTACTCTTCTGAGAGATGTTTGTGTGACCTTTTAAATATTTCTACATAGATAACCATGTGATTTGTACACTGGAATAGGTTTCTATCTTCTTATCTGGTCCTTTACTTCATTTCTGACTTGCTTGTCTGGGTAGACTTCCCAGGGCTCCTGGGAGAGTGGATATTTTTGCCTTGTTCACAATTTTACAATAAGCAATAAGTGTCAACATTAGTCATAGGTTTGTGAAGATATTTATCAAATTCATACAGTCCTTGCCTGTGTCTGTTTCTTTCTTAAAGTCTTGTTGTGAGTGGATTAGCAATGTCAACAGGCGTTCGCCTCACTGATTGTTATGTTGAATTGCTGAAGGGGTCATGGAGAGTAATGGAGGTTTGGCTCTGTGTAGAAAGTCCTGAATCCCTAAAGAGAGGCTGGGAGAAGCAACTGGTGAATGTTCAGCCTTGATCATAGTGGAGGCCCCAGATTATTGGCTCTACTAGTGCCATGCGATGACTGACAAAGACGCAACTGTTGTGAATGGAGCAGAACTGAGCCCATGAGAGCAGCTGCTTGTCCTGGGAACAGAAGAGCTGGGGAAGTGGAACTGTTCAAGTCCTTTGGAACCTGGAAGGCCATGAGTCCCAGGCCTTACAATCCAGCTATTTACCTTTCTGAGAGGACCTGGGCTTTGCTTTGATTTCATTGTGACTGTACCCTGGTTCTTCCTTCTTGGAGTAAGAAACTGTGTCATTTCTTTGATTTTGAGGAGTTCACAGGAGACCTTGAATATTTTAGAGAGACTGAAATTTTAAAGTTTTTCAATTTTTTAAAGACAATAACTTTTTAATATAACCTTTTAAAGTTATATTATGTTTTATATTGTAATGTTAATATTAACATGACATCTTGGGGAAAATGAGAAAAGAAAGAAATAATTGAGTTCTTATCCTGACTTCCATGCACAACATATTACAACTGTAAGCTGAAGTAAACTCTTTCCTCCCTAGGTTGCTTTTGATTGTGAAGCTTGTCCCAGCAATAGAAGCCTAATTATGACACCAAGCTTCATTTATTTTCAGTTGACCAATAATAATGAAACATATTTATGGAGTACCACAGGGAGTTTTTCTAGACATTTACAATGTAGGATGATCAAATCAGGTTATTACCAAATTCACTGTCTGAGGCATTTGTCATTCATCATAGCAAGAAATTTCCAGTCTTCCCTTTGCTGTGTTGAAATATAGAACACAGTGTTATTGAGCATGGTCACCCCATTGCGCTGTAGCGGAGAACTTGTCCTTGCTCTAGAACGTGGTCTGCACACCCACTCCTCAGCCTCCCTCTTCACCTTCTTCTGCTGTCCCCTCTCCCTGCTTCTGGTAACCACCACTATGCTCCCTACTTTTGTAGGTTAAAAACTCAGAAACTTTATCATTTTCCCATAACTTGGATGAACGTAGAGGACATTATATTCCTGGAAATGAGTGAGACACAAAGGCACAAATGCCGTACCGTTCCACTTCTTGCAACACACATTTTAGTTCTGCGGACCTCTCCTTCAGTACTGTTTCTCTGGGTTCAATCCAATTTTTTATCAACCTGTCAGGGACACAGAAGGAAAGAGGAAAGCCCAGGAAGTCCCCTCTGTGCTGTTGCTGAAGGTCCACCTCCCAGCCCTTCTGTCCTTCTCCCTCCTTCCGGTCTCAGGATCCCTGACAAGCTGTTGTGAGTCTAACATAAGTTGAGCCTGGTGATGTATTCCAGCCACTCTGGAAGCTGAGGCAGGCAAGAGTCTGATTTCAAGTCATGCCTGGACTACAGAGCAAGGGCAAGGGTACTGAAAACTAGTAAGTTCCTGTCTCAAAATAAAAAGTGAAATGAGGGATGGAGGAAGAAGTAGTTCTGTGGGGGAGTGTTTATTTATCATGTATGAACACGTGTGCAAAACAGAAGCTCAGTACCCAGGATCAGATTGAACACAATGAAGTGTGGGACATGCTGAACGGCTGAGCCTGTAGTGTAGACATTATGGTCCTTTACTTCATTGTGTTTCTGATTCAGGGTTTATACAGCTGACTTCAAGTTAGAATCCCAGAATCCTGGGAAGGTTGTCCCAGCATGACCTGTTCCTTTCCAGACCTATCAATCAGCATGTCTTGACGCTTAATACTGGGCCAAATACATGATTACAACCATCAACCGAAGGAAATATTTCTGCACTTGCTAACAAAAATCTGAAAGTACACACAGCTTGGCTTTTAGAAGGATTGACTTCATATTTCCAAGTAACTGAATAGAAAATACCTCATATGTGTCTGAAGATCACTAAGAAGTTGTATGACTTTGTAATTATAGCCTATCAGGAAAATAATGAAAAGGCAGAGATCGTGTTTTCTTTCTTGTTGGAAAGTCAAGGAGGCTGGTGTTTTGTTTAGTTCTGGGTTCCCTAGCACTGGGGATACTTGGCAATAACTTGAAACTCCACTCTTGTGGCAATGGGAGAGTCTCAAGTCACTTTTTCCCCTTGAACTGTAATGGGATTGGTGGTGAGTGGATGGGTGTAGCAGTCACTGGCCAACCCCACAGGAGTTAAGTCTTCCCAACCCTGGGAAGATTTCCCCACTGCGTCGATGCTCAGTCTCACTGCTTCAGAACCCAGAGAAGAAATGCCATGCTTGCTTTGGTGGTTAAAAATAAAGAAGAGTTCTCAAAGACAGCAAGATGGCGAGGTAGGTAACAGTACCTGGCAGGAAGGCTCAGCAACCCACAGTCACTCTTACAAGCTCACACAAAGGTGGATGGGGAAAATGGGCATGACAGAATGGCCATAGAAATGTACAAATAAATAAAAGGAAGAAAAATTCTTACATGATATGTACTTTTGACGTTTGGATCTAAAATACTCCCCCATTGGCGCTTATGTTTGGGTCCCAACTGGTGGCACTTCTTGGCAAGCTTGATTATGCAAACATTGGTGGGAACTAAAGTACATCACTTGGGTCGGTTGGTCCTTGAGGTCTTATAGCCTGTCTCTACTTCCTGTTCGCTCTGCTTCCTGGCTTCCTGAGTGTGGATAGGATGTGACCTGCCAGCCTTCTGGTCTTAACCTCCTGCCTTCTCCATCTGCTCTCTAGTCTGTGAGTTCTTGGACTGGCTTCAGCTTCCAGTGATATATGGACAGGGACATTGCAGACTGAGAGGATCGCTCCAGACATAGACTGAGTTTTCTTCATGTTGATTGATCTGTTACCTCAATACAAGCTATAGGGTCTCTATTGCTGGACACAAATGATGTCAGGTATGACACTTATTTAATTAAGTTTTTAGCTTTGCAAGTGTCCAGTCGATCAGAAAGTCCTTTGCCAACTGTTAGGGATCTGTACCTCCCCTCTTTTCCCATGAAGACTACTATTCTCAGTCATGAAATTGGGAGGTAGTCATTTTAAGGAAGAGAAGAATGAAGGAAGTCTGTTTGCTTACTCAGTGGGTGAATGACAGATGGGAAAAGTTTTATGTCATCCAGAAGTATGCCTATTGCTGGCCTCTACTTCTTGGGGGTTTAGCTAAGACCCCCATACTCTTATTTATCTATTTAATTCAAAACAAAGGGACAATTGGGGGGTTTGATTTTAAGACACATATACCTTCTCCCAGACAATCCATCATTCTACTCATTGTGGGAATGAATGGGATAGATTGATGCACATATCATACAGGCATATAACCTGGATATTGACTTGGCTACTTTATTATTGCCATGTCAAAGCACCATGACCAAGGCAATACAAAACAAAGCATATCATGGTGGGAAGCATGATAGCAGGCAGACAGGACACTAGATCAGTAGCTGAGTACTCACATCTTAACCTATGAAAGAGAGTAAGAGAGAGACAAACATACAGAGACAGAGAGACAGAGACAGAGAGAGAGACAGAGATACTGGGGATGGTGTAGGCTTTTGAAACCTTAAAACCCAATTCCAGTGACACACCTCTTTTAATAAGGCCCCACCTCCTAATCCTTCTCAAATATGAACTTATAAGGAACATTCTTATTCAAACTATCACATTCTACTCCCTGGTCCCCACAGTCTACTGACTATAGCATAATGCAAAATACATTTATTACAACTTCAAAAGTTCCTCTGGTCTTTCACAGTCTTAGTACAGTTTAGAAGTCCAAAGTCTTTTTGGGGACTCAAGGCAATCTCTTAATTGTTACCCCCATATAATAAAAAAAAATCAAAACAAAACAGGTGCCTCCAATACACAATGACACAGAATACACATTACCATCCCAAAAGGGAGGAATGGCAACATGATGAGGAAATACTGGCTTGAAGCGAGACTGAAACCCAGTAGGGCAAACTGGAAATCCTATCATTCCATGTCTTGACTGTCCTTCCCCCTCTCGGACTGGTTCCACCCCTCCCTCACTGCAGCTCTCCCTGGCGGTCACCCCACAGCTCTGGCACCTCTGGCATCATGCGGTCTCCACTGCAATCCAGGCTTCACTTTTATAGCTTCAAGCAATGGCCTCTCAGGGCCTCTAGGACTCCCCTGCCACATGCCTGGCCTCAGTGCCTTTCTGAAGCATGGAAGAAGGTTCCATAACTACTTTACACCATTATCCTTCTGACTCTAAGCTGAAATTATGTGGCTGATGCTGCCAAATCCGGCTACCCTCTTGACATGGAGCCTACGCCCATCTTGAATTACATTTGCGTAAGTTTTGATTTGTTGTGGCTCTTTAGAAACAGAGAGTTCCTTACACCTTTTTTATACTCAGAAATTTCAGGATCAACATAATTTACTAGTGTTCTTTCTCTCCTTAAATTGTCTATTTAATTTTTTTGTCTCAAGTTGCTCTTTTTCACTATAGAATTACATAAAAATGATTATTAGTATTCACTAGACAAAGTTAAGATTTGGAGGTCTTGAAATCTCCTTTGCTAATGAAAATTTTCCAAAACCTCTCGGTTTAGCCACAGGTAGATTCTTAGGACAAGGGTAGCCACAAGAGAAGGTAGCCACACTCTTGGCCAAAATAACCACAAGCATGGTCTCTAAGCTGGTTACTAATATTGTTCCCCTTGGAAAGCTCTGTTACCTTCAAAGCTCCCACTAGGATGGTTCGACCAGCACATCTCAGCTCTCACAGTCCAAAATCTAAACATCTTCCACATATCTCTGAAAAACATCATGGTCTGGCCTGTCTCAGCAATAGCCCATTCCCTGGTACCAACTTCTGTCTTAGTTACTTTTCTGTCGCCACAACAAAACACTACAACTAAGTAGTGTAAAAGAAAGCCTTTAATTTTGGGCTCACTGTCCCAGAGGGTTAGTGTTCATGACCATCATAGTTGAGAGCATGGCAGCAGGCAGGCAGGCAGGCATGGTGCTGTAGCAACAACTGAGGTCTCACATCTTGATCCCTAAGCATGGTTCGGGGTGGGGGTTAGGGAGGCAGAGGTTGCAAAGCCACACCTTCTAATCCTTTCCAAATAGTTTGACAAACTGGGGTCAAAATTTTCAAATATACAAGTCTATGGTAGCTATCATCAGTCAAACCATCCCAGGCATGCACACAAATGCACGTTCAAATGCCTACTCACAGAGAACAGAAACATCCAAAACTAAATTAAGTGCATAGTGTCTGAGCCCTAAGCTTGAGTCCCTATTTCCAGCAAGGACAGCAGAGTGTCAGTCACCCAGGACAGCCCAGACATGTGCTGGCTGCCTACTGCCAGTCCTTGTCCCCCTCCCCAGTTATGAAAATGCATAGGAATGATCGTTTTTTCTGTACCCAAGCTGAGTAAAAGGCACTCTTCCTGGAGTCTGGCCAGCTGCTAATGGACACTCACTCATAAGCAGAGCTGCTCCCGACCCCCAGGCCTCAGTGTGGCCTGCAGCTCCATGCAGTGTTACACATGTCTCCCTGGGGGATGCATGGGGGTTAATGGCTTTCCTCATGAGAGACAAGTAGTTTGTTGGTGGGAAACAGAGAACAAGCCAGTGTTGAAACTGGGCCAGGTTTCTGTGTGCATCCAGTAATTACTGAGCACCTACCATGTAACGAAACAATTGTAGGGCAGAGGGGGATGTGCAAGAATTAACCTGGAGATTCCAGAAGCCAGGGCAGACAGTCAGGACAGACAGACAACAATGCTTGATGTCATGAACAGGAGCAAATGGCTTCATGATAGGTGAGGTCAGGAGCAGGGCCAGGCTGTGGGTTCCATCCCAGGGCTGACCCGGCAACACCCTCACTGTGCTCAGTCCTTTCTCTGCCAGAGTGAGAACAAGGGCTGAGGGAGATTTTCTCCCTCTGTCTGGTTTATGCTACGGGTTATGGGTTCCCTGTTTTCTCACAACTTCCCCCTTGGAGAAGAGATGCTATTCTTCAAAAGATTAATGAAAGACAAATCTACCCAAACAAATATTTTTTTAAAAGATTTATCTATTTATTATGTATACAGCATGTATGACTGCAGGCCAAAGAGAGCACCAGATCTCATTACAGATGGGTGTGAGCCACCATGTGGGTGCTGGGATTTGAACTCAGGACCTCTGGAAGAGCAGTCGGTGCTCTTAACCTCTGAGCCATCTTTCCAGCCCCCCCTTTTTTTTTTTAAATAATTCTCCTTTTCAGAGCAGGGAGCCAGAGAATTGACACTGTGGCTGTGGGATAGACGGTTTCTGAAATGCTTCATTCTAGGAAAGATGTGTTCTTTGTGGGAATGACTGTCAGCTCTCAAGAACTGGAGGTTCACAGGGCTGTGTGTACATGGGTCATCTGGATGGTCCACGCTGAGCAGTAGTTACTAATCTCACAAATGGAGCATCCCTGGGACTCTGGATGCCCCACCTCCCATTGGAAGTAAGGTCCAAGACACAGAGTGATGGCATCTTCCTACAGATGAGGCTGGGCAGACGGGCCTCAGGCTGGCCTTAGATCCAAGTCATTCTTGAGAATTCCCATGGCCGAAGCCCAGGGTTCTCACCATCATCTTTCCATACCTGGTTGTATTAATTGCCGTGTTGTTGTTGTTGCCATGACAAACACCACACAAGAAGGAATTTGATAAAGGAAGGATTGATTCTGACTCATGTTGGAGGGCACAGTCAATCATGACCGGGGAGGTGGGATGGTAACTGCAGCTCCAGGTGTGACAGCAGGGATGGGGCAGCTGGTCACTGTCCCCACTGTCAGGAAGCATGGAGAGGTGAACATGGGCACTGACTTTAAGTTCTCCTTTTCCCCTTTCAGTCTGAGCCCAGCCTGTGGAATGGTGCCACGCACGTCCAGTGTGGGTCTTCCTTCTTGGATATTACAGTTAAGCCTTTCTGGAGATATCCCTATAGTAAGACTCAGAATCGTGTCTCCTGGGCGATTTTAAATCCAATCAAGTTCACAATGAAGATGGGCCATCACACTTGTTCATTTTATCTTTGTGTTTCCTTTTATTCAATCATTGTCTGCATTTTCTGCCTTCAGCACCTGTTACCCTTTAAATATGGCATGCTCACTATCTCCGATTGCTCTTGCCTATGATGCCTTTCCTTGTATGAGTTGTGATTGTCCCCACCCTTACAGAACCAAAGGATACCTGGCATGTCCCACCAAGTATTCTCTGACAGCTGCAGAACTTCCCAATTCATTAGTGAAACTGAAAATCACTACCACTGATACCAAGAGCTGTTTAATTAGTAGGTATAGAGCAAATGTGAAAATATGTGCCCTCCCAGGTAGTGTGTAACTTAGAACAACAAACAATGATTCCCAAATGATACTATATTTTATTGTGCAAGTTCTCAATAATGTTTAAATGTATTTATTTATGCTTTTGCCTTAAGACCATAAGCATCACTGGTGGGGTGATATTTCAACTTGAAAAGTATCAGGTTTACAGGCTGCAGGCTTCTAGGTGCAAAGGCCAGCAGCTCCTTCTCTCTAGCAACAGAGAAGACGTTCCTTAGTCCCCACCATGACATCAACTCTTAACTTGCTTGTAATGTAAAGTTACATCCCAAGAATTTCTAAAACTTCTTTAAATTTCTCAAGCTTTCAAATAGGCTTTGGACAAATATGACAAAATAAAAATGGGCCTATATCATATATAGGAGTTTGTAAGACCCACATCTCAATAAAGGTGACTAGAATTTCATTGGAAATTCTGACCATGATGGTGAAGGCTAAAGACTGTGTATATAGCCTGAGACAGCATGGGAATGTTACACTAACTGTGCAAGGAGAATGTGTTAGCTCCTAATAATGGCAGTCAAAGAACTGCTCTGGGCCAGCGTCCATCCAATAACACCTTTGAGCATGCCCCTCACACTCTTCAGATAAGGATGATTTAGACTCCTTGAAAGGTGCATTTTCATTGTTCCCAGATACATTGGGTCTCTTCCTTCTTTTTCTTCATTGGTCTGTATAAGGAAAATATAAAAAATAGTGAAAAAGAATATGCCAGGCAGTGGCATCTGTTTATTATCTTTTGGTTTTAGGAGCTTAAATGTTAGCCTTTAACTCACTTCATCTTTAATTAAAGTATTTATTAGTCCTATAATAATTTAAATATGTTAGTGTAGAGAAACACCCCTCATTGAGTGACGTTTCCTAATACTCATTTTGTGTGATGTATTATGTAGTAATATCCAAATCCTAACCTATTATCTGCTTTACCTATTAAACTGTCCTACATAGCTTCAACTGACAACTTGTCATGGCCTAGAGTTACCTGAAAAGGGAGTGTTAGATGAGGGACTGCCCTGATCAGATTGACCTGTAGGTGTGTCTGTGGGTGATTGTCTGGACTGTTAATTGATGTAGGAGGGCTGATGTGGAAGATGCCATCCCTGGGTAGGTGGTCCTAGACTATATAAGAAAGCCAGATAGGCATGGGCTTGTAAGCAACCCAAAGAGCAAACCAGCACACCAGGTTCCTCCATAGTTTCTTCATCGAATTCTTTCTTGTGTCCCCATTCTAAACTCCTCCAATGATGGACAATCCCTTGGATGTCATAATAAACCGAGTTGAACGCTTTTTCCCCTAAACTGCGTTTGGACAGAGTCTTATTAGAACATCAGAAAGGAGATTAAAAATAAATGTCCAGCGATGAGTAACAGAGTAAATAAATGGATGCCTGAGATCGCGTCACTGCACAGTCATACAGAGGAGCACCAACACTTGTGTCCTCATGTTGATTAAGCAGGAAGTAATTTCCAACTCATATGAAGTGCTGATTGACCTACTCATGACAGCATAATTTGTGAACTGAAGTTACACAAATACATTGATGTATGCATAAGCTTTCAAAAATTTAGATCCCTTGGGGATGGAGAGAGGGCTCAGTGGTTAACAGCACTGGCTGCTTATCCTGAGGACCCAGGTTCAGTTCTCAGAACTTACACAGTGGCTCACAACTATTTGTAAATCTAGTTCCACGGAATTCAGTACTTTCTTCTGCCCATCACTGGCACGGCATACACACGGTACATAGACGCACATTCAGGCAACACATTCATCCACGCCAAATTAAATTAAAAAAATAATTTTTTTTCTCACACAACTTCCCTCCTAGGAATTCTCATTTGACGTAATTAGAACTACCTAAATAGTGAATAAGATACTCAATACAACTGTGAGTCATATAAATATCTAATAAGAGAGGTGTCATTATAAGAACCTCAGTCTGTCATGTGATTTAGGTTTAACCCCCCCCCCAGGGTCATAAAATCTATAAAACAAAACACTCCCCGCCAGAGAACAAGTCCCGCCCCCCCAAACAAACCTCTCACAAAAGTGATATGAAGGGAGAGAAGTGGCAATGTCCCTGAGCCAGCGTTTGCCTTGGTGGTAAGAGACGCCTGCTTCTCCTTCCATCTGGGAAGCATGCGCAGGGCTGTGCACCTTAACTGCGCATGCTCAAGAGTGTGTGGGCCTGCCTGAGTGAGTACGGGTAGACACCTGAATCAAACCTTTAGAACACTGCTCTTCTTCAGGGCTCTGAAATAATTCCATGTGCCCTCCTTACCCGATGCTCAATCTTTCCCACTCGTCATCCTCCAGTCTTCCTTACCATCTCTGTCCCACTAAGATGCAAACCCAATTGCAATCTGTTACCCACCGGGTCCCACCCTCATTACTTAGTCTGCTTCCAAAGACTCCATCTCACAGCACCATCATACCGGCAGATAAGAGTTTTAAGATACGTATTTGGGGGGATGCAAACAGGAAGTCCATATGCCCATTCCCCCCAGTTCAATTCAGTTGTGACTTCATCTACTAGGAGTTTCAGATCCTGTAATTTAAGAGCTCAGAAGGGAAAGTCTTACCACTCATGTCTTGGGACCCTCCTCCTTCTGTGCAAATAGCCCTATCACGTGTCTCCCTAACACCGTGCTTGGATTACCTACTTTTATGTAACTGTTCACAAATACTGGAAAAACATTTCACTCGTAATACTGATTTATCGCAAAAGATACAACTGAGACACAACCGATGGAAAGGATGCAGGTGGTAAGTTTGAATATAGCGGGAAGGTATCCCCCCACTGCTTCAGGACATAGCGGGAAGGTATCCCCCCACTGCTTCAGGACATAGCGGGAAGGTATCCCCCCCCCCAACCTCCACCCCTGCTTCAGGCATTCTACCTGCCAGAATCTTGATGCCCCTGCCAAGCCAAGCTCTCTGAGAAGGACCTATCCTTGGGAATGTTTAAAGAGATCCTTCTGGGCATGCATAATTAATTGTTTTTGGTGGCTTGTTTCCTCTTTTACCTCTATTCTCTATCCTGGGGTAACAAGTGAGGCTGAGAATTCCACTCTTCTAAGAAGCACTAGATTTTTCTTGTTATTAGTCCTACCATGACACTAGGCCCCCAGCCACTAATTGTCTCATTATGCCCTGGAGTTTCAAAGGCTTAGTAACTGTATGACAGGAACATAGGACAAAGAGCAAGTATAATAACAACTAATACTTATACCATGCAGAAATGTATTGGGGTTTTAGAAACTATATTTCAGTATACAGGGAGGAAGATTCAAAGATATATTTATTATACTGTCAATATATATACCTGGCTTGGATGCTGAAGGTTAAAAAATACATACATGAGAAGCACAATAATCATGGATGGAAACGTACTACACAACAGGTATGTTGATAACCCCCACACACATTCATAGACAAACTTAACATGATTCCTATCACAATCCAAGAAAGACAAATTGTACATATAGACAGGTAAGTTTTAAATTTTTTCAAGGGAATTTGAGCTGATAAACCAAATTTAAAAGAAAGAGAAGGGTTCAGAAGGTGGTTCAGTGGGTAAAACACTTGCCTCACAAATGTGAGGACCTGAGTTCAAATCCCCAGTACCCATGTATAGCCAGGTGAGGTCGTACTAATCAGTACTCTGAGCTCCTGTGGTCCAATGGGCGGCAGAGACAAGAGATTCTATGGAAGCATGCATGCTGGCTATCCTGGTATCCACTGCAGCAAACAGCAAAGATTCTGTCTCAAAACAAGGCAGGCAGATAGTGATGGTGGATATCTGAGATCTGACCTCCACACTCTCATGTGCACAAGTATCATAAACTTGTGAAGATAAGATGGGAAGGAGGAAGGTAAGATGATTGACATACTAGTTCCTAGATTTATTGCAATAACATCACTAAGAATCCATTGTTTGGGAGCCTGGAGAGATGGCTCAGTGGTTAAGAGCACTTGTAGGTCTTGCAGAGGACCGGGTTCTTTTTCATATGGTGTCTTAGAACCACCTGTGTCTCAATTTCCAGGGAATTCAATGCCCTTCTGACTTCCACGGGTACCAGGCATGAACATAGTACACATACATACATGCAGGCAAAATACTCATAAATATAAAAAATAAGTTAAATCTATGCATATTTGCACTCACAGACTAAGGACAGAGTGTTTGATCAAACCCAGTTTGTAATGTGGTGGTATTGTGTTCCCCAAAATATTGTGCATGCTAATAAACTTATCTGGGGTCAGAGACAGAACAGCCACAATATTAAACATAGAAGTTAGGCAGTGGTAGCACACGCCTTTAATCCTAGCATTCCAGAGGCAGAAATCCATGTGTTCAAGGATATGGCCAAGCATGGTGACTCATGCCTTTAATCCCAGAAAGTGAGCCTTTAATGCCAGGGAGTGATGGTAGAAAGCAGAAAGGTATATAAGGCATGAGGACCAGAAACTAGAAGCATTTGGCTGGTTAAGCTTTTAGGTTTTGAGCAGCATAGTTCAACTGAGAGCCGTTCAGATATGATGACACAGAGGCTTCCAGTCTGAAGAAAGAAGATCAGCTGAGAAGTTGGCCAGGTGAGGTTAGCTGTGGCTTGTTCTGTCTCTCTGATCTTCCAGTGTTCACCCCAATACATGGGCAGGTTTGATTTTATTAATAAGAACTTTAAGATTCATGCTACAGTTTGCACTCACAGACGAAGGACAGGGTTGCTTGCTCAAGCCCACACAGCTAAACGAAGTCTCCAGCAGCTGCAACCACAGTCTCCATTTCACTTGATTTTCCTGTTTAAACTTTTGACTCTGTATGTCCTGACGGCTGCGGAGTAAACAATCTTCAGGTTTACCTTTTTGACAATCAGACCGACCATCTCTGTACATCTCGGGTGTTTGATCGCCTCGTGGGCCACAATCTCTATAGCTATCAAAGCTGGTTGGTAGAGCCCAAATATGCAATAGACCTAAACACCCAAGTCGAACCATTTGACCCTAAATCAGAGGTGCCTCTGCCGTCACCCATGAACACAGCCCCTGTGGTGCGTGTGTTGGCTTTCCTGTCATTCTTTCCTCACACCCCACCAATCACTGTGTGCGTTCAGCTCTTCTCCTGTCTTTGAACCTTGAATTTCATGTTTCCAAGTTAATGGAGCTAACAGGGCTCTTGCCTGTTTGCTGGGTAATGCTTACCACAGCCCTCCAATTGAAGCTACATGTGTGTCCATTCCCTTTATCCTCTCCACTGGTCAGTTGCTCACAGCAACCTGAAGCCTTCAGCTGAAATTGGATGCTTCTATTATACTAAAAGTCAAATTAGTGAATAAAAATATATATGCAGACAGGGTATGATGGGGCAACCCTTTAAACCTAGCATTCAGGAGGTAGAGGCAAGGTAGTAGTATATATACATATATATGATACATATATATATTCATCCAGAATACCCCCAAAGAGAAATTCTCATTCTATGGTACACACACACACACACACACACACACACACAGAGGTTTTTCTTCTTTACTCTCTGCACAGGAACATTTGGCGCAGTTATTTTTCTTGCTTCCTTCCATCTCTGGAAGCTTCAGTTGACCTAGGTATGCTTCTGATATTCTTGTGTACATCCTACTCTTCCTGTGACTCCCAAGTTTTCAGAAATGCATTGCTGATTGCTTTGTCCTAGGCATTTGTTGGAGACTATGCATACAATGTACATCTGAGCACTGGCATTGTGGAGTATCCAGGTCAGTAGTACCAAACAGAGGAAGAAAAACCACCATTCAAGTAAGTCACATTGAGTAAAAACAGGGATGGGCAAGGAGGCTTCCACAGCAAGTACAGAAACATGGCTGACCCTCTTATGAAGTGTCATGTGCGGAGGCTGTAACTAGAGAGCACCAAAGGAACCAGGTGACCCACAGCGTGGTGATTACAGTGGGCAAGTGGCAGCATTGAGGACCTGGATTCTGTCCTCTGTGTGTAAGTGGGCCATCCACGTAAGATGAGTTCTACTTGATGGCCTGTGTCAGGGTGACCAGGCTACTGTGTTAAATGGGTGGCAGGGAGGCTGTCAGAGTGGAGGGACCACATGTGGGAGGTTATTGGACGGGTCCAGGTGAGATATGGCATGGCAATCTAATGGGAAAACAATCTAATGGGTAATTACAATTGTCAAGAGGGTTCCTAGGAACAAGTGTCGGATGCTATAAGACCTTATATCAGGCTGATCTAAATTACATTGGAGATTAAGAAAAGGCTTTCCCGCAGAAGTGATGTTTAATCTGAGACCTGAATAATGAGCCGAAATTAGCTAGGCAAAGAGAGAAACAGCCATGGAACAGCCTGAAGCAGCAAGTGGGGCCTTTGAGAACTGAACAAAGGCCTGCCTGTGCTTGAGGTGTCTAAAATAAAGGGGGAGGCAGGCTCTAACTGCAGACGTCAGGGACTGTGGTACACAGAGATCTTCTGACACATGGAGGCAGCTGGGTGTCAGTGTGGGGCAACGGGAAACCCAGGGATGGTTTAGGCAGGCGGTGAGAGCCACTCCTGCACATGGGACCAATAACGGAAGAGCAGGTGGCAATGGAAAGACACCGACCTGGGGCGGTTTCTGACACTCAAGGGAGTGTGGCCCGTGGTACTAAGCCTGTGTTGGGGATCAGAGGTCAGAGGCAGAGCTCAGATATTCAGGAGCAGTGTCAGGAAGAGCTGGCGAGTGTCCAGTACAGTGGGGGAAAGAGACTTTACAAACTAATCCGAGGAGTTAGGGAGGAGACACAATGGTTAGAGCATTTGTTGAACCATCAAGATGACCAGAATTCATAGGCCCCAAATCCGTGTCAGTGAGGAGATAGGATTCCTGGGGCAAGATGGATAGGGAGCATGTCACATTCGTGAGCTTTGAGTTTGACTGAGAGACCTTGCCTCAAAAGAATAAGATGGAAGACAGTTAAAGGAAGATACACATGTGCTTGCACACACACACATACACACACACACACACACACACACACACACACACACACACACACGGGAGGGGGGGCATTGGAAAGATTTATCTGCAATTTTCTATCTAATGGCATTATTTGTTAAGGAAGGAAAGCCTAAGGTGAGACAGCAGATGACAGTTAATAGATTTGTTAGCTTTCAAAGATAACACACTAGCCCTGTGATGGCGTACACTCAGGACCAGAAACAGAACACAGCTGCTAGTGCCTCTGAAATCTCTGTGTCCTAGCTTTTTGCTCCTTCCTCTCCTGACCTCTAAGGGCTGTATGTAACTTCTTGCTCAGACATTTACTCTTTGGGGGCTTTCCCATAAATATACAAAATATTCAATACTATAAATCATTGCATTGTTCTATTAGCCTCTTTATAGCCGGACTGGGCTTTTTCTCCCATTACCTTTTTCAGTTCAACATTTTGCTCACTTTGGCTCATCCACATTGGTGTATAAACATCCAGCCATCATTGTGTGATGCACCTAGCACTGAATTGTGGAAACTTCCCCTTTACCTACCGCCATGCTGTTGAGTGTTTGATAGGGTTGAAGATATTTGTGATTATGAAGAGAGAGCCTTGGCTTGATCGGTGGCACACACCCGCAATCCCAGAATTTGGGAGTATGAGGCAGGAGGATCTCAAATTTTATATTATTCTGGGCTACATAGTGAGAGTCTGTCTCAGAACAAACATAACAACAATAAAAACAACAGACAAAGCCATTCTGATGCAGACTCGTGGTAGACACTGTCTCTTGCTCCTCTGGCTCTCAGGGACAGCCTAACTCAAACACAACAGAAAGTAGGAATGATACCTACAAAGTGTCTGCTTGCAATTTATGATCCTGTCCTCGGTGTATGGCTCCTGTTTTCAGATGCATTAATTTGGGAGATATGAAATATAGCTTCAAATTTTCCCATTTATTAGTTACAAGGGAGATTGGAGAACTTTCATAAGCTTAATGGCCATGAGTTTATTCTTCCACAAATTGCTTATTTGAATTTTTGCCCATTTGTCAACACAGATTTTTGAAAGTTTCCTTTGATCTATAGGAATTCTGTATAAATTCCAGAATCTGGTGATTCATCTCTCCCACGCATAATAAATAACATCTTCCCATTGCCTTCCCCTTGCCTTTGCTCATTCTCCTAATGGTGCCTTGGGTTTGTCAGGCATCCTTCCATGTATGTGGGTGAATTTATCATTCTTTCCACTGGTGATTTGCATTTGAGTCATCTTGATTGATAGATCTTCCCTTTTCATATGCTGGTAAAGTTGGGAGGTGTGTCTTTCAGGACTGACCTCCTAACCTACCTTGAGTTGGTATCTGTAGTGGGTGCAAAGTCTCTTTAGACGAGGTGTGACTCTCCTCTAGGTTTAGCCATCTATGGTTGATAATCATCCTCCCTATGGTATGCCATGCCATAACTAACACAAAATTTAAGATCCTTAAAAATCTAATAAAAAAGGAATTTGAATACATGTACCCTGCATGGGTGGACAACATATTCTTCAGCAGGTATGGATTATTAAATGAAAATATCACTGCCAGGCTTGGGGTAGTTCCTTATGAGTTATTGGTCAGGAAGACCCCCCTAAATAGTATATGATATTGCTATTGTTTTTGGTTTTCCACTATAATAAGTGCTTATATTATTCAGGATTCTCTAAAGGAACAGAATTGATATAAATAATAAATCTACATGAAGAGAATTTGGTAGACTAGTTTATAGGGTGTTGTTTGGGTAGTTCACTAATGGCTATCTTATGGTACAAAGCCTGAGAACCCAGTAGCTGTTCAATCTATAAGGCTAAATGTTTTAGCAGTCCCAATCTGGGACTGGATTTCTGGAAAATCCCTGAATGTCTGCTGATCTTCAGTCCATGTTGGAACCCTGAAGAAGTTGGTTCTAATGCCAGTGAAGGAATGTCTCAAAAACAGGGTAGAAGGACTTGCCAATGAGAGTGAAGGCAAACAGGCCACTAAACAAAGATTTCTTCTTCTCTTGTCCTTTTTTGTGGGATGCCATTAGGAGGCATGGCTTAGATTAGGTTGGGTCTTCTATCTTCAAACAATCTGTTAAGAAAATCCCTCATACCAGTGCCCAGCAGCTTGGGTCTTTAATAGATTAGAGATACAGTCAAGTTGACAACCAAGATTAGCTATCATAAGTTGACCCTTGTCAGCTTGACACATGACATAACTCTTTATAGCATGGTTAATTTCCAAATAAAGGTCATGACTTCAGCTAACATGATATAACTATTACATGTAAACCACAAACGCACTGTATATTTTAGAATACATGTCCCTTGAAGAATGCTTAGTCTTCCACTGTCTACCAAGTTGAATATAATAATATAGATTTTAAACACATAACAATTGATATTATCTTAATTGATGCTGTGTTACATAATAAAGGAAAGAAAACACAAATATCCTCTTAATATAAAGTGTGTTTATGGACAAACATTTTTAGTGAAATAGTATAGAAACACTCATGCCAATTACAATTCTCATTTCTGTAACTGATCACATGACCTAGCTGGTATTTCTAAATACCTTACTCTACTATCCATTCTGTATTTCCTCCATACTCAGTAAGTATCTCGGAAAGTTGAAGGCAGGCACAACAGAATTTGGTTATAGGATAGAAAAAAATAGCCTGGAACTAACCTGAAAACTTCCTTCCTGCTGGCTCTGTAGCCTGCTGGAGGAGAAAAGTCATCTGCAGTAGTACCCATCAGTGATATCTGCATGCTACAATGACCTCACTCATATAGGCAAGTAAGAGTGTTTGCAATAGTGGCATGGCATTTAGGGGTTAACCAATCGATTTCTCACAGGATTTGACACTAATCCACAGGAGGAAGTTCATGATTGGTTCTGTAACCCCCATCAAAAACCAAAGGTTTATGAAGTCACAGGTCTGGGGTTGAACCACCTACTGTTGGCTTGTTAAAAGGACAAGTTGTTAAAGTACCTTCTAAACATCCATGTTTATACCCACAGGACAATGCTGCCATCAACCTTGGCCAGGGAACCTTCTTTCTGCAGTTGGTAGCTGCTAATCCAATAACTGGTAACTGGTCAAAATGTTGAGAATTAGTGACTTTTGAGTGCTTAGTCCTAAGTAAGGCATCTGTGCCTTCACCTGCTGAGCACCCTTGCCAGCTCTGTGATTGGCTTGTTTAAAACAGATTTGCCGAGTTTCAATGCCCACAATTTTGGATTTTGATTTGAATTGCATTAATTATAGAAATAAGCATGAGAAAATGCAATTCTTTATGATGGTGATTCCCCTACAGTAGCCCCCTTCATTTATCTATCTATCTATCTATCTATCTATCTATCTATCTATCTATCTATCTATCTATATATATATATATATATTTAAAAAGTTTTCCTTTGCAAACCGTAGTGTGCTATGTGTGGACATTCTCTATTTTATACCACTTCTTAAGTATCTTAGTCTTTTCAATCACTTTGAACAGCAATTATGTTTTCTGTTTAGTTGTTTGATTTGGAAATTGATGATTGCATGTCAATGTTATTCTTCTAACATCTCTCGGATATTATTTTAAGTGACTTCATAGAAATTTTTGGCTTTATTAGGTTAAGTAACCACTAGTTTATTTCTCTTCTTAGCAATTATTATAATTTATTTATCTTATCTTATTGCATAAGAAAAAAAATCTAAAAACTTTAGATAAAAACCTGAAAGATCAGGCATCACTTTGTTATCCCAGAGTCTTTCATTGCCTATATAGTATTTAAAAATTACTATCAGTTCATGAAATTTTTAACATTTCTAGATCAAAAATTTTTAAAGACATGGTGTAATCATCACTGAATTTTATTTCTGAAACTATTTCAGAATTTTTCTACTCAAATTCCCAGGTGTCTGATGAATGAGTTTACTATAGTTTCTCATTTATGAAATAAACATAACTTTTGGTTTTGCCATCTCAGTTTCCTGACTCTCCAGCCTACTGATTAGAAATCTTGTCTTTTTGGGAGATCAAATTTTTATAATTTTTCCTAGTGTGTTAATTAACTTTAGGTGTGTTCTCTATTTACCCTATTGATTTTTATTGCATTGCTAACTTAGATCATAAAAAATGAATTTGGGAGTAACCCCACATTTTCCATTCTCAGAAAGGCTGTAAGCTTGGAATCATGGATAAGGTTGATAAAACTGACTTAAAGAGTTGATAAAACTGAGCTGCAGAACTTTCTCAGTCAAGACTGTCTTGGCAGAAAGCATTTACAGCACCAATCCAGCTTCATTTATTATTTATACTACTATCTAAATTCTTTATTTTCTCTTGAGGCCATTTTTGCAAGGTAGTTGATATATATTATATTATATTGTTTTGGAAACATTTGGATCTGTACTGTGCATGCATGTATATGTGTCCACATGTGTATTCTGTGGGCAAACGTGTGTATAGGTGTGTGTCTACTACATATATGGAGAGCCAAAGTTGATGCTGGGTGTCTTCTTTGATTGCTCTATATATTATAGATTGATGCAGAGTTGGTTTGTTGTCGTCAAGCATATAGCTGGCCAGTTCTGCTTGCCTTTGCCTTCTGAGTGTTGAAATTACATAGTTAGGTTTCCATACCTGACTGGTTCTGAAGATCCAAACTCAGGTACCCATGCTCGCCTGGCAAGCATTTTATTCACTGTGCAATCTCTGTATCCTGTAAACTATATATTTGGAAGAAATTTAGTTTTTATGGTCACTGTCTCACATTGTTGTAGTTCCATTTCTGTATGTTTTCGTTGTTTGTTTTGGGCTTTATTTAAAAGCTGCCTTACAGCCTCTTATGTTGGATACAAGTTTTGATGAGTGGTTCTTTAATTTCTATTCCATTCTACATACTTCACACCTTCTGTTTAAATCTCATTTTGATCAGCATGGATTTCATTATATTTGCGTGTGTCTGGGCTGGGAATGTCAACATTTCTTATGTGTTCTGTTTGGTCTACAGTGTTTGTCAGCAGCATGGTTGACTGTGTGGAGACCCCAAGTTCCCAGCAATGTGGTGGGTGTTACACCTATGAACACCTACGATGGTGTGTAGAGGTGAGAACTAAGTACAGGTCTAATGTACAAGCCTTCGAGGCCAGAAAGCGTGCAAAAGTGAAGTGTCAAGGACTAGTCACTGTGAAGACACACCATGTCCAAGGCAACTCTTACAAAAGAAAGATAGCCACCAAAGTCTATTCACTTACTTGGCCACATCCTCCTCCTGAGGGCCAGTACCAAGGCCTAGTAATTAAGGCCCCCTTTGGTTCATCTAATTAACATCCCCAATTAAAATTAAAGGCCCCCTACTGACATGGACTTTCCTCCTTTACCATTATAAACCATTTGCCTATGTGCCACATCTGTCTTCCTTCTATCCAGAGGCAATTCTTTGTCCCTGGGACAAATACACCTGTCCCCTTCCCCTTCTTCATCATCCTCTATCTCCTGTCCCACTGCATCCCAGTCCATTAGGGTTAGGGTCAGGGTTAGGTCAGGGGACTTAGGGTTAGGGTTAGGGAATTTGTCCTGTGAGCCAATTACACATACTCTTGATAGGAGGCAGAAACTGAGGCTCAGGGTCCGAGATGGCTGTGTGGCTAAGAGCACTTGTTGCTCCTGTAGAAGACCTGAGTTTCTAGTTTGGTTTCTAGCACCTACATGACAGATCACAGCTGCCTGTAACTCCAATGCCAGGGGCCCAATACCTTCTGGTCCCTGAGGGGACTTGCATGCATGGGGTGCAAATACACAGGCATAAACATACACATAAACTATATATATACGTACATACGTACACATACACACATACACACATACATACATACGTACATACGTACACACGTACACATGTACACGTACACGTACACACACATACACAGCTTTAAGGGATATGCTGCAGTCATGCCATCTGTGACAGGAGCCTGATCCTGGACAAAGGAAGCTAATTTTCTCTTCTGTGCCTGGTCAAAATAGTGTAGGCCAGTTGACCTTTCGTTTTATTCATAGACAAGCCTTTCTCAGTCCCCGCAGAGACACATTACCTAATCAAAAAGCATTCAGACATGGCTGGCCTTTGGAAATGCTGATTCAGACAGGGCAGTGACACTGTCCTCTCTGCCAGCGGGAGCAGGCAGGAGTGAGAGTGAGGGCCTCTGACTTGGTGGAGGGTGGATGGTCAAGGCCAGGGAGACCTGCACTGTGCCTTTTTCTCTCTCTCACCGGGAGGGCGTGAGCCTCAGGTCAAGGTCGAGCAGGAGGTCAGAGGGGGCCCAGCCACCTCCCTCGCTGCCTTGCAATCTCCTGGCAGTGGATAGAGATCTTCCGTCCTTGGTCCCACTGCTCCTCATGTACAATCCAGCAACCAGCACAAGCAATTTCCAGAGGCGATGCCTTCCATGATATCCCGACAAGAGAAGGAAACCCAAAGAGAGGCAAACAGCAGCAAACAAAATCCTCCCCGGCGCGCACTGCCCAGGATGAGGATCTTCAGTCAGCTGGTGCCAAAGGCTTGCAGATACCAGTGCTTTCAGCTTAGAAATTATTTATTTATTCTCGCCAGTTCTCTCAAGCACTCACTCCCCCAAACTGCATGTGTGTGTGACTTGTTACCTCCTCTATGATTTACACTTATTCCATGGAGCAAAATAAAAGAACCTATGCTTTCCCTCTCTTTCCAAGGGGGAAGTCTCTACCCATTTGATATCGATTGGTACATTGAGGCATAAAATGGAATAAATTAGTAAAAAAGGAGTCTCTGGTAGAGCTTTATTCTCCTTACTGTGCCCCAACCCTCTTCTCACATTAGATAAGCAGTCCTTGGGCTGGGCCTCTGGGTATGACTGCTCAGTCAGTAGCCGGCAACTGAGTTCCTTCCCAGGGTTATCCAGGCTAGATGGTGGGAAAGGGTTCTCTTAGTATTTAAGGTGAAGATTTTCACAGGAAGATCAAATCGGGCCACAGGAATTCTGGTTTGCGTTTGAGTCTCTCTGGCCTGATGACAGGGTCCATTCTAAATGTCCCTGGCTCATTATCAAGAATGCACATAGGAGGCTGGTAGTGTTCCTGTTTCTACCTTGGGGATGAGTTTGGCAAAATTACTCAGGAGCACACTACTTTTCCATTCTGTTCAGACCAGGTGTTTAATTTATATCAGATTTCATCATGTTCCACAGCTCCCAGATGGCCTTGGCAGGTCAGTCACCACACTACGGCAGGAGCTATGACGAGGCTTAGACTAAAACAAGAGAGCCTTGACCTTCTTGTCGCTGTCTGTAAACACAGAGCTCCTGTCTCAAAGGGAGTAAGAGGGTTGCTTCTGGAACCAGGGACACAGGTTCAGGTTGTCCCAAATTCTAAACTAGCGGCTGTTTGATGGAGGTTTTATAGTTTTGTAACCAAGTCACAAATCAAGGCACTTTTGAAGATACATTGATGGAAACATTAGATAAACAAGTTACAGCAAATTCAGAAATTCTCTGCCAGAGGCCTCAGATGCTGCCCGGGGACTATTTTAGCCAAGGGTTTGTGGGTAGTAGGTACAGTCCAAGAGAATTTATCATAGAGTCACAAGGATGCTAAGTGAAACACAAAGGGGGGATCAATCAGTGGCTGTTACGAGGGCTAAGGACAGCTAGAACAGTTTGACTCTGGCCAGACACGGTTTCTTTTCAGAAATTTTTATTCACACCGTCCAACCTCGAGGATGACAGCTATAATCTACAATGTGGGAGGTTCTTATCTGTCAATCAAGCTTGCAGAATGGTTAGCATAGATGTGGTGGGCTTGTTGTTATTTTTGTTTGTTTCTGGGAACTTTAGTTTCCATTCCAATTCCTATCACCAAAATATCAAAGCATGGACAAGAAGGAGGAATAGCATAAGGGATGCCCCTGGCTGTGATCATGATGTAGGGATAACTGGGATCTGACCCTCCACAACAACTCACCCCAAAACAAGTAACAACAAATGAGAAAACAATTAAAAATTACCTTCTGAAAACTGTTTATTTGATGTTTTTCTTCTTTATTCAAAGTGGGATCTCCATGTGTTTTAAGTTTTAAACCTCTATAGTCAAATTTTATATTGCACAGTAAGCTAAGACATCTTAGGTAAAAACAGCACCCAAAGAAAATCCCTTCAGACCAGAAGAGATGAGCAGAGAGCTCTGTAGCGGAGAAGAAACAACCACAGGAGGACCAGAGAGGTGCATCCAAAACACTGTCCTCCTTTTAAAAACTACAGTTATGAAGAGGGATAAGAAATGTTTTGTAAAAATACCTTTATATTAACTCTTATAACCTAGATAGGAAGAATTGTAAATCAAAACCTGTTCAGGCTGAGATATTTGAAGGGTTGCAACAGTGTCGTTAATTTACACAACAATGGCTTTACTTTGTTACCCTCTGATGTCATGTGTTTCATATACAAGTTTTGAAGAGCCATGAGAAAAACACTAAATCCCTTAAGAATGTACACATCTCACACAGTCAGTCCTTGCTGCACTGGGTGATCTTCTTTATCTGAGAAGTGCCTCAGTCTGCAGCACAGAGCCACCGGCAGGAATTACTAGAGTGAGTGGTCTGGAGCCCCTGGAGGAAACCCGGGGTACAGTTAGAAAAATGAGAGCCCACATCAGCTTTCTGTATTAGATAATGGGAATCTAGAAATTCAAGCAAGTTTCAGCCCAGAAGTTGCAGAGTGATTTTTTTGAATTAGAACATTGGGTTCAGTTTAATTAACTGGTCTATAGATATTAAGAGGTGGATGGGATCTCAAAGGCATCTTTTCTGGAAACCAGTTTTGCACAGGTCTAGGCAGTGAGGTAGGGGCTACTTTACAAGGCCTTGAGGGCTGGTAGTGTAAGAGTGGGACTTGACCAGTGTTTCTGGCTGCCAGTTCAATGTAACCCTACACACACACACACACACACACACACACACACACACACACAGACACAGACACACACGCACATGCACACACACACACACACCTACCCTCAATATGAACAGTTGCTTTGTGTATTACTGGCTTTCTCCACTGGCTTGTCTGGAGGCTGATACAGAGTCAGCGATGAATATTGTTTGGGTGTTTGGCTAGTGTTATGCAGCAATTTTTTCTGAATCCAAACTTTTTTTTTTTAAACCCTGAAGGGAGGCTCATTTAGACTCCAGAAGAAAATACAACTTACAAGGCTCAGGAAATAAACAATTCAGTAGTCTCAATCAATTCCTGAAACCTACAAGATTCACAAGCCCCTTCCACAAGGGGAGTTGTAACAATTGCTAGGGATAGGACACACTCTCCAACCTACAGAAAGCTCTGGGACTGCAGCATTGGTTAGCTCTCACCCATGCTGGGAAGGGGTTTCCATGACGTAGTTGCCTTTGAGTCATCCATGCTACTGTGGGTAACTTCTTATATACATCCTCCTGTAGATATCCCCGGTAAGTAAGTGGGATTACCAAGTTAGACTTGGACACAATGGTCACTTTGGCCTGTCATCAATCTGTCATTGGTGCTGTGTCTAGGGTGAATAGATGTCTGTTCACATCTCCCTGGGAAAAGTCACACAGCAGCTGAGTAGGAGAACATTGCTAGATGATAAGGGATGTTCTGAGGAAGGGATAAGCTCAGCAAAGATGAAAAGGCAGCATACCAACCAACTCTTAAAACACAACATGTGCTTAGCATTGGTTTGCTCTCTTGGCTTTCTTTTCTAAGCCAGAACCCTGACTGGCAGTTCCCAGAGAACTTGAAGAGTCCCTTTGTTGGAACCACATGGAGGGATGGTGAACATGAATAAAGAAACCGCTTGTAAGTAAAAGTAGGGCCATTGATATTTCTCAGAAGGGCAGGTGGTATTTTGTCAATGGCCTCTGATTGGAGAACTTTATTGTTATACCTTCATTAACTCTGATGAAATCAATACATCCACCCAGACCTGAGGGATCTCAGATATTGTTCCTTGAAGCATTATTGTGTATCTATCAAGCCAGAATGGACTGTCTTCTGATGTCACATTCAGCTATGATGGATCAAATTACCTTTTATTCTAAAAAAAAAAAATCAAAATTTCCCATTTGGACACTTGGTGAGTGACAGGCTTGGCCTTTCTGTGACCATTTTCTAGCTCATTGTCCTCAGGACCCTGCTGGCAATGAGAATGCGTTTCCCTTTCTCTCACACCCTAACCTCACCTCTGATGTGGGGACATGGAGACAATGCAAGTTCAAAGTTCTTTGTGTAATCAAATGAGAATATCTCTCCAGCATGGCCTCTGAAGGCCTGGGTCTTAGCTGCCATCCTGAACCTCATCATTCACATGAAAATTATGAACAGGCAGAAGTTCCTCCTTAAGTCACTCTGAGCCCAACTGTTTCACCACTGTAATTTGGGGACATCCTTGTTTCCTTGTGTTCACTGCTGGCTTTCTTCCTGTCTTCATATTTTTAATGGGATTTGATCATGGTTGAAAAACAGCATCAGACAAAGGTGTGGAAACCCTTGAACTGGTCTACAGTTCAGATTTAACCTGCATTTATTTTTTAAAGAACAGGGTATTTTTTCTTTCATTTCATCAAGCTTTAGTACATTTTTCAAACTTAAACACACACACCAGGCATCTTTCCCCCCAACTCCTACCATTTATGATTGGGATATAAATTTATTATAGAGCTATTTTTTACATGGCATTTTGGTAGCTTGATTATAAAGAAATTCTTATTTTTAATATTTTCTTTTGAGGGACTAAAGACATGACTCACTTGTTCTTTAAAAAAAATGAGTTTGGTTCCTGGTATCCATGTCAGATGCCTCACAATTAGCTGTAACTCTAGCTCCAGAATATCTGATGCCCTCTGGCTTCTTCAGGTACCCACACACAGGTAGTACACACACACACACACACACACACACACACACACACACACACACACACACTTCGTGCTTAAAGGTAGGGGCAGGCGAGATGGCTCATTGGATAAAGGTACAAATTGATGACAAACCTGACAATTTGAGTTCAATTCCTAGGACCCACATGATGGAAAGAGAGAACCGATTCCCATGGACTATTCTCTCACCTCCATAAGCAGATGGATGTGCTTTGCTGTACGAGTGCATATATCCAAACATAAATGTAACAAGGTTGAACATAGCACTTCCTTGCAAGGCTCTAAATAGTAAAATCATGAATTTTGTGGCTACTGAAATCAATAGCATTGTGTTCTGGAGGTGCAGCAAATTACATTTTAGGATATAATTTTCCCCATCTTCAAAGTGGCGTTAGCTTTGGTTTAGTTCTCTTGCCACTTCTTCCAGATGCTTGGCTGCCATGCCAATGGGAAACCCAAGTTTCCTGAGGAGAGGCCTTCTGGGAAGCACTTGGAACCTTAGGAGATTCCTTCCGCCTCCACTGAGTCTCCTGGGAGCAGAGGGAACTGTCCTGCAGATCCAGCCTCTTGCTACCTGCAGAGCCTTGGAGTCAGTGCTCTTTGCCCGATCTGGTTTCCACGGTATAATAAATTCTTTCCTTGATCTCTCTCCACCTTTGTTACTTGAGACACGGAACCTGATGCCCACCCATTAGGCGAGGCTGGCTAGCCAATGACCTTCATCCCCAGCCTCTGCTTCCCCTCGGCTGAGCTTCCAAGCTCACATCCCCACGCTGGTTTTCATGCAGGCTTTAAAGACCTGAACTCGGGTCATCCTGACTGTGGAGCTGATACATGCCCTACCAAGTCATCTTACCAGTCCACCAACTTACTTTTTGAGACAGAGTCTCTCGAGGAGCCTGGAACTCTGCTGATTTGACAAGACTAGCTGTCCAGGGAGCCCTCGGGATCCTGCTGTTTGTTTTGCCAGTGTGTGGATTCTAGCTGCTCATGTCCAGCTGTTTATGCAGGTGTTGAGATCTGAACTTGGGTTCCCTTGTTTGAGTTTGCTAATCAAGCTGTTGGGGTTCTTTCTTTCTCTCTCTCTTTCTTTCTTTCTTTCTTTCTTTCTTTCTTTCTTTCTTTCTTTCTTTCTTTCTTTCTTTCTTTCTTTCTCTCTTTCTCTCTTTCTCTCTCTTTCTTTTATAAAACCAATAGTTGTTCAATTTTTTTTTCTGGCTTTAGATCTTACTCCCTTCTATGTCCCTATGCAGGGAAGAAGCTGTGTCTCTTGTCACTTTTCCCAGTACCAGGTCAGACAGAATCCTAGGACCATGCCCTGTGTGCCTCCTGGTGCTGCACATCTCCTTGTCAATGTCACGCAGTTCCCAAGTGAGTTAGCTTGGGCCACTTAAAATGGCAACCTGATGCCGAAAATGTTCACAGTTTGTGTAATGCAAATACAATTAAATTATGCACGCAGGACTTCAAATTTTACCCACTTATGTGTTTCCTTAGTATTCAGTATGCGCTGACCTGATGAGGCATGCCTCTGACTATCAAGTGGATTATCTCCATCTGCTTCATTTTGCTGTCATAAGCTACATGATGTCGGGTACTTTACAAAGACAAAAGTCATCCAACTTACTGTTTTAGAAACCAAACGTCCAACATCAGGCATGTCCATCTATGCGACCTCTGGTGAGAGCTTTCAGACTGCAGGGTAACACGGCCGATGATGTCCCACCCTGTGGGACGTGTGCGGGAGGGCAGGGCACTTGGTGACACTGGGGTGGATTAGGCTCTCTCTTTCGGTACAATTCGTCATTTCTAGAATTCATCCATTCCCAGGAGCCCCAACACCCCCAGAGAGACCAGCATGAGCCCTGCCATACTTAAAACAACGGCCACTAAACTGAGCTCCGTCTCCGTGGTACACACCACTCTCAAACCACAGGAGGCATTGTCCTGAATAACAAATTATCTTTTTTAAAAAATTTCAATTGAATTATTAATTAAATAACTTACAACACAGGCAAGTATTTAGAAATAGATGCAACTTCCCATTTCACTTAGAATCTAGAGACTTTCTTTTAGAGGTTGTGTATAGCTTTGCTCTCTCTAAGCAATATGTGGTTTTAACATATTACCACTTTTGTTTTTTTTTCCTTTTAAATCGTATTTTTAATTTACTCTTTGACAACCTCATATGTTTATACAATATGTTTTGATAACATCTACCTTCCTCTGATCTCCTTAGGGGTTGCCACCCTGTTTCCCTCTCGACTTCATGCTCTCTTTTTGAGGTCATTAATAACGCCCTGAGTCCAATTAGTGCTGCCCATACACCTATGTGTAGATGGCCATCCACTGAGGACATGGCAAACTTACCATGGCCAGGTCCCCAAAGGAAAGAGAGTCTCTGTTGCTGGAGGGCTTCTCTCCAGGTTCCACCAAGCCCCGCAGTCCCACAACCCACGTATAAAATAATCACTCAGACGCTTATATTACTTATAAACTGTATGGCCGTGGCAGGCTTCTTGCTAACTGTTCTTATAGCTTAAATTAATCCATTTCCACAAATCTATACCCTGTTATGCGGCTCGTGGCTTACCAGAATTTTCACATGCTGCTTTTCCTGGTGGGTGGCTGGCTGTGACTCCTTCTGCCTTCCTGTTCTTTTATTTCTCCTCTCTGTTAGTCCCGCCTATACTTCCTGCCTAGCCATGGCCAATCAGGTTTTATTCATTGACCAATCAGAGCAACTTGACATACAGACCATCCCACAGCACAGCCAAGTGCAGACCATCTCAGACACCTGCACTCAGGCCCGTGGTCCTAATCATCCTCTATGCGGACCTGCTGGGTAAAGCCATGAGGAACCCAAGAACGGGCTCCCACAGGACATACAGAACATCCCACAGCAAGTCTCTGAAGCTCCCTCCGCAGCCATCATCTGCCAACTTCTCTTCAGCTAGGAGTTGGAGCCTCAAGAGTTTCTTCCCCATCCAAGATGGCATTTTGAGTGGGTTCATCTTAGGCAGGTTTTGTGCAGGTAATCAGAAGTGCTGTGAGCTCAGGCACAACAGACATGTCATGTCTAGAGGATGGCATGTCACAGCTCTCCTCCCCATCGTACCGCTCTCCTACATCCAGCCTCACTTCTGCTGTGTTCTCTGAGCCTAGATGTGTGTTGGAGGAGGGAGCTTGAGAGAGATGATTCACCCACACCTGAGCGCTCCCAGTTACTTATACTCATAAGACTGTATGCTTGCATAGAAAAATGACACAATCGTGTTGTCTAATGTGTGTGTGTGTGTGTGTGTGTGTGTGTGTGTGTGTGTGTGTGTGTGTAAGCATTACCTCTGAGGAATGTTTACTGTTAGGAAAACACCATTTCCATCTCTATAACCACTCCTAACTGTCTAGAGTGGTGTTTTCTTGGAGACCTGCTTAATTAGCCGGGGCTGACGCCTCTGGTCTCTGGGCAAAACAGGTGAATGATGGGTTTGTGATGTTTTGGGTGGAGCCATCTAGACCCACATGCAGCCTGAACTAACTACATTATAGTGTGGGTGCTCTGCCTCGATCATTAACCCCATCCCTTGACATTATTTAATGACATTGAACATGATTCAAGCTGAAATGTATTATCCAGGTTGTTCTGAAGAAAGATATGTGCAGAGAGACAGCTCAACAACTCATTGCACAAGATCTATTGTCCATTATC